>NC_092576.1:3355000-3955000 GCF_037975245.1 Apostichopus japonicus | reverse complement strand
AATTAGATATTATACAGTACATATGGTAAATTCACCTGAGAAGTTAAGAGATCGCTTAGGACTAACACATATTCGGGATTATGTTCAGAGACGTAGATTGAGATGGTTTAGACATGTCGAAAGGGATGGAAGATGCGAATTGGTAAAGAAGTAGAGAGAGACTACTGTAGCTGGTCAATGTAGGAGCAGTAGGCTCCCCAAGTCTTGGGATGAGGACATGAGGTTTTGCGGAGTGATCTTGCTGATAAAGGTATAGATCGGGCTCTAGCTCAGAATAAAACAAAATGGTTTCTTTTTAAGGGGGAACATCCCCCCTACAAATTCCCAATAGCGGTATCAGCAAAAAAAGTGTGGGAATCCTGCAATCGCGCTGCTTAGCGCAACACTGTCTTGAATTGATTTTTGAAAAACAAAGTCGTGGTTCGAACAAGTGGTGGGCATAAAGTGAATATATTCAAATGTCCATAACTTTTGAAACCACAAGATTGAATTTTACTTTTACGCAGACTACTGTATAATAAATAATATCTACAAAGACATATTCATACAGTACCTCTTCATCTTCAAATAGCCAAGGATAGACTTTCTTAACCACTTCGCTAGTAGCATCCTCTTCCACAATTAAATGACGTCTATCTGCCAATGTGATAGACATACAACTTTTGTTATTTGTTCACATCCCTAATGTTCATGTGCATATTTTGTACAGCATGTGGGTAAACATGTACGGTACGATACCAGTCACAATTCAACTATTTAATCACATCCCATTACTAAAATGTACAGTAGAAATGGAAGTGAAATTACTATGCAGTGATACAGAAGCCTGAATGCATTTGATACCTGTATGGAAAAGAAACATGTGCAAACATTAATCAATCCGCTATGGTAGCTACATTTTCATTTGTCAAGTGTACAATGATAACCAAATACATTTATGTTTGAAATTGTAGTATTTCCAAAAAGTTGAATGAAACACCCCGTAAAAGATGTCCTATTTTATTTCCAATGGAATTAGGGTTAGCCTAGGGGGATCAACTGCGGTTCACGGTACCACAGGTAAAGCGAGGAATATTCCATCTTGAAAAAAGCCTAGTCCAAGGCTATATGACTCCCTACAAACAGCTACAACAAATTAAACACCCACCCACCTTTGTTCTGAATCGGAACTGTTTTGTACAAACTTAAAAAATAGCAGAAAAAACTGTCGCTAGAATATATAACAAATTTTAGCCAAAAATTCCGGACAAGTCAGTGCAATTGTCCAGAAATATTCCGCCTCTATATCACTGACAACTAGGCCTATAAATTGATATGACACAGCTGTGGCAGCAATAGGCTGTTAGATTGCTCCAAGGTCCCCAATGTTTATTTTGGAAGGGGGAGTGTATTCTCCTGTGAATTGTTAACGGGATTGTTGGATAGGATGGTCTGTGGACAAACTGGTAATAAAAGATTGGCGTCATGTTCAGTTGATGTTTCGTATGAAACATAGGCCTAGCCTCTGTATTTTATAAAAACTATTTAGGGCTAGGCCTGGGGGGGGGGGGCTATAGGGCCCTAAATAATAATAATAATTTATTCTTATATAGCGCTTTACATCAAAAGAATGATCTCAAAGCAGCTTCACAGAAACGCATTAAAAAAGGGGAAAAAAAATACAACTTTAAAAGTATTACAGCTTAAAAATAATACAATCTAAAAATATTGCATCCTAAGAAATACAGAAATAAATAACTAACAATAATTAATAAAAAAAACAAAAACAAAAATTCAGAAATTAAAGACAAAAGCAATAAAATATGACAGCATACAATAAAACTAAAATACTAAAACTATTACAGCCGAAGAAATAGCAACAATAAGACTATCAAAACAAAAATAGAAAATAAATTAATTTCAATATAAAATAGGAATAATCAGCTTATTTAGTGTAACAGTTTCGCACGCAACTACACAATCCCATACACACTATTCTAGTAAATTCGTTATCTTAGGGTGACCCTAATTGGAGGCTAATCCTTAACTCAAACCTAATCTAGGTATAAATAATATGGCCTAGGACCTAAGCCTAGGCTATGTCCCCCCCTGAAAGTGCAGGAGAAACACTGCTGTGAATTTATCCCCCTAAAATATTTCAAGAATAATATAGCCAAGGTCCTATCCCCCTAAGGCTAAAGTTTCTAATACAGATTATAAATATTAAGTTTAATTTAGGTTTGTTATTTTGTAAAGAAATTATCCATTGCAAACATGAGAAACGCGTGAATACCGGGGCCACCATGATACTGTAAATATACGGAGGCCTACTGTTACGATAAACTGTGCTGTACAACTACTACAACTACAAGGCAGCTTAACGTCATTAGGTTTAACGTTAGGCAATTCGCCTATAGCTACTGCATGATAGGCCTAGCCTAGGACCTAGATCTTAGCTTGTTCGTACACAAGTTGGAATAATCGAAAATACACACTTTATGGTCTAATATACTATATACTTTTTAAGTGACTAACAAACGACACTGGCCAAAGGCCCAAAGAAAACTGGTCTAATATACTAACCTTGCAATGGTTACTGACAATATCACTGGATGATAATATTTTTTTGATTTTTCGTACCGTAACCGTCTGGCTGCTAACTCCCTGCTGTACGTTCCTTGCTCGTCGTGTACGTATGTGTACAATGTACTATAGTTCAGTGCAGTACGCTAGGCCGTACCGTGGCGCTACAATTGTTAATATTTTCCCGCGCTTTTTCATATGACGAATATATCAACCTGATTGACTAGTGAGTTTCGTCCCAGTGCTGACATTTATTGTAGGACCAGATTAAAATAGAACTGTGACCATTATGTTCTGGTCAGGCGACCTTTTGGGTTAGTCGTGAAGGCATCTCTACCAAGATTATGGCGGGATAATCGTTGACTAACGTAAACCAGTCGATATGACTAGACTTTAGCCTCGCTTGACTAGATTGTGTTTAGAGTGCAGTGATGGGTAGCGTTTAGATAGTGAGACCTCTTTTTGGACTTAGAGACCACATTACTGTTGTGATTTAGTATGTAAGTCAATGGGGCTTTCAAAAGGAATTTAATCTTTTGAAACAAATATTTGTTTGTTCTTCAATCAGAGCTCTTTTTAATAGAAAGGGCGCCACCTTTATGTCGAAGTACGTTTACAGTGAAAATGTTCAAACCGGATTGTCACATGGATATTTGTCTAGGAAGCATGGTCATTGTTAGCTTGTTTGAACTCTGAGCAAAATGTTCATTCATCTTGTCTTCCTGTATCTTCTTGTTTGAATGCAGTATGAGAATTCAGTGGGTGAGATACATATTACCCGAAAAGAAATTTCAAATAAATTGTTACTTTACGGCTTACGTCATTGTATGTACATTGAATTGAGAGAAACGATAATCAAACAGTAACGAAATGTGAATTTTATTGGACAAGTGCATATCATGACAATCAGAATAAATGATGATGTCAGAAGTACCGTGCCACGAATTAGTGAAACATATTCTCAGGCATTTATACTCTTAGAATCTTGTTCCAACCATTGGTAATGACTGAGGAATGATTCCCTTATTACACACAAACTGAGGATCCGCATAATGACGAGAAATTGAAGATTGCTTTCTTGGGAGGGTTGAGAACTACTATGACGCAATGAATTTGGACAACTACTCATATTGCCAGCAGAAGCCTAATTACAACTATTTTAATGTAGTACTGAGGACTCTTGTATGGTATATTGGGTACCGTCATTACAATCATATTTGTCTAACTATATATATTATTTGTAACATTATAAACAAGGCGGTTCAAAATCTGTTTAACGCACTTAATAAGGAACTATTGCGGTTCATCAGAGGAGTAATCAGGTTTTTGGTGTGGAGGAGGGGGGTGGGGTGGCACAGTCAAATTTGTGTCCCCATTTTCAGGCACATAGCGGTGGATTGCCGTCCTGGATGAGGGGTATAAGGGGAGGGGTATAACGGAAGGGTTGTTTTTCGTATAGGGATATTCGTGTACTAAAAGTTTCCTTTTTTGGTACAAAAACTTCACCATTTTTTTTTTGATACAAAAACGAAATAGTGAAACTTAATAATTGAATCGATAGAAAGGTCAAATGGGCAACCGGCAACCTTTACATTCATACTGTTTTCGCGTAGCCTTCACACTATTTGCATGCAGGCCATGTATAGTCAGTGTAGAAGCAATCAACGTGACTCAATGCTCGGATAGCCTCAGCAGGTTAATGAATAGAGGCGATGAGGAGTCCGGGATGTTCGAACCTTATTCCGATAGATGGCAACACAAACGTTTACTCTTCATTTTTAGCGCTCTCTCGAAAGACTGCCCCCCCCCCACCCTTCACATCCATCATCTGCCCCATCCCCCAGGTTCGAGTACATTTAGATTTGTTTTATTTGTTTGTTTGTTTTATTTGTTTTATTTTATTTTATAGTATTTGCACTGATAGACTAGTCTGCCAGCCGTAATATAATGTAGCTACATGTTGTATTAGTACTGATAGGCTAGGCTACGAGCCGTTATATTAGGTATATAGCTACATATTGCATTAGTTCAAATAGGCTAGGATAGCAGGCCTAATGTTAGTTATATAGCTATATATAGTAGTATTACTGCTACTGGCTAGGCTAACAGCCGTAATATTAATTTTATAGCTACATATGGTTTTTGTACTGATAGGCTAGCCTACCAATCCTAATATTATGTCTTTAGCTTCATATAGTACTTGTACTAATAGATTATGCAATGTAAGCACCGTCTAAGATATATCAATCAAAGGAAGCAGAATCATCGCCTTGACCAACTGCTACCATTCGATACTATTTTTTTTTTTTTTTGAAACAGTGGGTGTCACTTACCTTGTCTTGCAGTAACATGCTTTATTTTGCCTGCGCTACTGTTTAAGCACATAGCAACCCCATTCGGTCCACAAACGCGCTGTGCGGTCGTATATTAAAATGCTGATTTATTTGCGATAAAGCGTACACTGTAGATACAGTTTGCACGTACGTACGAAAGCGCAAAAAGTTCAAAATGTGTTTATTGTTGCGCAGTATTGTAGTCTCCATAACATAGTACCGTCGCTCTAGTTAGCATAACCATACACAAACTGCAAATTCCCGCAGTATATGCT
Source organism: Apostichopus japonicus (assembly GCF_037975245.1). NCBI lineage: Eukaryota > Metazoa > Echinodermata > Holothuroidea > Aspidochirotida > Stichopodidae > Apostichopus > Apostichopus japonicus. The sequence continues at coordinate 3,949,830 of NC_092576.1, read as the reverse complement.
TTCTAGTTAAAAAGAGATAAATCGTATTATAATTAGTTTGATTGGCAAATGCGTTTCATTTGATTGCTTTTACTACATATCTATAACGAGAAACATATTCCTCTGCAAATAAGGTTAATATTATCAATAATTTGTTTCAAACAAACCGACGGAAAGATGTGCATACCAACTGATGCAACATTTACTATCGCCAGTTTACCTTAAAAAATGCTAACGTTAACGTAAATCATGGCAGTAACACGTTCATAAAGTTAAATCATTAGACTTAAAAATAGCTCAAAACAAAATTTCGTTTATACGATCTCTCGGATATTTATTAGCGGTATATTTTGTAAACTTCATGCAATCTAGCTACAGTAACCCTTTCACCATCACAATTGTTACCATCTCAAACAGAAACTTAAGGTAAACTGTTTGTGTCTTGTGTACTTCAGTTTAAGTAACATACTTTAGCTACATTTTTCGTAAACGTTAAATTAAAGGACAACCATTGTTAAATATCTCTAAGTATGGGAGACGGCTGCGTCACAAACAAAGGGAATTTCGTTTTACAACTAGCCAAAGATGCCTGCTTCACATCCAAGAAGGTCAAACCTTAGAGTAATATGACCAAAGTAGGTAATGGGATTCAGTCGAACGTAGCGAGCGACAATGGGTCGGTCTAAGTAACGACGAGCTACGGTGTGTCGATCGAATGTTCCCTCGATAGTCTGTGAAAGAGAAATACATCACGGAATGACGTGCGATATTTGAAATACTATTTTGTAGCTCAAGACGAGTGATTGGCAGCATTATTTGCCTTAGTATAAAGTCACAAGTTGAAGTAACGATAGAGTATAGGATATCCATTACACTTCCTACTAAAATTTTACATGATTCAGATGAAGGACTCGTTCATTTGGCGAAACGATTCGATGCCATATTTTTACAGATCTAATATGACTAACAGGATGCGAAATATTAGTTCTTCTTCAGTTCCAGAGTCATAACAGAATCTTGAACGGACGAAGAATGCCCAAATGAAAACTTGCTTAAACCAAATACACCACTGTTGGACTATCTTGTCGTTTAATGTATCTCAAATAAAAATAGCTATATGTATGAAGTTTTTATATTAAAATAAAATAAAGCTGTTAGCAAACTGCTTATTCACTAGAGAGCCTGTGTAATAGATTGTGTAAAAGTAAGTTGGCCTGACGTTTCGATCCTAGCAGGATCTTCTTCAGAGGCTAAATGACAAGTAACAGTAACAGAGGAGACAAAGACACGCACAGAATACAGACAGGTTAATGAGCACGGTGAACACAATGAGATAAATGAAAGGGGATTATAAGTAGACCAGGGATGGTGAGAAGAAAGCAACAGGGGAAGAGGAGATGTAGGAGATAAACAGTGGAGGGACAAAGCTAAGATTAAAGGCACAAGGTAGGGAATAAATTGGAGAGGGACAAAGACAAAAAGGTGTGGAGAAAAAAAGAGGGAAGGGAGCTGTGAGAAGATGAGTGAAAGTGGGGGGGGGGGGGGGAGAGGAGTAGGGAACACATGATAAGAACGTAAGAAATACGGGTATCTGTTATTGCTTACCGGTGTACTATAGAAAATCTCCCCGTCATTGGAAAAGAGAATTCGGAATGACGTAACCCACTGGTTGCAACATCCGGCACCGCGCCCTTGCAAGAGGACACCTGTCACTTGGCGAGGGGAGCCAAAATCTACTTGAATCCATTGCTTACTGCGAAACAGATGAGAACCGACCATAAGAACATACTTTCTTACGGTACATTTTTTCTTACGGGAAGCATTAGGCGACAACATTTTAGAATTATTTAGCTATAGCAACAGAAAAAAATCATAATAATAATATTGAACCATTTTTGTCATAATATAGATATGGATTTTCATATATTTAAATTTAACCTAAGATAGATTCTTGAGTAATGAGTCCGTGATGATATTTACAAATTTACTTTAACATTAAGATAGATTCATGAGTGCATACCGATTTTGATATATTTACATTTATCCTAAGATAATAAGAATGATTTATTGCGAGTCCATAATGATTTATTTTTACATACTACGGTTTTGGCTTGAAAACATAATGTGTTTGCTATGCCACAGTTTCGATCTTAACTTTTGTACAGACCAGTCCATATCTTCAATAAACATGCTTTGTTTTAATGATATCACAATTGTTCTGACTATTTAATCCACCTAAACACTTGAACCTCAACGATGCGTATTGTAATCCATCCTTATATCCTATTACAAAATTAAATGTTAGCATGTTGTCTAAGCAACAATGAAAAATCATTACCTTTGTACGATATGTATAATATAGTAGCAGTTAGAAAATATAATTTACTGTATGTTCATTATATAGTATTGACATAATTATGTTGTTAATTTCATTTTCTTACGCGTCGTCACTGGCGGCTGCCCAACCAGCAATTCCCCCAACCTCAGCTTCAAAGAGAGCGGCTCTCTCTGGGCCGTATCCACTGCCGTATGAGGTTGAGGCGGTGATGACTACATCGGAATCACGGTTAACATTCAGACCGAACCGTTCGCAACATGACCCTTCCGGAGCCGGTTTCCCACAATATTCATTACAATCTGTAAAAATGATATTATTCGATAGTGATTAACGTATTTCTTTCGATAGTTTCATTGCTTTATTAGCCATGATTTCACTTTTCCCATCATTACAGTTCAAGTGAGAAGATTTACCACTCATAAACAGAAGCTTATCAAAAAAAAAATCGCATGAAGTAATCGTGTGAGACGTTAATTTCCAATTCACCGAATGCTTAGACATTTGGTATAATTTCCGATGTAATACATTTCGAGATATTAACTTGATCAAGTAGAATCTTAACTAGGCCTATATATTTAAATATCAAAGTGATTGATTAAGTAATTTCTGGACAAAAAAACTGATACGTTCGGATTCTCTTTCAGACTAATTGTTGATCGAAATTAGTATCAAGCCGAAATGTGTCGAGATTTTTATTAAAACTTCAAGCATTTTTTCTAAAGAACAGAACTGGATACTTACCTCCTGCAAAAACTGTTGAAAGCACAACAGAAAGCAGACCAATACGCAGAGTAGAAAGGTAAAGCATTGTCTTTGGTCGGTATGTTGGTTGGTCGACGAAACACTATACTTGAATCTCAGTTCAACTTAAACTAATACTCACATTTTAGAAACACCGCTTTTATATACATTCCAGTAGAGGTTAAGTTTCAATTTGAAGCATGCGGTGATGTAAATTGATGCGTGTTAAAATCAAACAAAAGTAATTGAATATATAGGCCATAGGTTAAGCAGTGTGGTATTTCAAATTTGCATATACCTCAGCCTTGAAACAATCTTATAGTTGTCGTTGCTAGACTATTGTTATATACGCATAGCTATACCGTGTACTACGCACTGTAGAACTATGTATGTGTATCCTTAACAAGGAAATAAGAAGCAATGGTATAACTGAAAAAGACTTGTTGAAGTTAATTGAGCATTTAAGTGTCGTTAATGCATCCCTCTTCAGTTTTTGTTTTTGCCTTTTTTTTTTTTGGTGTCTATGCAGAGACCGGTTCTAATATGATGCACTCAATGGTGAGTAGTTGCGATAGCAAACACTTGTCAAGACCGCAAGTAATCCCTGTCTACTCACGTTATTGAACTAAGCGTTTAAGTTATAACGACAAAATATATACGTTGTTTACAGGTTTCCTTTATTTTGAACATATGGAAAACATAAAACAAGAAATAATTATTTCTGGAACATAACAAAAATGACAAACTAAATGCGTGTAATAGCTGATTAGTTCATTGCATCAAAATATCAAAACCATTCCTTTGATTTCACAAGGCTCTCAGAAATAGCCATGAAAATATATAAAGTATTTTTAAAATAATAACAGAAACACCACTTCTTTTTAACAATCAGTGTTGTATCCAGTTATCAGCATTCAAACTTTGCGAACACTCAACCGTATGATTTGTTACACATTATTGGTGCAACTAATGGAAAGAAGACAAAAAATATCCTAAGTCACCTTTTTTGTTCGACCATTTGCTAATCCAGCAGAGTGTTACTCTATATAACATTGTAATTGATCACAACACTATGGCAATCATCTCGATGTAGATTCATAGGAGAGTATTTTAAGATTTTCGATTCAACTTTTACATTTGTCGTCCCAGAAACCTTTTATAGTTTTATAGTACACACAGTTTAAATACCAACTTAAAACTCAAACTTTGGTAACTTTTACTTCACTTTTCATTAAGTAAAACTTAACTACTCAAGGTGATACCACATTTTTGTATGAATAAAACGGTATCTAAATTTTGAATGAGCTGCTTTCAATGTCCTAGAAAAAGTTTTCAAAATTGTAAACTAGTCCAATTGTTCTGATTGTTCTAAACTTACGTTGTTGCTATCGGCGCTATTCAAAATTGCTCAACCGCGTAATGTAAACCAGAATGCAAAATGCATTGAGGTTTCGATGACTTCAGTACACTAGAAAGGTGTTAGTATAAGCAGAACTAGCTGTTACTATAGAAATGGCCCGAACCACCATTTTGATACATTAAATAAACACAGGTCAGTCTATTGTACGTGGCTATACACACCTGCACCAAAAACAATAGGGGTCTTGGAGGTCCAAGTCCATTTGGAGTCACCAAACGCAAACTTGTGGAAACCTTGTTTTATAAGCTACCGTATCTCCCACAGCCAGCCTATCAGATAACATGTGCGTTAGTACAACTCATACAAATAGGAGGCTGCACGGTAAACAACTTTTAAAAAGTTATAATGTTATACTTATAGGCTATGCATATACGCTGTGAATGTCGGAAATCAAGTACAACGTCGAGTGTCTAGACAAAGTACCAGCATAAAAATACTGCATTTTTAAACTGATTTCATTGAGCGCCTCCAACAATGTGTAGAGATAATCTGGGAATGTCGGTAATCAAGTAAAACGAGTGTCTAGACAAAATGCCAGCATAAAATACTCTACTTAAAATTGAATTATTGAACATTACATGATGTCTGGATATGTTGTGAATGTCGGCAATCAAGTACAACGTCGAGTGTCTAGACAAAGTACCAGCATAAAAATACTGCATTTTTAAACTGATTTCATTGAGCGCCTCCAACAATGTGTAGAGATAATCTGGGAATGTCGGTAATCAAGTAAAACGAGTGTCTAGACAAAGTACCAGCATAAAAATACTGCATTTTTAAACTGATTTCATTGAGCGCCTCCAACAATGTGTAGAGATAATCTGGGAATGTCGGTAATCAAGTGAAACGAGTGTCGAGACAAAATGCCAGCATAAAATACTGTACTTAAAATTGAATTATTGAACCATTACATGATGTCTGGATATGTTGTGAATGTCGGCAATCAAGTAAAACGAATGACAGTAATATTACTACAGACAAAGGTTTTCGTCCCGATCGAACACCATAGCGTTTATTATATGACCTATACTTTTACTAGTGTTTATAGTTGAGAAGATGCGATCTTATCACTGCCTGTACTTTGTGAATTCTCTACACAATATACATATGGCGGATGCCATCCAGTGCCCTAGCTTCGCTGTTTTACAAGGGCGGCCGTCCGACCTTCATTTCGCCTGCCCTGCCACTCTTTCCTCCTCTCCAACTCCGTATATAGTACCTCGATGCTTTGACCTGCAGCGATTTCACCAGCTACCCCAACTCTTCAAATATCCCTGCAAATGTAGTGTGCATATCTCGCTAAATTCCACGCAATTTGTATTAGGCCTGTTCAAACTTCGGAGTTTCAACTGCACATGCGCATATCCTGAACATTTGTGGAGAAAAGATCATATCACCTTACCTACAACACATAGCCTTAGTCAAAACTCAAGTGTATCTTGGATGATTCGTTTCTTGCATAACATGTTAGCGGGTTTTTTGGTCTAAAATTCTTAACAATGCTGAGCGAGGTTTGTGTATATTCCATTTACAACACAATCCCTTTCGCAAATCGAAACTCCGAACTGGATTGGTGTTACGAATGAACTTGCTTGGCGGGTTTAGTAAACTAGTTCTGTGAGTCATATTGCCTACGTACTTCAATACTGTGCCCCTCTTGTTACTCACGAAGCGCATACTACATCCAACCATAGAGCAACTGATCCAACATTTACCCTGGATGCTTTTCAGTATTTGGAAACAACCAACTCCACGAAAATTTACGGAAGCCCATTAGGGCCAAGGTTGTTTTTTTCTTCCTTGAAATCCGAAATCCTTATTTTAAAATCCGAAATCTATTATTTAAAATCCGAAATCCTTATTTTCAAATCCGAAATCTATTATTTAAAATCCGAAATCCTTATTTTCAAATCCGAAATCTATTATTTAAAATCCGAAATCCGTTATCCTTATTTTGAAATCCGAAATCCATTTTTTGAAATCCGAAATCCTTATTTTAAAATCCGAAATCTGTTTTTTAAAATCCGAAATCTGTTTTTTAAAATCCGAAATCCTTATTTTAAAATCCGAAATCTATTAATTTTAAAATCCGAAATCTGTTTTTTTAAAATCCGAAATCCTTGTTTTAAAATCCGAAATCTGTTTTTTAAAATCCGAAATCCTTATTTCGAAATCAGAAATCCTTATTTCGAAATCCGAAATCTTTTTTTAAAATCCGAAATCCTTATTTCGAAATCCAAAATCCTTATTTTATAATCCGAAATCTATTTTTCGAAACCTAGTTTTTACTTCAGCGTTTGTAACATTAATTATTGTTCATTGTAAAGTTTGTTGAAGGCCAATGCTGCATCATTCATCTTGCATCCATGTTAAGATGGCGGAGCGTGAAGATTTGATAAAGGGTTTTTTCCAGCTTGGGCTATCAAACTTAGAAATACGGACAATTTTGGACAAAAACCATTTAATAAAGATCAATAGCTAACATTTTGATAACACTAGCAACGACTGCAAAAGTCGCCCGTACTGCCGTACATTAAAAAAAAAATAGATTTCGGATATCAAAAAATAGATTTCGGATTTTGAAAAATAGATTTCGGATTTCAAAAAATAGATTTCGGATTTTAAAAAACAGATTTCGGATTTCAAAATAAGGATTTCGGATTTCAAATTAAGGATTTCGGATTTTAAAATAAGGATTTCGGACTTCGGATTTTAAAAAAACAGATTTCGGATTTTAAAATAAGGATTTCGGATTTTAAAATAAGGATTTCGGATTTCATAAAATAGATTTCGGATTTTAAAATATAGATTTCGGATTTTAAAATATAGATTTCGGATTTCAAAAAATAGATTTCGGATTTTAAAATTAGGATTTCAGATTTCGGATTTTGAAAAACAGATTTTGGATTTCAAAAAACATATTTCGGATTTCCAAAAATAGATTTCGGATTTCCAAAAAAAGATTTCTGATTTTAAAATAAGGATTTCGGATTTCAAGAAAAAAAAAACAACCTTGGCCCTAATGGGCTTCCGTAAAAATTATAGTATTTAAATAACATTTTTACGCAATGTCGAAACTTCAATGACTACTTTTGACGATGTATGACTGCAGTAGTTTATGTACACGAATTAGTGTTGCACCAGAATCATGACTTGAAGCACGTGGTCAAAGGGACCGCAAAACTTTACGCAAGTTTGCAACGAAGAAATAACTGTGGTATAAATGCACATTTTACATTATCAACTCTCAATATGGAGAGAACAAAACATACTGTGAGATTTAAAGTCCTTTTCAGTATCAGAGATGTTGTGGTAGCTTCCCGCAAAATTCATAGATTGTCTCAACTCATAACTTTCTGTGATAAAACAATTATTCAAATATGACATTAACAATATAAATGTAAATAACGTCCTCGGAGTTGTATCAACTATCATGTAAATATCGTTAACAACGTGATTTTGTTCGACAAATCAGGTTGTTAAGGATATTTACATGGCTGTTGCTACAAATCCGGCATGACATTAACGATTACCCCCCCCCCCCCCTTTTCGCGTTACATAGTTAAACCATCATACTTTGCGTTCATTGAGCACTGAAGATGCAAGCATGTTTGCAGACAATGGGTAAGGGACTATTAACCAAACAAATCTCGGGAAATTTGAGAAAACATCATTGGCTGTATTTAGCATGAAAATCTCTGTAATAGATATGTTGTTAGCACTGCACGGAAGCAACTTGCGGTTGATTGTTATAATTTTTTTGAAAAGAAAGAATGATGTTCGTTCACAATGTGTTCACAACGGAACTTTAGATAGCAACGAAAGTGTAGACATCAACGTGAGTTTAGACATCAACCGTAAGTTAACTTAGCAACGAAAGTTTTAGACATCAACGTGAGTTTAGACATCAACCGTAAGGTTTATAAATCAACGTGAGTTTAGACATTAAGGCGCGTTTAGTCGTCAACGTGACTTTGGACATCAACGTAAGTTTAGACATTAACGAACAACAGCAACATGGTAAACTAGCAGCAACAGCTTTAGTTTAGACAGCAACAAACTTAGTTTAGGCAACGAAACAAACTTAGTTTAGGCAACGAAATACGGTTGCCCTTTTCGCGTTCCATACTTCAGGTCTGCTCAGGTAGAGGGGAGAAGGTTTAATAGGATAGGTCAGTGGTATTGTTTGAGAGAGTGGGTAAAACAGGATTTAAAGGGGGAAAATAGGAATTATAGCCAGTGGTGTGGCCAGTATTCTACTAACGGAGGGGGGTGGGGTATCCCTCATGGGCCCAAAATTGGTGGAATCTGAAAAATGGCCTGAAATTTGGTGGGCCATATAGTTTTGTGGGCCCTACATTTTTAAGCTCGAAAAGGTATGAGCTTTTGCACCATTGGTGCTCTAGTTGACGTTTCCATTTTTCCTCTCTCACTAATGTATCTATATATATATACTATATATGGTCTAGCATAACGCGTGTGTGTGTATGGACGCCTTGAACAATTGTTCAATTGTGCAATGGAACCAACTGTGGCTGGTCTTGAACTCGACCGAGTCGTCGGGGAACATGACGCATTTCGGGAAGGGGCGACCGCCCCCCCCCCGAGCAAATTTTCTCTATGATACCGCTAGTAATTTAAAACTAGACAATGCTTAGATGCAACTTACAAGGCCTGGGAAGTGTCATTTCCAGCGATCTGGGAGGCTTTTTCGGCCAAAATTTTCTTGTACGCTTCGCGCCAACTCATGGTGGCGCTTCGCTTAGATAGTTTGCCTACAGGCTTCGCCCTTCCGTTGGCAAATTACTCGCTACACGCCTGTTCGAATTTGTAAAGCAAAGAGCAGACATCACATAATATCAGTGAGCATGAAAATGCATGTTCAAAAATGAACAGCCTCAAAACTGTCTATGTGTGTAGTCAAAGGCGTAGGAGCCCAATTGGATTTGGGGGCTGTAACGACTTGCCCGAAAAATATAACCAAAATTTTTCAAGCGCAAAGCGCGCGTTCAACATGTTAATGTCAATAGGCGGAGTGTATAGCCTAGTGGTTAACGCTGGCGTCTCCCAGCCATGAGATCCCCGGTTCGATTCCCCGCCGACAGCAAGGTGTGTCGTCTGGCAAGGGTGTTGTTCAATAACAACTTCCCGACATGGACGTTAAATGGATGTGTGCCGAGAGATTGGCTTCGGTCAGCTTGCGAGTCTATAAGCCTACATGGCTTCTTTCGCGAGTTCCTGCTTGCGGGAAGATCACATATACATACATACATACATACATACATACATACATACATACATACATACATACATACATACATACATACATACATACATACATACATACATACATACATACATACATACATACATACATACATACATACATACATACATACATACACACACACATACATACATACATACATACATACATACATACATACATACATACATACATACATACATACATACACACATACACACATACATACATACATACATACATACATACATACATACATACATACATACATACATACATACATACATACATACATACATACATACATACATACATACATACATACATACATACATACATACATACATACATACATACATACATACATACATACATACATACATACATACATACATACTCATGTTGTGGGCCTAATGGAGACTTTCCCTGTGGAGACAACTTGTGAGAGTCCCATCATCCTTATCAAACATACCCTTTGGAGACTTGATTACACAAGTTGGTATTGGACTGCAGTTCAGTACCATCCTTATGAATCACCATTCCTTCTGGAGACTAGTTTACATAAGTTGGTATTGGACTGCAGTTCAGTACCATCCTTATGAATCACCATTCCTTCTGGAGACTAGTTTACATAAGTTGGTATTGGACTGCAGTTCAGTACCATCCTTATGAATCACCATTCCTTCTGGAGACTAGTTTACATAAGTTGGTATTGGACTGCAGTTCAGTACCATCCTAATGAATCATCCTTCCTTCTGGAGACTAGTTTACATAAGTTGGTATTGGACTGCAGTTCAGTACCATCCTTATGAATCATCCTTCCTTCTGGAGACAAGTTTACATAAGTTGGTATTGGACTGCAGATCAGTACCATCCTAATGAATCATCCTTCCTTCTGGAGACAAGTTTACATAAGTTGGTATTGGACTGCAGTTCAGTACCATCTTTATGAATCATCCTTCCTTCTGGAGACAAGTTTACATAAGTTGGTATTGGACTGCAGTTCAGTACCATCTTTATGAATCATCCCTCTGGAGACCACTTTATACATTCTCAAAAACCAAACCTTCCAAATGCTGTAATACCCAACCTGCTTGGTTTAAGTCCAGTACTGTTCTTTTTATTTCATCTTGCCCCTTGTAAGCTTGTAATGACTGCATTTTAAATTTCACAAGGGAATTATCAAGAAAAATACAGTTGGCCATGCTTAAATTTTTAAAAAAGTTATTACTTTTCATTACTTTTTTTACATGTATTCATTCCCACTTCTCCAGTAGACAAGCCAAGTGAAGCTTTCATAGAAGTTTTAGTTTATCTCAAACAACAAAGTTCAGTTTTTAACTACAGTTTATTGCCCTGATCATCCGGCATATTCTCTCAGGTCCTTCAACAGAAATGCATACAAATATGAAAAGGGACAGACATTATATGAACACCATTTATTTAAAACAAGTAAACATTACAACATGTTAAATTAATGTTAACAAATGTTCAAATTATTTCTAAAAATTTTAAGCAAGTTTGAACTTACAACTAGTAACATAATAACAGTAATACTGACAACACAACATGGGCTGAATCAATGTACAGAAGTAAAATGACAGTGGACACCATTTTCTTTTTTACTCTATTAGAGATAAGAAAATAGAATACAAATATGTACTTTGGTCTTGATAATGGAACATGATTTCCATCATGTTTGCATTGGTGTATTAGTTGCATCAAAACTAAAATATCTTCACTGTTGCTAACCTTTCACTGAATATAACAAGAAGGAGCACATGCACTAGTACAGCAAATATGAACCAACATAATTTCCGATGTCCGAAATTATCAGGTACTTGGCATCTGGAATATTTTCTTCTTCAGATTTTTTTACACGTGGTTAACATCTCAAATCTTTTTCACCCACCCTCTGACTCTCAAAGATCACTAGCTGTACGAATTGGAACATAAATGAATTCTGTTATTTATTCTCCTTGATGAAACTAAGCCTTGTAATACTGTCAATAGTAACATTAAAAGGGAAAGCCATTTGTTTAACTTGATAACACAACCAAAATACAAACAAAGTATGATTTCAAAATTACCCAGAAATGAAGCTTTTTAGCTGAGTTTATTGAGTTTATGAGTAAATGAGTTTAAACCTTGGAACTTTTTGATGATCTCACTATCTACTAAGTAGTTTCAACAAACACCTGCTTTAAAACATAGAAATATTGAACACAAAAAGGTAATTTTAAGAAGATCATGTCTCTTTTTTGATAACTGATATTGCCTGTCCTTTACTCTCAAAATAACTTTGTTCTTGTCAACATATACTGTTAAATAGCCTCTCAAAGAAGTTTTTAAATTTTCTTATAAATGAAGCACTTAAGCTAAACTGATTTTGAAGTTTGGTTTCTGACTAAAATCTCAGTTCCTAAAAAGAACTAACAGACATTTGCTATCAGAAGTAAAGAACTGTTAAACACAAAAAATTCATTAAAATGAAACCCTTTAACTTTTCTTTTGCATAACTCACACTGTTCTTTGCTTGTACAAATACATCTGACTGACCTGATGTAGTAGACCTATCCACCAGGAAATCTCCTCACTTATATGTTCTTCCCAAAATACTGTAAAAGCTCTCCTCAATCTAAAGAAATCCTTAAAAATTATGATACAGATTTGTATCTCTTTTTGACCTCATTTCCTAATAACCACACTAAACAAACATTTCTATCAGAAACACACTTACATTTAACACAAACAGGTCATTTGGATAAAATCATTCCTTTTTTTTGCATTATGGACCTGATACAGCAGGGTTTTCAGTCGGAAACTGTTCTCCCTTTAATGTGCTTGAAACCCTATATTCCTTTTGTTGTAATCTTACCATCTTACCTTACAACATCCTACCTCTAAACATATTCTTTGTATTGTAGGGAGAGCAGGAGTGATATCTGTCAGAGACTCTGCCTTCCCTAATGTTCTTTTGGAACAGATTAAGAATGCAAGAAAGACATGAATATTGCCTTACAAACTGAGCTCTTCAGCTGAAAAAGATTAAGCAGTAACCTTAAGAAGGAAGCAAGGCCAATAAACATATGCAATCAAAAATATTGAATTGTTTCACACAAAAGGCCGATTTATATTGAATCATTTAGCTTTTTCACTTGCCTAACATGCAATACCTGTTTTTGCCTGCAAAAATAATGTTCATCTTATTGACCATATGCAGCAGGAACTCACTTAAATTCCTTTTGCCAATCTTACAATTTGGTTCCGGACATAGTCTTTTACGTTGTCAGGAGTCCTTCTGGCGAGACATGGAAATTTTTCAACAGCAGACCTGCAGGCATCTCTGCCAGGGTTTTTTCCTTGCTTTATGTTCTTTTGAAAATGCTTGAAGATGGTCTTTTTTTCCTCAGCTGTCCAAGGGACTTTTTTCTTTTGCTTTCGGAAAAATCGTTTACCTGCAGGAGGTAATAGTAAAACGCAAAGTTTATGTAACCTGGTTAAACTCTTTATTGAATAAAAAACATTTTCTGTGAACTTGCTTCCTTCCCTCTAGTGCTTTTTAAATGATAAATATATATACACATCCACTAACGAGTAATTATAGGTTCTTCTAAAATGCTATAACAAGGGCTTCTCTTTGACAACACTTCCTTGTCGGTATGTATGACATAAAAAGTTTGACTAGATATACCTGATGCACACTGGAATTTGTCAACTCTTTTAAGTATGCCTTCAATCACAAAATTACAAATTCACAACAAAACAAGCACAATGATGTTGCAAAAGCCTAGCTAAGATGTGAATTGTCAGTCAGGGCAGAAGTGGGGGCCATCTTGGACTCCAGTTGGTTCCAGACAGGAACCCTTGGCTGGATAATACTCATATAGGCGATGGAATCCAGCGGGGATTTGAAAGTCCTTGACACTATCGAAGTTGGAGTGACTGCATGTTGGCATGTAGTGCACAAAGACTTGCATTGAGAAGGGTACCTCACAACTGGGATCCAAAAAATGGACATTCAATTAACCAGCTTAGGGTCTTAAATTACACTCATCTTTCTCAGATATAACTTGCATTATCTCTACCAAAAACTCACCAGATGAGGTGTTTTCCAGTACCAATTGATCTTGAGAGCCCTGTATTCCCCTTTCATCATCTGAATGGTTATCTGTAAGACAGACAAATGCCAAATGATTAGGTTAATAAAAAACAATGGTCACAAGTTTGCATGGCAAAAGTATTAGCAATTTTATTTCAATCAGGTAACATGTGGGGGAATGAAGACTTGAGTAACAGGACAGATGTCAAATTGGTTTGTGGTTTTTCCCTTTAGACAATGCCTCAGAAAATCTGCTAAATATCAAGCCTATGTTCCCTCATTTCTACCAAATTGCATCTACTGGACATTTCCTTCATGAAGCCTGATACAGTAGCTTCTTTGTATTCCAGGCAAATTGCTTTTAATAATTTACCCTGTGTCTTTGATACCTTGGCTTTTATATAAGATCATAGACAAAAAGTGCAATATGATACCAAATAAACCAGGAAATCAAATAGCTAAGTGATTCCTTGCAAATGAGAGGCAACTTTAGACAGAAGATACCAACATTCGGTGTTACTCAACAAAAATGGCCAATATTGTACAATTGCCTTGCAGTAATTGTCAATGGGTGCCAATACAATACAAGGCTAAACTTCAAAACCAACTTTCACTCTTTCAATCATGATCTCTAGCTTATAGCAGAGAAACTTATAAATAAAAGGCAGAAGGGTGCCATATTACGTTTGATAAGTCCATCAATGTTACATGTCTACATGGTATTAACATTTTTCATTTCTTGGAACGGTTTAAGTCTGGGCAATAAGTTAATAACTAAAAAATGTCTTCCTAAACATTGATTCTAAGAATACTTTCACCTAATTTGAACATCAAAATATGTGGTCTTATCGGGACAATGGACTGCAAGAAATGCTTGCTCTGTATCAATGTCCTCCTGTCAGATTTTTGTGAGGCCACATAAATTCCTTGATGACTGTAAATAGCAATTTATTAATCAGTTTTCTACGGTATTGTTGTGAGTGCAAGCTAACACAATCCTTTGTTGGGATCCTGGCCTAGCACACTAAAGCAGCTTAAGGTAATAAATCACACTCATCTTTCTGTAGTCCCTTTTGAACTGAACTGCACTGTAAATGTTTTTAAAATATTAAAAACTGTATCAATAAAACCTATTTTGGTAAGGATTGATTTGGCACTAATTCAAGATAAAGGTATTGGCCGAAGGTGGAACATACCTAGGGAGTCAATTTGACAAGTATGTGAGTTTGGCTGCAATTGAATCCCATGAAAGAAACAAAGATATGGACTCATCCAGGGGTATATAGATCAAGATTAACATACTTATGTTTTTTATCTTAAATGGCAGGGCTGGAATACAACATAAGTCTCAGACATCACTTGCATTATCTCCACAAAAAACTCACCAGAGGAAGTGTTTTCCAGTACAGGTGGATCATGATGGCTCTGCTTCCCCTCCTCATCTGAATGGTTATCTATAAGACAGACAAATGCCAAATGTGTAGATTAGTTGATAAGCAATGGTCACAAGTTTACGCAACTAAAAGTAATAACAATTCTACTTATTCGGAACATGTTATCTATCATCCAATGTTCCCTGAAAGACGTGAGAACAAATGGGGGCTGGAGAGTTAAGTAAGAGTTGGTTTGTTGTTTTTCCTTAATTACAGGCAATACCTTTGAACATCTGTTTAATATGATGCCTATGTCCGTTCAATTCTACAGATACTTTCATTTGCCATGTTTACCAACATGACAATTCCTTTTCAGCCCTATATAGTAAGCTTTGTGTTACAAGAAAGTATACCCAAGAAATAATTTACCTTGTTTCTCTGATATATCTACCCTTTAATATGAGATGTCTAGATAAGACATGCAACATAATACAAAAGAGACTCACCACCCTCAAGCTGATGCATTGCAACAGATTCTTCAATTTGTTCATCTTCAAACACAGGAATGTCTGTTGGATTGTGAAGTTCAAAAAATTTGTCTTATAATTGATGACAAAATGTAGCCAAAGCAATCTTGGGGCAACCTTTAGAGAAATTAGGTAGAATGCCAGCCAAAACCAGCCTTTTTTTTACTGAAATGGTCAAGGTACTAATATGCTTGCACTGATCTGACCTAGAGTCATGGATGCTGAATAACTCCAGTTTGTGAACATAACCTAAGTTAAGTAACATTGGCATATTAAGTCATTTTATTAGAGAAGATGTTAAATGTTCTTTACATTTCTTGTCATAAGTAGTTTACTCCTGCTAATTGAACTACTTAAATAAATTCCTACCATCAACACTGATTTCATCCAACGTCTTTCCTCTTAAGTTAGAAACTTTGCCTCGATCCATGGCAAGGAGCAATTTGGAAACTTTGCACAGTTCAACTGTTGACTCCTGGAGTCTATAATATTGCTTGTGAATTGCCACATCATGACCAAGGTGGCTTGCCAGCCACTCTACCTCCTGACTACCAAGACTTAAGACTTGTGAGACAGTTGCAGCATACTGTCTCATTTTGGTGCTCTTTATGGTCTCTGGTGCTTCTAAATCCAGACCAGTAATTACTTCAGAAAGGCACTCTCCTCCATCAAGAAATGATGCTGAAGTAGACCTAGCAAACACATAGGGGTTGCCGGCTGGTATGCCAAATGATTCCCTTTGATCAATGATCAACTTAAGAGATTCAGAACATTCTGGTGGAATAATAACTGCGACTGGACGGCCACGTTTTCCCACAATTTTAACTAGCTGGTACCGCTTAGACAGCTCTTTCTCCAAAGCATTTAGATTATGAGCTAATTCATCAATCTGACATTTCTCCCACTGCGGCCGGTTTAAGATGGAAGCTACAGGCAATTTTGCCATTTCAGCTGGTCTGCGTTTGTTAAAGACGATCAGTCTTGCTAGGGTCATTTTCTGCAATAGACGATAATCTCTGAACTCAGGTTTAGCACTCATCAGTTTACTGGTCAAACTTTTAATCTGAGATCGTGTGTGCTCAGAAACTTTCTTCAGATCAGAAGCACTTGGGAGGCTGACTACTTTTTCACACTTTCTTACATTCAATGTGGAAGCAGCTGCTGAAGCAACTTTCACATGCCATTCTGCTTGATGAAGTTGCAAATATCTGTTTGCTTCTTCTTCAGCTTTAGCATCACCTTGCCTTATTGCCTGGCTACGCTTGATTCTTGTGATCCAGACCAAGTCATGCCCTGACTTTATAGCGAATGATGGAAACTTATACTGACAATTTCCACCATTATCATTTTCAACTATGGCACATCTTTTTTCCACTGCCTCAACTACCATATCAAACTTGGATGGTTTTATGAAATCACTGATGTTTTGGCCACCATTAGGATCAGATTTCCTTAGTTCTAGTAAGACACTAGCAAGTGCTCTCATTTTTTGGGACACAATATGCTTTCTGGTTTGCTGGTTGCGAAGCACTTGGTTTCCATATTCAAGTATGAGTATGTCATTGCTAAGAACATCAAACAGCTCATCTCTCTTCATTGAAGATAAGACCATTCTTTTCAATTTGTCACTTGCTCCGTTGTACCGTTTCATAAGGATGTCACTTTCCATGCGAACTCGTGATCTCTTTTTACTTTCTCCCTTGGATTCTGATTCTTTGGCAATGCATCTATACCGCACATGCCTCCACAAATCATCCTTACTAACATATCCCAAACACTGTGGACAGGGGCCGTAATCATCCAAGTCAAAGTAGGCTCCAGTTGATGGTCTTCGCATCAAAATGATCTCTCCAGTCTGTGTTTGTATCACTTCTTCATTGTGAAAGAAATTTCCTTTGTTTCGCAGAAGGTCTAGTTTAACTTTCCGCTCCCTTGATCCCACAGGCAGTGCCATTATCTGTGCAACAGCAACTTCATCTTTATGTTGACTTAGATAGTGTCGACCGATAACAACTTTTAACAACTTCCCACAAAACAAGCATGCATTTCTTTTATCGTAGACTCGTTTGGAACCTTTCTCTGTTTGTTTCCTTTGAGCACATTTGACATGGACTTCTTCTTCCTCCTGTTCTTCATCATCCAACTGCTCCCGTTCACAACCTGATGAATTATCTTCACAGTAGCCTGCATCCATTTTAGCATCAATCACTTTATTGTAACATGTCCCTGAAGTCCCAGGGACATCTTTGGGTAAGTCACATGTGTCATCATCCTTTTCAAGATCACTGTTCTTATCTGAATCACCAGGGTCTGGATCATAATCTGAATTGGCTTCATGTTCAGAAGCATCACTCATGTCATCAGCAACTTCATATTCATGAGTACTTTCAATATCACTTAATAGGGCTGTTTCACAGTCTACCTCTGCTGCCATAATAGGAAACACTTGTGTATCTCTAAGAATGGATCTTATCTTAGCAAGTTCCTTCTCCAGATCAGACCTAGTGTCTAATGTCTGATTTTGCTGTGAGTTGTCCTCTGCATTAGGTTTCTGTTCAATAGCTTTATTTGCTTTCCAGTCACCACATTCTTCAATTGGAGATCCCTCAACCATTTCCTCATCATCTTCTCTCCGAGGTGCTGTATTATGCATCGCCATGTTAGGTAATTGTTCCCTATCCTCTTTATCAGGTTTGTTACCAGTTTCTTCTTTTGTGTATCCAGCAGCGGTCAATTTTTCTTGCTGTGAGTGGTCCTCTGCATTAGTATTCTGCTTACAAGCTTGATCTGAAATTTTGTCACCACTATCTTCAATGGAAGATACCTCAACCATTTCCTCATCATCCTCTCTCTGAAGTGCTGTATTATGCATCGCCATGTTGGTTAACTGTTCCCAACCATCTTTATCAGGTTTGTCACCAGTTTCTTCTTTAGGGTCTTTAGCAGTGGTCAGTATTTCTTGCTGTGAGTGGTCTTTTGCATTAGTATTCTGCTTACAAGCTTGATCTGAAATTTTGTCACCACTATCTTCAATGGAAGATACCTCAACCATTTCCTCATCATCCTCTCTCTGAAGTGCTGTATTATGCATCGCCATGTTGTTTAACTGTTCCCAACCATCTTTATCAGGTTTGTCACCAGTTTCTTCTTTAGGGTCTTTAGCAGTGGTCAGTATTTCTTGCTGTGAGTGGTCTTTTGCATTAGTATTCTGCTTACAAGCTTGATCTGAAATTTTGTCACCACTATCTTCAATGGAAGATACCTCAACCATTTCCTCATCATCCTCTCTCTGAAGTGCTGTATTATGCATCGCCATGTTGTTTAACTGTTCCCAACCATCTTTATCAGGTTTGTCACCAGTTTCTTCTTTAGGGTCTTTAGCAGTGGTCGGTATTTCTTGCTGTGAGTGGTCTTTTGCATTATTATTCTGTTCACAAGCTTGATCTTCTTTACTGCAACCAACATCTCTCAACATCTCATTGGAAGATCCCTCAACAATTTCCTCATCATCTTCCCTGTGAAGAGTTGTGTTGAGCACCATCATACTAGGTAATTGTTCACAACACTCTATATCCAGTTTGTCTTCAGTTTTGTCCTGAACTTCCTGTTGGGTACTCTTGCCATCCTTGTCTGTTCGCCAAGGAAGATTTTTTAAACCATAGTCATACCGTATCTCGTCACCAATATTAATTTCCTTTGTTGAAAACAAGCAAAGAATAACTTCCTCATTGTGAATTATCTTCTTCATTCTGCAGTTTGCTTTTTGGGGTTTTTCATCATTGACAAATTTTCCAAGTGACTTTTTCACATGGGTTGCATCAATGCTGAAAGATATAAAATTAAAAAAAACATGTACAATTATTGTGTATTTCATTAAATGATTGCAATCATTAAAGGAAGGCAACCTTTTATGCCCAATGAATTAAACTTTCTCCATGTACAAAATGAAGAGAAAAGTCTCCCATGAATATCTTCCTTCAAAATCTCATTCTTTGTGGTGGTAACTCCCACAATGCCTATAGACCTGTCACTACCATTACTCTTGCCCAAACCCAACAGTAAGCTTCTCCTAGCCTTATCCCCTGACCAATTAATTAAAATTAAAATAAGCAAAACCCTTCCCGTATATCCCTTCCAAATTCCTTTCAAAAACTACAAAGTCAACAAGTAAGAGATTCATGTTATTACAAATCTCACCTTGTTTGCAATGTGATGAGTTAAAGCTTGACTGACAAAGATTCTCTTTTGAGTTTTAAAGAAGTTCATGTATTGCTTCAGTAGCACCCCTATGTAGTACTGAAGTGAGTGGCTATAGCACACTACACACTGTATTATGGCTGTAGATAATTTCCTTGATAGCTCTTGACAGGAGCTACTAATTGTGTTCCTCAGTTGGAATTTACAGGCGCTACAAAGCATGAGCGCGATCTTGCGGAATGGTGAGTACTCTACTACTGATAAATACCTTACTTTTAATATAATATTAACACTCTACTTATAAATACCTGTATCATTACAATTACTACCAACAAGTACCTTATCATGGAGGACATGATTATTCCAAAATCATGATCATTAATAACTCACAGTGAAATAACACTAATCCTTAACCAGAATGCAAAAATGCATTGTGCTACCAATGATGTAATATGAGCACTTTTCTTCATGAATCTGATGTAATGTATACTGAGGGTGTACAACATACTTGATCTTTGTATTACAGTGCAACGCATTGTGTTGTGACAAACAATAAATTAACAAAGGCACGGGCTGTCCTGAAATGACCATTGACCTCAACAACAGGCTTCTTGTACTAAGAGTGATACATCAGCAACTAAATTTAATGTCCTACTTTTCACAATTTCACCCCTCATGAACTCAACCACTGACCTCCGCCAACATTAGGCTTCTTGTACTCAATGTGGTACAATTACATACCAAATATGTGATAGACATGTCCAAAGCTACCCTTGTGATGTTATGTTAAGGAAGGTGCCTTAGTGAAGAGAGGCAGGTAAGAGGGGAATGAAGTTAATTAAATTTGATATGGCATATCTAATAATAAAATATGAGATCTGTCCAAGGTTCCTTTCTTGCAACATTTTACAAGGTTTCCACAATTTGACCCCTGGTGACCCCAAATGATATTGACCTCCATCAAAATCAAATTGGCTTTATTGTACTTTATGTGGTACTTCTACAAACTAAATATGAAGTCTGCCCATGATTCCCTTCTTGAGATGTCTCATTTACAAGGTTTCACAAGTTGACCCCTGGTGAGCCCAAATGACCTTTGACCTCCTTAAAAAACACTAGGCTTCTTGTATTAAATGTGTGACTTCTACACACTAAGTACAGTATGAGGTCTGTCTAAGCTTTCCTTCTTGAGGTATCATGTTTACAAGGTTTTCCACAATTTGACCACAAATAACCTTTGACCTCAACCAAAATCAATAGGCTTCTTGTCCTCGATATGGTACTCCTACACATTAAACAAGAGGTATGCTCAAGCTTTCCTTCTTGAGATATTGTTTTTACAAGGTTTTCACAATTTGACCGTCGGTGACCCCAAATGACCTTTGACCTCTACCAAAATTAATAGGCTCCTTGTCCTTAATATGGTACTTCAACACACTAACATATGAGTTATGCCCAAGGTTTTCTTCTTGAGATATTGTGTTTACAAGGTTTTCACAATTCGACCCAAAATTTGCCAACAACATAGTTCAAAGGATGAAGTAAGGTAACTGATCCATTAGCAAAAGTTCTAGAGACTTCTGTTTGACTTCTGGCATATTTCAGTATGAAGTACAAATTGGAAACTGACTTGCACCAACCTACATCAAGTGAGCTTTATTTGACACCTAACTCAAACAGAATTGTAGTTTTAATCCAACTGACAAATGATGTTAGGCTAGCAGACTAATTGACTTTTCACTGACAGATCAGCCTGGCTGACATGGTCAGGAAACTTCGAAAAGAAATTTAACTTACCATAATGTCTTGCCTCTATCAGAATAAAAATACTGATAGCAGTGCCTCAGCTGACGATTTATGTAATCAACCTCCCTTTCCTCTGCCTCTTCTGTTGTAATTCTCTCCCCCTTGTACTGCAGCAAGAACTCCCCATTCTCAATTGATTGTGTTGCAAACACTCCATATCCTAAAAAAAATAAATGAAAAACTATGAACAATTTCCTTTAAAAATGAATAACAGCAAACACAACTCTCCAATATATAATTTCTCTAATACCACTAAAAATATCTTGTTGCTTAGCCATGCAACATGTATGTTATTACTAGTAAAGCACTCACCAATCCTTTCACTGATGAACTTCTTCTCAAGACCAGGGTGATCCTGCTCATAGTTGGGTACATCTGTATCCTTTGGGAAGATTAAAAGATATCAAAAGTTAACACAGTGACAACACAATTACTGAATACTGCAAATTAAAGCTCTAACATGTGTTCAACAATATGGATACATGTAACAGTATGTCAGTGTCAAGAGAGACAATGTGCATTGCACTGCATGTACAATCAGTAGCTAGGGTGCACCGCAATGGGCTCCAGCCACCATGCCAGTTTACTTTATTGCAAGTTGTTTGTGCTTATGCAGAACACAGTGTAGAGGTGCAAGTATACAGAAAGGCCCTAAAGCTAATTTAATGTACAAGGGATTCAAAATTAGCAATCTGGTCAAATTTATATTCAATTCTTGCATATTTCTCTTTTTGCATACTTCAATTTTCTCACATTCAGCAAGGTGAATGCACAAGACGCATTGTGAAATTTAACTAATTGGCAAACTATGTAATATACAGTACTACCACTGTAAGATAATTCAGGGTCAATACATGAGAGGGGTAAACCATAACCCATACAGATGATTCAACTCAATTTAGTACCTCAGCAACTAAACATGAGAATTCCTCCTTGATACATTCATGGAATATTAAATTAACAAACGTTTTCACATGTTGACTCCTGTTGATCCCTATGCCCTTTGACCTACACCGAAAGCTTCACATTCAAATGGGTGAAAAATTTGGTTTATGACAACCCGAAGAGGTAATTCTCTTCTTGCATTGTACCCACTTGTATATAAATATAACCTAAAAGTTCTACATAACAGCCAAACAGTAGGGAAGAAACAAAGCACAAATGAAATCATCACCCACCTATTACTATTGAGATTTCTCCTGGCTTTTCCAGTAATTTGCCAGAGAAATTTGCTTTGGCCAACTCCAAGGAGGAAGAGGCTGCAGTCCCCCTCAACTCCCTGGCTCATATGCCTAAGCAATGGACAGCTAAATTGAAAATATTACAGATTGATGTATTTACTCACCCTCTTTCCACGAGTCTTCATTGTTACCTAGCTAGGATAGTAATGGTCAATGGTTTACAATAGCGTCTCTCGAGGTTGGGCACGAAGGTCGATATTTTCTAACGATAACTCTCATTTGTTACCTCTAGGTCCGATTGAGAATTTTAACCAATCACAATAGTTTTAAATGTACAGAATCTGTCATTCATTTGTAATGCATATTCAATATAGAGAAAGAGGAGGGCCAGTGTTATAGAGACACAATTGAACTTTCAGTAATGTGTTTTACGCGTGAATTTTGGTTTTCAAAAATTGCGTAGCTCTACATTTTTAACCCCCAAAGTCCGATTGTGCCATACTAAATAGAAACTAGAAAACCACTGAGATATGAAGAGATTTATTCCACCTTTCTTAAGATTTTAAGACAAAGTGTAATGAAATGAGGAAAGAACTGTTATCGGTGAAGAAAAACATGGCCTAACAGTAAGTCAACGGGGGTATGGGAAGTAACTGTTGTGACATTCCGTCGCTACATAAGGAAGAGCGCGGGGGAATTGCTATGGGTTTTCCTATTGGAGACCTGCTGGAGTTCCCTCTTCGGTGTAACGTTGCAGCATACCAGTCAATGTACTAGCACATTACATCTATTATACACGTGTGGATTTTTAATGCGATGTACAGAACAATACGATCTGCATCAATCACTCGAATTTGATGAACACATTTTGTTGAAATCGCTGTCGGTGCCAGTAAACTAATAACAGGGTCGGTACGAGTATAGTTATCATCCCCATTCAAATATGGTCACGTAGCCTCAAAGCGCGTTGCTAGCTTTTTGGACAGGTGCTTTTTGGGTCAAATAACCTTGCAAAAAATAAATCTCAAGAAGTGAGGCTTGGTAGAATTTGATTCTTGGTGTGTACGGGTGTACTACTTTGAGCCCCATGAGCCTTTTACGTTTAAAGCTGGTCAAAGATTGTAAGGGTCAACAGGGACCATAATAAAATATATACCTATATGTAATTTTTGAAGACTTGCTATCACCATGCAGGTACTGCTGCATCTCATTAGTATGTCAGATTGAAAAAAATATTCATATCATCAAAAGACGAAAGCAATGTATTTATCTGTGCATTCTGCTTCTTCTTGACAAGTCAACAACTTACAGTATAGATCACAGTCAAAGCTGAGCTTGAGTCATTGGCAGCTGAATCCATCGAACAATTCAAACTCATATGTAAGGATTTCAATGATGTTTCCTTTCTTTGTTTAAGGGTGGGGGGGGGGTCAGATTGTCCATGCACAGGCCTACATGGTATGACAAGATTGAAACTGTGGCCAGAGGCCAGGGAGAGCCATATATGACTGAGGAGGAAATTAAATGGAATAAAAGTAATTTATTGGCTACATCTGCCAGATGTTGCCCATATGTTTACAAGCCAAATGGAGACACTCAAGGAGTAACCTCCACTTTTAAAAATTGGAAATTTTGGGATTGGCATGGCTAACAATTGAGGTAAAGTTGCAGGATAACTCTTGCAAAGGTGGTACCACATTTGGGGCAAATTGCAAAACTGATAAAGGCTTAACTTTTCATTATATGCTAAGTGCTTGTTTGTTGCAATTGTTTTTTCTTTCTTGAATATCAGCAGTCCATCAAAAGAAAGCATTAAAGAAAAAAGTGTTATTCTCACATATCCACTGCCCTTAATTGCCCTCTCAGATTATTGTCCACAAAAAAGGGGGTTCCCCATGCACTTTGCCACTCAGAGTAATTATAATGACCTGTGTGCTGTACATATACAGTAGTGTATTCAACACTCTATACAGACCAGTCTTGTGGAGGCTTGTGCACTAAACATGCCAAATACATGTCTCCAGACGGCTCTCATGCTACATTTGGCTCAGTACACATTTTAAAGACTTGGAAGGTAGGTTTAGTGAGATATTTTTGTTGAGTAATACTATATGCGCCAAGTGAACTAGCTGTTTTGCCCAAATAATAACATTTAGGTATAGTGGCTGGCCTATCATTTTCTGGTTATGTGCAAGATTACTGAAAGGCATAGAAGACTATATAGGCCTTAGTGTACAGCTGCAGAGTGTAGGACCACAGGTTTTAATAAAAGAAGAAAGAACTTTACAAGGAAGGTGCAAAATATGTGTGATAATTCTTTATTTCAGCTCATGACCGTTATCTTCCCTCTCACCCTACCTCTTCTAAGACTACATAGAATGTCTTCTAAAGGCACAACCCATAACAATAGTAATGGTAGTGTTTTATATTTGAAGATTTAAAGAGAAACTCTACCTAACTTGTAATCTTATTTATCTTGTTTCACAATAATGCCACTTAATTATACCAAATATTACAAATTGTTTGCATTCTTAAATCCCATGTTAAATAAAATACCAATGTAATTAATACTGAACTGCATTTGAGGCAAAGAAGTATAAACAATCATGTGTGCATCTCACAAAGCTAAATGCTCACAAACCGTAGTGGCTCAAAGGCCTGTACATGCAGTAGGTATATGTGCAGTTTCATATTTACATCAAATTATAACCAGTCAAATATTTTGCTCGGATAACCGGTAAACCATTCTTAAACTGCACACACACACACACAAGAACTGATCACTGAAGTAAAACATTTACCTCCAAACCCAAATTCCAAAACCAAGTGGTTGCAAGCCTGAACAAAGTTTCACAATAATTGTGCTATACTGCTATGTGCCCTTCATATAGTTTTCACATGTTATTAACAAAAGGAATTAAATATTTTCAGTTATTGGATAGCTTGCTTACCAAATCACTAATCATTTGATGTGTTCTAACGGTTCATCAATAAGTGCTGAAACAGCAAGCCCCTAACATGTTGCATCTGTCACCCTACCATCTTCTATTCCCACAGTTTGCATTCACAAGTCCAATGGGAAGTTACTCTCCTATACAGAAAGCAAACTCTTGAATGTTGGATACACAATTTTCAATCTGGAATGTTCATATGTACAAACTCACATTAGCACCTGGTAAAAAAATCTCTTTTCCCAACGAGTAATGAACTTCAGCATTTTGTTATATACTTTATCTCCTTAGTCCATTCCAACAGCAAGAATGAATCCAGTGAATCCAGTGAGGCGCACAATTTCGTTGGTGCAAGTCACAGAACCAAGAGATGCAAAACATGTTGCAATTATCGCTGTTGTACTTGGAACTCTCCTCTTCACTTTTCTTTTTAGTCTTGGGTATTTGGTTTGGAGCATTCTACATGTACCCTAACTGTGTAAGTAGGAAGTAATGAATACAGTATTTGGCCACTGTATGTTAACACACACTATCAAATATCTGATTGTAATGTTCAAACAGCCTCATAGCGTCTATTTTAACATGCGACTTGCTTTAACCGAAGTTCTCCTCCTCATTAACATGCTAAGTTATTCCCAACAATGTTTGTAATACAAGTTGTTTAATGCATCTTTTGCATTCTTTCACGAATAAGTATTTTGGTTTACTTTGACAGGGTAATCCCTCTGGAGAATGCAGCTAATACTGTAGGATGGGGCAAGAAAGGCTGAAAAGAAAAAGAAAATGACTTGATACAAATTCAAAAAAGAATTGAAACTTGTGATCTGCAGTTAATAAAAAAACATAAAAAAGAACGGTCTAGTATTGAGTCTTTATTTCTGCTCAATTCCATTGAAGATATTAATGTGTTGACATGGCTTTGTCAAACACTCTTTGATATTTTAAATTTATCTAACCTGAACAGTTGTTAAAGAGTGAATCAGATTATGTCCAAAGCCAATCGAGACACATACAAATTACAATGCATGTAGTTAGCACAGAAATAAGTGGAATAATGTTACACATGAAAGACCCCCCCCCTCCTCCCACCCTCGACATGCAAATATAGCTTTGGGCATAAATAACAATGCAATGCTGTTGTTCCTGGTTTAATCAAGGGAAGAATACAGTAGGCTAGGTCTTTTTTTTTCAATCCAAGATCCTGTGGAACTGTTGTAGCCTTCGCAGAACTGGTACTTACTACTTAATATAACTGACTGTATAGTCATGTTGTTCGGCCTTGCAGAATGATATAAAATTCCGAAACTAAACTTTCAAAAATGGTGCAACTTTAAATGGTACAAAAAAAGGCTTAAACATTGTACTCACTTTGGTGATAGCTATCTTGACCATTTCTCTCTTCCTCATTTTGTGGTCAGTATACAAGGGCGGTATAACTGACCATGTGGAGACTCCAACTCACAGTTCACTGTGCAGTATTTTAAACAGCCTTGTGGAGGCTTAAGAAATGAGGGCGCCCTAGCACTTACATTACATTTGTTTTTGTTTGTATACATCGTCTGCATACCTATGATGGTCTCCACAAGGGTATCCCTATGGTGACCTTTCTCAAACGTCTCCAGTAGGTTTGTGGTGGTCTGAGAAGTTAGCGGGAAAACTATTTCTTGTGGAGACCTACTTTTTGTCTCCACAAGGATTTGTGTCGCCATAAGGATAGTTGTATGCTCAAATTTGTCTCCATAAGGCACTAAATGTGAAAACATACATACATACATACATACATACATACATACATACATACATACATACATACATACATACATACATACATACAATATCATATAAGCAAGCATAGGTCATTACATCGCATGGCATCGTGTACCGTACGGTCCGTGAAAGTTGCGCAGTCATCCGCAGGATGCTAATCTAAACAACGAAATGCCTTATGTAGATGGAGAAAAAGCATACAGGTCCAATTATGTCAAAACTCTCTTTTACAGTAGTAATGGCGAATTAGTCTGCCAAGCTTAGAACTTTATTTTAATTACCAAGGAGATAATTTTTTAACTATTCATTTATTCTCAGCATATTGCCCGAATTTTCAAGGGAACAAGTTTGGTTGGGGGGGGGGGGGCTGCAGCCCCGCCTCCTACGCCTATGTGTATAGTGTTCGGTTTCGAAATATCTGATATCGGAAATATCTGCTATTTTTCATTTCCTTCAACGAAGTTTTATAATTGCCGTTATAAGAGGTTGTAATATTTCTACACCAATAAATTAACTGTGTCTGAATTTTCGAAAACTTCCTGACCAACATTCTTCATCATACTTCCCTCTACTCGTAGCAATTTTGACCGGTCTGTTAGGGGTTGAAGGAGGTTTTTCTATATTGGTTGTCCATAGATTGAATTTTGGGCAACATTATGTATATGTTTTGAAGTGATTTTCTTCACGAGAAATGTGAATTTTCAAATTCTGAACAAATAATGGGCTTTAAACTTTGAAAAGTGGGGCTTTCGGATATTGTGGGCCGTGACGTAGAATCACCTACAAAAGCAATGATCAACAGGACATGCAATGAGGTCGAACATGATGTGTGACTGGTTACAATCTTCAAAAAGGTTATGGATGAAAAAAAAAATATTGGGAAATACTTGGTTCTCAGGCAAAAGTGTACATCTGGTTGGTCATTTTCAAGCCCGAGAAGTGCCATTTCCGGTGATCTAGGGGGTATCAAAACCTGAAATCTTCTTGTACGCTCCGCGCCAACCGATGGTGGCGCTCCGCTTAGATAGTAATTCGCGCCCCCCGGGTTAGAAAATCCTGGATACGCCCCTGGTTACTACCAGCAGTGAGCAATTCCAAACCAAACCCCCGGGCCTCGGTCCATTGTCAAACCCTATCCAGGAGTTTTGGGGGCTTATTTATGAAAAGCTCGAATCTTTTTAAAAGTCGGGAGGAGCTTATAAGGGCCAGGGCACACGACGACCTAGTGGTGCCAGTTTAACCGTCACCCTGACCCAATTGTAAATATGCTCTCGGAGTTGCCCGAGGGACCAGTGTATATGTTGAGGCCCGCGGGAAACTAAACTCGAAAAAAGACGGGCGTATCCGTCGCTGTATCTGTCTCCTAAAGTTAACGGCATATGTCCAGGGGTATTTATCCGGGGGGTAATTGTCTAGGGGGGTAATTGTCTAGGGGGTATTCGTCCGAGGGGGTAGTTGTCCGGGTGGGTACTTGTCCGGGGGGTTTTTGTCCTCGGGGGTAATTGTCCGGGGGGTTTCTGTCCGGGTGGTAGTTGTCCTGGGGGGTAGTTGTCCGGGATGGTATTTGTCCCGGGGGTATCTGTCCGGGTGGTAATCGTCCGGGGGGTTATTATCTGGGGGGTAATCGTCCGAGGGGTATTTGTCTGGGGGGTATTTGTCCGGTCACGACTTCGAAGACCTTCAAAACACCTCAAGAAAGCAGGCGAAAGGTCAGATTTGTATCCCGATCATTTCGGTTAAATGATCGATTGATTGATTGGTGTATTGATTGATTGGTGATGGTTGACAATTAGATATAAACAAATCACAAATTGGACCGAGGTACAATGACAGCATTGTACAGTTGTTTTCTTATATTATTTACCATGCGAATCAGTGTCAATTAATGTTATTAGAAAAATAAGACAAAAAGGTTTTCCGTTGAATCGCAGTTATGATAATATTATTCATTTTGTTGTTGTCAGATCTCGTTAGTCTACAAACATGTCTAAACATTTATAATATTCAAATTCTGCCAGTATATTTTTGTTGAAAAATGTTGTTCAGCCACAACACAACATCCCTTTAAAAATTGAACTAAAGGAGAGAGGTTATACAAATGCAGAGCATATAGCCATTATTGCATAGGAGGTTACATTTCATGCACTTTGTAGTACATGAATATTTCCAGTAACGTTCGGACAAGCAGGAATGAAATTGATAATGATGGTATGATTTTACCAATAATAACATAACATAAATGAGCAGTCTTGAAGTGAGCACTACAAAACCAATGTAAGCTTATATTTGAAATTATCAAGCGACTGAGATAAGGAGCGTTAGCTCAGTGGTTAACGCCGGTGCCTTTCAATCACAAGGTCCCGAGTTCGAGTCACTCCAAGATGAATGTATGTCGTCTAGTTACAGAGTTGTTGACAATTGACAATTCATAACCAATCAATGATGGCTTCTACGCGAGTTCCTGCTTGCAGGAGGATCTAAAATACAAAAATACATACATATAAAACAATTTATAATTAATAATTTCAAACACCAGGTAGAAGGTCAATTGTTTGCACTCTCAGATCTGAATCTGAATTAAACCGTATTCACAATAAAGTAAAAACATCAACCACAGGTTATAGCCCATATTATTAGTTCCTCTGGGCCCATGATCCGTTCACAATACTGATTTACTTTACCTACCCATATTTCCCAGAGTCTATACCTAATAATGGGACTCCATAGAAATATTAAGCCAATTCAAGTCCATAGTATATGACATTTATGACTAATTTCCAGAGTTTACCTAATAATGGGACTAGCTAGAAATATTAACACAATTCAAGTTCACAGTACATGACAATGATAACTCATTCCCAGAGTTGGCCTAATAATAGGGCTCGCTAGACGTATTAACACAATTCAAGTTCACAGTACATGACATAATCAGCAATTATTTTTACGACGCTTAAGCGACCACAAATGTGGGAGAAGCCCGCAGTTACTTATGGATTACAACTTACACGTCGGGTGTCTTCCAATTCAACATTTTAACTCAAATTCGGAATCTTTTCAAATAGAATGTCATTTCAGATGGAAAAAACCCACCTTATTATGACTCGGCCGGGTATCAAACCCGGAACCTCCTGATTGCTAAGCCTCACTGCTTCAAATGCCAACGCCTTTATCCACTCGGCCACAGCACCGGTAGATAACTTATTCCTAGAGTCGGCCTAATCATAGGTTTCGCCAGAAATATCAAGCCAATTCAAATTCACAATACATGTCAAAATTGGATTAATAATAATAAAAATAATCAACTGCAATGTCATTGATGGGTGTATGTTGGGTTTCAGCCGCTGTTCTGTCTTCATTGAGTGACATACTTTCGTTAGAGTATACATATACCCGCCTGAATGTTCTCCTTCAGGAAAAGGGCCAAAAAGAATTCGGAGAACATCTTTTTGATGTGATATCAATCATAATTTTTTAATTTTTTTGTGGCTTGCATGTTGAAGAGCATGGATAAAAGCACATGTGGTGCGAATATTGCGTAACCTGGGACAATGTTAGACCCCCTTCAGGCCTTCCAGGAGCATCGTACGAAATTGTGTATTGCTGAGGAAAGAGATTTGTTCACAAGTGACAAAAACTGGCAAATTAAGAAATTGTAATGATACGGAAAATTGATAATGCCATGAATTACCAACTGTCAGCTATCCAGTGATGGGTAGCGTTTAGCTAGTGAGACCTCTATTTGGACTTAAAGACCACATCACCTTTGTGATTTAGTGTGTAAGTCAATGGGGATTTTAATAGTCGCATGCTATCTTTGGAAGTAAAGCTTTGTTGTTCTTCAATCAGAGCTTTATTTAATAGAAAGGGCGCCACCATATTGTCGAAGTACATTTACAGTGAAAAAATTGCAAACTGGATGGTCACATGGATATTTCTTTATGAAGCGTAGTCATTGTTAGCTTGTTTGAACTCTGAGCAAAATGTTCATTCATCTTGACTTCATTTATCTTCTTGTTTGAATGAAGTATGTGAATTCAGTGAGTGAGATACATGTTACCCAAAAAGAAATTTCAAATAAAAATGTTAGTTTACGGCTTACGTCATTGTATGTACATTGAAATGAGAGAAACGATAATCAAACAGTAACGAAATGTGAATTTTATTGGACAAATCCATATCATGACAAGCAGAATAAATGATGATGTCAGAAGTACCGTGCCACGAATTAGTGAAACATTAAGTCAGGCATCTATACTATTACAATCTTGTTCCAATCATTGGTAATGACTGAGGAATGATTCCCTTATACACACAAACTGAGGATCCGCATAATGACGAGAAACTGAAGTTTACCTTTCTTGGGAGGTTTGAGAATTACTATGACGCAATGAATTTGGACAACTACTCTTATTGCCAGTGGAAGCCTAATTACAACTACTTTAATGTAGTGCGGAGTAATCTTGTATGGCATATTGGGTACTGTAATTACAATCATATTTGTCTAACTATATATATTATTTGTAACATTATAAACAGAGCGGGTCATAATACTGTGCAACGCACTTAATAAGGAACTATTGCGGTTCATCAGGGAAGGTTTTTTTGTGTGGAGGGGGAGTAGGTGGCACAGTCAAATTTGCAGGCACATAGCGGTGGATTGTCGCTCTGGATGAGGGGTATAAGGGGAGGGGTATAAGGAGAGGGTTGTTGTCGACGGGGCTAAGATGCAAAATGGTGCTATCATTTAAATCTTTTTAACTACATTCGTGTACAAAAATGTTCCTTTTTTTGGTACAAGAACTTCACCATTTTTTTGTAAAAAAAGACAAATAGTAAAACTTAAAAATAGAATCGATAGAAAGGTCAAATGGGCAACCGGCAACGCTAGCATTCATCCTGTTTTCGCGTAGCCTCCATACTCATAGCATGCAGGCCATGTATAGTCAGTGTAGTAGCAATCAACGTGACTCAATGCCGGATAGCCTCAGCAGGTTAATTAATAGAGGCGATGAGTAGTCCGGGAAATTCGAACCACATCCTCCCCCACCCCCCCCCCCCCGTGGGCTGGCTTCGCAACTGTGGTTCATTCAGCCACGTGGGAAGTGTACACTAGATGAGGAACTAAATAGAAAAAAAAACTACCACGGGATTGAGTAGAGTCTTAATAATGATTGAACTGTGAAATTCTGTCATAACAACGTGTGTGACCTCGGGCATTCAAAGCAAATCTATACATACTTATAAAACCACATATTGTCAGTAGAAATATTATGAAAATGACTTTCAGCAGATATTGCACGTGGAATATCATTATTAGATTACCGTTATCCACGTCCAGTAAATATTCAACTTAGCTTGCTAGTTCTTACCCAATTTGTTAACATCATGACCATAACCAAGATGTTCGTTATATTTGTATTTCTCGTCGTGTTTACGGCAGTAAATAGTTTGCCGGCTTGACCCGTCATTACTCATCTCAACAGAGAACAAGACTATGGACTGTCACCGAATAAGGAAAACAAGTCATGTGATATCCAGATCTCGGGTAAGTGTGTACACCCATTACTGAAATAGAAATTTTAAAACAGAAGACTTGAGACAGAATTTTATTTTTTTGTAAACGTGAGTGTTATTAATCTCTTCGGCTTAGCAAAATCGCCAGCTTTAAAATATGGTAAAACCTGAATTGTATTTAGTGTCTAAAGTCATCATTAAAGTTGGCTGTATTTCTTAGATTTGTGATTTGGGCATATATATATATATATATATATATATATATATATATATATATATATATAGTTATATATATATTTATAGTTATATATATTTATAGTTATATATATTTATAGTTATATATAGTTATATATATTTATAGTTATATATATTTATAGTAATATATATTTATAGTTATATAGTATGAGACTATTCTTGTACTTCATAATATTGACCTTCACTTTAAAGTATAAAATATTGTCGTCCCCCCCCCCCAATCCCAAGCACACAAACATACAAAGTCCTCCTGCAAACACCATCCATGCATGCACAGATGCATACACACTTCAACGTCATCGCCTAAGTATAGGTTTTTTATTGTCAAGAAGTCAACCATGAAACTATTGACGTGATAAAGAGGTATAGGAACTTCCGCAATTATAACAACTCAAAGTTCCTCTTTTATTGTTATAGCTATTCTACATGATATTGGAGTTATTATATTTATTGAATCCGACAAGCAACTGTTCACTCAGTGTTTCAAAAGTACTTCTTGCTATAACTGTAAAGTTCCCACAGCCTTGAGTGTCTGCAGCTGCAAGTATTCTAACAACAATGTTATACAGTGTGATTTTCCTTCTGTTTGTGTCTCTGGGATTGGAAATCCTACCTAATTCGCTGGGGATAATTACTCACCTCAGTGGAGTACATGGTAATGAAGTATCATGGAATAAGGAATATCAGCCATGTGATTTGCAGATGTCGGGTAAGTCACTGCAAACCGTTACATGAAAATAAGTGCGGATGATTCATTTGCAAATACAACTATTAGATAAGGTCTACGTTAAAACATAGCAATACATGTACTGTTGATATACTGACTGAAATTCTGATAGAATAAGAAACTGTGTGGATATATATATAAATGTACTAAGCTAAACCTTTATCGATAATATATCCTCAACATGTTTCAACATGCTTCAACATATTGATTTCCCTCAAGAAGTTATTGTAGTTGACTGTGGACGCGTCCACATATGATAATGAGTGGTTATCAACATTGTACGAACAACTTATACTACAAATGCGCGGTTAAAACGATAATTATTTACAACTCAAGTAGCTATGTATATTATTAAAATGCACTCACTTTAAAGTCACCGCTCTGTTTAGCTATAGCGGTGATTAGGCCAAGCAACTAAAGATCTCGAGTCACGTGATGCCCAGAGCGTACAAACTACAAAGTTGATTCACTTGTTAGTCAGGATATTTACTATTACTATAGGCTTGCTACTGAGTACGCTTAGGAGGATCCCCCTTGTATTCTAAAATAAGAAGAATGCTTCAGAAACCCATGTTAATGGATGTAACTAGTTTCAGTTAAGCGCGTAGCCAAGGGGGGGGGGGGGGGGCGAAGGGGCGACCGCACCCCCCCCCTTGAGCATATTTTTATGATATCGCTAGTAATTTCAAAATAGAAAATGCTTAGATGCAATTACAAGGCTTGGGATTGCCATTTCAATTTTCTGATACGCTTCGCGCCAACCTGTGGTGGCGCTACGCTTAAATAGCTTGCCTACAAGCTTTGCCCCTCCCTTGGCAAATTCCTCGCTTCGCACCTGGTATCATTTTTGTACGGAAGCGTAGAAGGGACATTGCATTGACGAGAAAAATTGATGCATTGACGAGATCCGTTATCTCGTCAAAACGACAATTTCTGAATTTTGTCATCTTGTCGAGATGGTAGTAACTGTGCAACTCGTCAATTTGCAGAAAATTGCTGCATTGACGAGATCCGTTATCTCGTCAAAACGTCAATTTTCTGAATTTTGTCAACTTGTCGAGATGGTAGTAAGTGTGCAACTCGTCAGTTTGCAGAAAATTGCTGCATTGACGAGATCCGTTATCTCGTCAGAACGACAATTTTCTGAATTTTGTCAACTTGTCGAGATGGTAGTAGCTGTGCAACTCGTCAATTTGCAGAAAATTGCTGCATTGACGAGATCCGTTATCTCGTCAAAACGTCAATTTTCTGAATTTTGTCACGTTACCATCTCGTCAACTCGTCAATTTGCAGATAATTGTCGTTTTGTCAAGTTGGTAACTCGTCAATGTAATGACCCTTCTACGCTTCCGTATTTTTTGGTTGTGCGTTGCTTAGTTTCAATCAAACTTCAATCCTAAGAGCAGATTAATGTCAGCTGGTTTAAGAAATCACCCAAGTTGGTGAACAAAAACCAATGATAAACAATGCAACTGTAGTTACGGTCTCAAGGAGTATCAAAATGTCTTGAAAGGCTAAACAACTATAAGGTAGATTCTTCAAATCTTACGGAGAAATAACATATTATCAAATTAAACGACAATTATCTTATATTTACAGGTGCTTGGACTGACGTCATGAACGTGACTATGACACCGAATCCACCCAGACTGGATAGTTTGTTCACAGTAACCAGTGAAATTTCCTTCAGTATGTAAACCATCTTTGTAAAAATTTACGTTTCTTCAAAGTATTCTGAGGACTTGGTGAAGATTGTGATTGCTAGTTCTAGATTCCTAACGACCTTGTGAATAAATAACACCAATATAAAGCTTGGAAAGGTAAGAAACCACCGAACTAAAATTTAAAAAAAACTCGTTGGCGGAAGCAACATGAATTTGTCGTCGAGAAAGTGGTTCTGGTACCAATATGAAGCAGCGGAAGAATACTAACCAATATTCGTATTGAAGAGAGGCGCATGAAGCATTGATTGATTGAAAACACATTTGATTGTTTCAGAGTATACATAAGTGAAGCAAGGTTTGAGGTCGGTCGTCCTCATCTATACAGCTATAAAAACAAAAGACACCACGATAACCATTTTTTCAAGAGTTTTCATTAACTAAATTATTTCTAATTTTATTTATCTCTGTTTAATTACCGAAGAAGACATCCTTTCCTTCAGACTCAAAGTAAATGCTTTCCTTGAAGGAAGTAACATCAATTATAAACTTGAACAAAACTTGAACAAAAGACACGATGATTACCACTTCATTAAGAGTACTCATCAACTAAATTAATTATATTTTTATTTCATTTTTATTTTTCTTCAGAAGAAGACGTCTTCTCTTTAAAGTTCAAAGGACATGCTGTCCTTGAAGGAAGTAACATCACTTATAAACTTGATAAAACACAGTCTGTGACCCAGTGATCAAAAAATGTCTTTGCCCTGCGAAGAAAGGAGGTATTTAGACCAACCAAAAAATATACTAAATATGTTATGGTGATGATGATGATGATGACGACGACGACGACGACGACGACGACGACGGACGACACGACGACGATGACTCGATGATGATGATGCTGATAATGATGATGATGATGCTGAGATGATGATGATGATGATGATGATGCTGATGATGATGATGATGATGAGATGAGTGATGATGATGATGGATGATGAGTGATGATGATGATGATGATGATGATGACTGATGATGATGATGATGATGATGTGATGGTGATGATGATGATGATGATGATGATGATGATGATGATGATGATGATGATGATGATGATGATGATGATGATGATGATGGATGATGATGATGATGATGATGATGATGATGATGCGATGATGATGATGATGATGATGCTGATGATGATGATGATGATGATGATGATGATGATGATGATGATGATGCTGATGATGATGATAGATGATGATGATGATGATGATGATGATCGATGATGATGATGATGATGATGATGATGATGATGATGATGATGATGATGATGATGATGATGATGATGATAGAAGACATTTCCTTTTCTTTATTTAATTCAGAAGTTCGACACTGCGAAATGGAGATGAATATAGGTTATATGCAGAAGGTAATGTACGAACAAATGGAAATAATCCATGGTCTCAATTCTGTTTAGTAATCTCAATCTAATAATATTTTAATATTGAAACCATTCAGTTCAGTTATCGTAACCAAATGATGATTTAATTTTGAAACCATGGTCTTAACTCAGTTACGTCATCGTGACCTAATAATGTTTTAGTATTGAAACCATGGTCTTAACTTAATTTTAGTAATCTCAACCTAACAATGTTTTAATATTGCAATCATGATCTTAATTTAGTTGATTAATCTCCGTTTAATAATGTTTTAATATTGACACTTTGTTCTTAACTCAGTTTAGTATCCCAATCTATTAATGTTTTTGAAACCACAATCTTAACTTAGATAAGTAATCTCAAATTGATCATTTAATATTGAAACTATGGTCTTAATTCAGTTTATTAATCTCAATCTAGTAAATGTTTAAATATTGTTTTAATATTAGTTGGATAGTAAATACAACGTATTTGATATTGAATGTATTTCTGTAATTTTTTGTAAAGATATGTTACTGCATATTAGCCACAAGATTTATCAGCCTGTGAATATTAATTGTTTTACCTCCATTATGTTATTATTATAATCTTGGTCCATTTCAGTCAAAAATTGCCTTCAAACTGCACAACACATTTACAGCCATCATTAGTACAGAAAACAGGAAGTTGGACAAAGTGAATTAGTTAATGTTTTTAATTTTTGCTCAGTCTCGTCCCTTGCTACATGCCATAACGTTCTCTTTTTTTTTGTAGGACCGTTTTGTTGTTAATGATTTTCTTTCTGATGTCCACTCTTTTGTCTGCATTTATCTCTCTTAGGGTAAATATTCAGCATACTTGCAAGTCAGTAACCAGGATGACGTCGAAATGATTACAGTTGTCATCAAGAGCTGTCCTCTACTGATAACTCTGCACTAGCAAGTAAGCTATCATCTGGCCAAACTTACATACCACGAGAATTACAAGGAACTAGTTATAGCACCCGCAGTGTACTTTACTGTCTACTAGAGATATCACTTGGCTACCTTTACCACGGCATGACTAACTAAGTTTTCAAATAGCTGTTCAATAAACTAGGTAGCACTCGGTGGCGTACTTTACTGTCTACTTGAGATATCAATTGGCTACCTTTACCACGGCATGACTAACTAAGATTTCAAATAGCTGTTCAATGAACCAGGTAGCACTCAGTGACGTACTTTACTGTTTAATAGAGATATCACTTGGCTATCTTTACCACGGCATGACTAACTAAGTTTTCAAATAGCTGTTCAATAAACCAGGAAGCACTCGGCGGCGTACTTTTACTGTCTATTACTAGAGATATCACTTGGCTATCTTTACCACGGCATGACTAACTAAGTTTTCAAATAGCTGTTCAATAAACTAGGTAGCACTCGGCGGCGTATTTTAGTATCTACTAGAGATATCACTTGGCTACCTTTACCACGACATGACTAACTAAGGTTTCAAATAGCTGTTCAATGAACTAGGTAGCACTCGGCGGCGTATTTTAGTATCTACTAGAGATATCACTTGGCTACCTTTACCACGACATGACTAACTAAGGTTTCGAATAGATGTTCAATAACTCAGGATCCAAGGAGAAGGTTCCAGTCCTGATGAACACTATTCCTTGGGTTATCATCGAGTAAAACTTAACGACCAGCATTTCGGTTGTTTTCATTCTGACTACCTGTATCAACACCCTTTCAATGGAAATATCACCTGACTAACTCTGTTACAGTTCATAGTGTATGTTTGTCATGGATATATGTGTGCCATGTGTCAGCTTTAAGAAATACAAAAGGAAACTAGTTATCTCATACAACATATACTAATATTGAGACCATTATGGCTCTGCTAATTGGTTTCCGTATGTGTGATAAAATCTGGTTTGTTATATTACTTTACTCAACTTAGGATGATTCCTTCAGTTAGAGGTTCTTCTATATTTACTTTCCTATAAGCATTAGGTGGTATCATAGTCATGCACTACATATAAAAAAAAACAGTTGGGTTGCCTTCGAACTGACTGTCGCTTTAAGTTTTAAAAAAATCCTGATTGATCGACCAAACTTATTGTCGGTATAGATTAAATGAGGGCGGAATAAATCACATTTTGAAATCAATTGAAGTGGTTGATTATTATGGCCATTGCTGTATACCTGTAGGCCTATGCATATATTTAAAATATCCCCTAATTATGGACAATAAAACAAAACAATAAAAAATAAAATTATGAACTTAAAGTAAAGCAATTGAAAATGCCTCTGAAACATGGGTAATGAGTAACTCTGCTCTCTTTAAATCAAAGATTGCG
Organism: Apostichopus japonicus; assembly: GCF_037975245.1. Lineage (NCBI taxonomy): Eukaryota > Metazoa > Echinodermata > Holothuroidea > Aspidochirotida > Stichopodidae > Apostichopus > Apostichopus japonicus. The sequence continues at coordinate 3,910,257 of NC_092576.1, read as the reverse complement.
CATGCTCTTACATACAATACTGGCCATTGCATTAAATAAACCCTTTAGTGAGAGAAATTTACTTGCTGTTTATACAAATTGCCGGTACCTAACGCACTAACTAACGTATTACTTAATGTACTAATGTACTAAAATAGTGCTACATTAGACTTAAACAAAGAAAAAATTAATTGCTGGTTTATAGGCTATTGCCAGCTTGAAAATGATAAGGACTTCACCAAAGCTTTTTAGTGGCAGGAGTGATCCTGTTGTCAGAATTTGACCATTTTTTATTGACTTCGACCACATTTAAGCTCCGCCAAAGAAGAAATATGAACAATAGAGACTGAATAAAGTGAACATACGAACATGCCTGAAGTTTGAAAACCTTTATGTAATCGTGCTTAAAAACCAAAAGGATTAAAAGTTCATGATTTTGTCTACATAGTTATGCCAAGAAATGCGCACTTGCAAAAAGACAATAAATACATCGTTTACGGTTAGTAAAAACACAAAGCAACTTGCATACATAGTCTCAGTTTGTTTGAACTAGGTAGTAATATATTCAGTTGTTGATGACGTAAAGAGGCACGGATTTGCCTCGGTGTTCGTCAGAAAGTCCCGTCAATTCACCAGATTTTGACTCGAGTCCTTGTTGGAGTCGAGCTACCTGTTGTTCGTGGGCAATTCAATTCCCATCTTTGCTTGTTTTATCCCGAGTCATGTTAATTGTGGTTGCTTTATTGACTTGTTACAACTACTGCAATTCATAATATTAGAGTCAATCCAACGCCTATATATATATATATATATATATATATATATATATGTATATATATATATATATATATATATATATATATATATATATATATATATATATATATATATATATATATATACATACGCTTGATATTTTCGCTAGGATTCATACCATCTTCTGCAACGGTATTTTTTATGTCAGAACAATCTGATGTGAACATTAAGATTCATTCATTTCTCATCTTTTCAATACATTTTTAAAATTACAATCGTGGAATAATTGTTATGTTATTCACTTGTGGAATATAAACCACTAGTATGAAGACTAAAACACTTAGGTTGAATTGTAGAAGTATCCTGTTGTCATTGAAGGATTATTATGAAATACCGTTTGGAGAGAATATTAATCGGTATAATTTTATGATGATACTTTTACTTCAACAAATGAAAATCTTACTGAAGAACATTCTAGCTAACATGTATACTCTTCTTAAATTGCTATAAGATATTGAGGTACATAGGGATCATCATGTATGTGTTAAACACAAACGCTTTCTCTTCATTCATTATATTTTTATTACTAATGCTATTGTTATACTTCTTAAGAAGTTTGCTTATTGACACTTCAATTGGACGCTGCTCTTCTTCGAGATGAACTTCACTTGAAATGATACCCAAATATAAAGTTTCAATACAATTATTTCTAACTCTGATGTTACCCAGTGATGACCACTGAGCTTAAATATATATATATATATATATATATATATATATATATATATATATATCGTTTATTTTTAATTATAGAGATACGGTAATTGCATCTTCATACAGGGCCATCGCAAAGATAAAAGCAAGACCGAATAAGAAAAATACATTTTGAAGCAGAAACGTCAGCCATGGATCTTTCACTTCTTTGATGTTTGATATCTGTGGTACCTAAGTGAGAAGAAAAAAATACACATATTTCTTTCTTTCTTTCTTTCTTCTTTCTTTATCAGATTCTTTATCTATTAGCAACCCTGGGACTCCCTGAAATAATTTACAGTAATATTGCAATAGTATAATTTTTTTTTTTATAAATTACGGCAAATAGAGCAATAGATAAACAGTAACATGTACTCGAGATTGTTATACTGGGTGAGTGTGTGTGCCACACTTCCGTGCTATTTCACAACATAACGTCCTATCACAAAATGACATCATATCATGACGTCAGTGATGGGGAAAAAAACATGGATAAATCCTTACCATGTCAGCCAGGGCTACGTAAAGGAACATCCCAGCAGTAATGGCAAAAATCCATTGCCTAGCCGCTTCAGTCTGACCCAGCAGGATACCGATATAAAGACCAACAAAAGCGGAAATAGATGACAAGTAGTTTAAAAGTAGCGCCCATTTCAACTTTATACCTAATTTCAGGAGAAGACCTAGATCGCCTGAAAGATAAATATGATAAAAACAGAAAAAAAAAGAAGAATATTGAACCAGCTTTCAACCTGTAACATCGAACAGTTCATTCAAGACTATTGATTTCACATTAGAATCAAGTTTATCATTTTCTTTTGTTAAAGAGAAACCGTCAATATAGTTAATTATTGTTAGCAACGTCAAACAGTTTTTAATAGATGAACGATCCATGAAGATCCATCATCCACTAGTTACAATTGTTTATTACAAGTTTACCAGTCATACCAAAAAGTCGACAAACATCCGTGACCAATTCTAAAACTACATTAGATTATAAAACACATCGGGGCAGAAGGGACCAACCGTCACCAAACCCTGCAAACATTATCGCATGTGGTCAAACACAATAAGTTTACGCTCCTTTTCAGATCAGGTCCAACCTATGAATGGATTAATTCGACTCAATGGAACCTTATAACAAACGTTATGACTTATGACCGTAGCAGAATAGCCCTTGGCTGTGGGATATGAGTGTGGGCAACGCAACCCCCATCAGATCAAGCCATAACTTGTTACTAAAAGGAGGTGGAAGGGGGGTGTGGGGGCGTTATACAAGATGGGATCGGCTCTGCCAAGATCATTGTCACATTGGGGAATTAATTGCTTGATCACTTACCTAACTCGTGTGGGATCTCATGACATAGTACTGCTAGAGATGTTGAGATACCAGGCCCTAGACCAGCGGTGAATGCAGCACCGATGGCTAAACCATCCCCCATGTTGTGTAGGAGATCACCCATAATAATCATCACTGGAACAGGACCGTACCCTTCAATGAAGCAAATATATAAGGTATTTATTATATATATAAGATATTTACTTTGTGAACTATATATGATTCAGATATGATGTAATATGCAGATATGATGTAATATGATACGATATGTAAGGTTTGCATTATAATTTCAGATACCATATCATAACTTATGTCAAGTTCCACCAGGAGTTGTCATACTAGTGATATATAAGGTCGTCTTACCAACATAAATGATTTGTACCAACAAACCTACTATCTGTATATATAGATGAACTGAATAGTTACTGCGGACAACAAGCCGCTTCTTTGTTCTAAATTATGTAAGACACTGGGCAAACACGACTTCGTAATTCCTATATATTTCGTCTTGTCTATACATATATCTCCCTCCACCGGGAAATAAAGCCGTGGCTTTCCGCCTTATAGGCGGACACTCTAACCACTAGGCTATGGTAATTGAGTGTCTGCACAGCGGTTTGAAACCAGCAAGGAAGGTCTTTATTCCCCTAAAGGCTTTGCCACCTTCATCGACCAATGATATTCCTGTATTCGTGACACATTTAGCCTTAGTCTATAGAGATCAATAAGGATGCTAACCACCGTATCTCGACAAAGATACTTATGAAACAGAGCTCTGTTCAATTAATGTTATATATATATATATGTATATATATATATATATATATATATATATATATATATATATATCATATTGCATTAGTAATGCAATTGTGCATATAGATCTTAATGAGAACGGAGCTAATAAATGACTCCGATACGATTTATGCATACAAAACGAAAATAAGCTGAGTGCTAACGTCATTCCTTTGAGAACGTCACGTGATACGGGATATATATATATATATATATATATCAGCTATCCTGTATCACGTGACGTTCTCAAAGGTATGACGTCAGCATTCAGCTATATATATATATATATATATATATATATATATATATATATGTATGTATATAAATATATTTATATATTGTGTTCAACTTTCATTTCTGACATGAAACCATGGCAGTCATGTATGTAATGGGTAAAACCAGTACATTACTTGTAAGAAAGTTCTGTTTCTTCACTGTGACAATTTCTGGGGATGAATCAACGTAATCCGTCTGTAGGGAAAGCATAATGGTTATTACATAACATAATGTACCAAACTGAGCACTCGTTCCACTTATAAAAAGTTAAAATACTATATATACAAACGGGACTTTTGCGGAATTGCTTGTCCAGAAATGTAAAAAAAAAATGTAAAACAATTTAACAAAACGGGCAACTCATGGTCATTTCTGACACTGAGTGAGTCACGTACGGCGTCCTCGGATAAGGTGTGATAATAAACGATTAACATGGGTTGTCCAATCCTGTGCATTTGTCACTCTCGAAATTAACAGCTGCTGACCACGATAGGAGGCTCTAACATTAATCTGTATGTGAGTCGTTTGTATCGTTATATTTATATTTTTTATTTTATTATTTATATGAATTTAATATTTAACATATTAAATGCTTCCTTTGTTAGGTAGATGTGACAAACTATGTCGTTCACTCGAGAAAGTCAATTTACTAGGTTCATAAAGCAAGTAACACTTGCGAAATTTGGTTTAAACAAACCAAACTTCTGTAAGCACATTAACCACACGTATCATTATTTGAAAACGATATAAATAACTTACAAGCGCTGTTTGTGAAAAGGATTTAGGGATGACACCATTCTCCTGGTCAGCTTTCCTGGTCATCGTTATATGATCACTGCTGCTATGTGAATGGTCGTGTCCCTGTTGATAAGAGTTTAATAATGGTCAAATACTTAAACTTTACAAAATAATCATATTATTTACTGCCATTGTCTGATAACGAAACACAATGTAGAAAATAAAACAGTGGAATTGAGAGCATATTAAATTTTGTGAACCGAGCTTGGCATGAATATCATATGTTCGTAGCGATTATTTTCGTCAATTTAAATCATAAGAACAATAACTCACCGAAAAAGATCCAATCAACGTCTCAAAGACGTAGAAGAAGTAAACAGCTATGACAGCGACCAGTGACTTCCAAAGGTAGGCTAATTCTGGGTCTAGTGGGGAGTGAACAACGCCCTCTTCATGACCATGCAAACCGGTGGCCTTCAGTGAAGAATGGAAATAGAGGGAGATATGTCAATGGTAATGACCTCAATATATGTGTATATATATATATATATATATATATATATATATATATATATATATATATATATATATATATATATATATCATGTATATATATATATAGTATAGTTATGTATGTATATTTAATGTATATATATAAATATATACATATATATATTTATTTAGATATATATATATAGATATATATCTATGTTTAGATAAACATATATATATAGATATATAGATAGATATATAGATATATATATATATATATATATATATATATATATATATATATATATATATATATATATTGGTTGTGCTTACCAACGGCAGAAGATGAATAATAGCGTCGCCTACGAGTACCGCTACGGCTAGCGAGATGAGAGAGTTTAGAAATTTCTCGTAAAACTTTGACGGAAGACACGGAAACAGAAGACCGCCTAAAATAGAGGCAAGGCTGATGATGAATACCGACAAGGAACTATATATCCAAACTGCAAGAAAACAAAATACATTTCACTCATGCAACCTTCTATCTGTCGTTTCAATAATGAAGATTATTACAAGTGAGTTAGCGCATTGAAAGTGAAAAGTAATGTTGACGAGTAGATATTAAATTTATGCTGATAAAGAATTTTTGAGAGATCGGTTATATAGACGTAAACTGTAAGCAACAGATTTCCAAACACAATGCGTGTTACAACAGCATCATCAAAATTTAGCTAAAACAAAGCGTTGTGGTCAAGAATATGTTGACCTATGACCAAACATTTATTAAAGAGGTATAGATAGATACTTCCACAGCGCTGTATATGTTCGTAACATGTGCGCTCGATCTATGTAGCAGCCAATGATTTAAAATAGAATATTAAAAATATGAACGAGACAAAAACAGAAAGAAATGACAACTTTGCAGCATTTGTCTGTAAACTCCAATAGTAAAGTTAACATCTCTGTGTGCTGTATTGTACATAAATGATCATTACCTTTAGCAGATAAATCCTGGCTGTCAGTTGTAGCTTCTGTGTTACATGGTTGACGTAATAATTGCTGAATTAAAGATGGACACAGGTCTTGGAATTCGTTTTCAGTCATTCCAATTTCATGTTCGATGCCGTAAATATCCCAAAGCTCCTCACTATTGAAACACTGGAAGAAAAAAAATCAGATCAAATATATTTCTTCAGATTTTCTTAAAATACTAAATTGAGTATTAAAGTAAATGTTAATTATCACTATTAATGGAACGAAACCTAACTATTCATAAAATAAGTTTGTTTTTACGTATTCTATATAAATTTTGTTATGAAACATGTTATTTGTCAACAGACACTATCGAAATGTTCTACATATTAAACATGTTCATATAGGCGAACAGCCTTTCAGCTAAGCTTGACATCAAACTCTGCGTATTAATAGAAAAAGTGGTTAATGAATTCACAATTACGTGAACTTATAAGATCGCAACCAACCGTTATTGTCACATTCTCAATTTCTGATATGTTTGGATGTTGATGGTCTGCCGCCCTCACAAATCGTCCTGTTTTACCTTCGTACTGAGCACTGCGCTTGGTATGAACATGTTCATGTTCATGCGGTGGGCCACCGACACCCAGTGCTGTCAGCATTTCTTCAAAGTCTATTTGAAAAGAAATCATTTCCTTATTGAGTATCGTGTGTGGTATACATTTTGCTATCGCTTAACATGTGACATTCATATCACTAAATCTCTGTATTCTAAGCTTAACCGAACACATATCTCATCGTTATTATGTTCTTGTATTCTTTAATCTTTATTGAAATTCAAAACCAGTTATTACTCGCTAATTGCCTCTCCTGTATTATAGCACTAATTTTATCTCTTCCTGTGAGTGAATTTATCAGCTCGATATTGATGACGTCATAGTAGATAGTTGTTTCTAATGACAGATATGTTCAAAATACTAAAGTGGTTGTCTAATTACGTCATACTACCAAGAAGGAATTCCTCATTGTGCTAATAATGCGAGATTTTGCAACCCACGCCCTGTTATACCACTGCCACAACAGTGTACCTGCCTCGGGAATTTTAATAGGCTCTCGCTGTATATCGCGGGGAAATGTTTAGCTGTGCCAGTGACTTATCCACGCTTGTCTCCTTTGGCTTGACGAGTTGATTACGTAACACACAGGCTAATGTTCCAGAATCATGACCTTGAAAGGGGAAGACGTGGGCAGTGACGAGAAATGAACGGCAGTCTTACTAAAGGGCGGATTTGCTGACATTTTTTCATTCTCATTTGTACATTTACACATACCTTCTTCAATGATGATCCTTTTGGATCCATACTATCTTCCACAATCAACCGATTCAGTGTATGTATTTATGGTCATTATGTTCATTTATGTTCATCATTTTCATTTAGTACATTGAACCATACCGTCTTCACTGACGATCCCTTGGGATCCATACTATCTTCCACAATTAACCGATTCAGTTTATGTATTTATGTTCATTATATTCATTTATGTTCATCATTTTCATTAGTACATTGAACCATACCTTCTTCACTGACGATCCCTTGGGATCCATACTGGTCAAAGACGTCTTCCACAAACGCATAGGGATCAACTAGCGTCGGTGATCCTATACAGAATCCCTGGACCAGATATGATATGCAGAAGGAGGATAATTTATTCATCTCATCTCTGGTTGCTCCTGCTTCGTGGTCATCTACAGTGAGGCTAAATAATGATTCGACATCGAAACACTGAAATGAGAATGATTAAAAGAATGTAACATTTTACGACACGTGCCCTTAACATTGCATATATGAGCTGTACGTACTTTATACATTCAGTGTATCGGCCACGTGCTTGAAGCAGGCATGCAGTTAGAGTTCCGTGTATTAAGATTAAGTCGTATAATTTCTCCCATTTTTAAATTATTATTTTGACATGCTTATTTCTGACTTTATGGACATTTCTATATCTCAATTAAAGTCAGTTCTTACCAAAAAAAAATAGTTTTAACGACTCTCAAAATAGAATATTTGATCACGGGTGCCTTCGACTGAATGGAATATACAGGAACGTCCGTAGACAGGAGAACACTTTACTTTAATACTTGGACATGTCAAACAATGGTATAAATATATATACAAGCGAGTAACACAGCATAGTCGGCAGATATATAAATAATGAACATGATTCCGGAATAATATAATCTAAGCAGCAGCTTATCTTGATATTAGTCTCTTGCTGTAGTGTTTCAATCTTACCTTTGATAATGTTTCGGGGGAGTAGTTCTGATTCATCTGCTCTAAAATAATATCCAATTCTTCCTCTGTCAAGACATTTTCCGTCCCGTCAGTTTTAAGTAAAGCGGTTTGGTAGTTCTCCAAAGAGGTCAACCATAGACTCATATTGCACGTTGATTGGATGTTATTCAAGGAAAACAGGTAAAACAAGGTCATGGTAGCATCTTCAAATTCCGATTCTGTTATGAGATCATTGTCATGGCTAACCAGCGCAAACACGTGATCAGTGATGTTCATGGCACACTGCCAAAAAAAAAGATAGATAGACCAGTAAAGAAAACATTATACAAATGTGTTTAACGAAACAGATGGCAAATCACAGATTTATTTTTCGTCGATGATTCTATTTCATAACATCGTTTATCTTGATTAGCCTATTTTTCTTAGAGTAAGTTTTATAATATCTTGTTTTAAATAAAGGAAGAGTTATTAGTCTTGCAGTTTCATGAAATGAATTTACTTACTAACAATCAAGTTTCTCATAATTCGTCGAATATACCGATAGCAAAACAGAGAAAAAGAGACATTTCATTTCAAGAGCATTGTGAAAATGTTACATTTCAAAAACAACATACCTGATTACAAAATTCACTCAAATTTTCACCAATTCCATCCGAGCAGCCGAACTGTTTGAGAAGAATTTTGACTGTAAGTTCCACATCACTGTGCGTCATATCTGCCACGTAGCCGCCATTTTGCCACGCCTCCTGTTCTGTATTGAGAATGCAGATGTTAACATCTACAAACGGATGTTCATGTTCATGACTGCTTTGAAATTCCCGTAAATCTCTATCATTGTTGATATTTTGTAAAGTTAACCCTTTTGTCGATAATTCTATTAAGACAAGAACAATCGTCGCAAAGCTGCACACGGCCCTCATTTTGTAGTGCTGTGCTGATGAAACACACTGTAGTGCTGTGTGCAATATCTCCTAGCGTCGACGAGTTGACTCAGATAATTCTGTCATGTGAACAATGGGTGTAGCTTTTGGTCAAAGTCCACCACCAGTCGGCCACCAGATAAGTAAAATCAACATACAATACACCGTTAATTTATAATCAGATAAACCGTACCTACATTAGCTAAGTGAACCTATTATATGTAAATACCGTGATACTTTAAACATATCACGCTCTTAACTCATGATCAGTTAGTGCATCGAGACAATGCCATTACACACGTTACAACAAGCTATACAGAAAAGGGGTCTTACCTAGAAGAGGTGAACTTTTGATAAATGGAGGGTGCTTAGATGCAAAATGGTTATAGATTTTACCGTTTCTGTTCTTCAAACTAAGTTTGGTTAGTGTAGATATGCGGCAAACACATAGACATACATGTAAGGTATTTATGTAAGCTAAATTAGCACTTTTTTTGTAATATACTATCTGAGTCGTCCATTGACTTTATCCTAGGGGCTTAAACCAAAGAAGTATTGCGTTGTTGCATTCCTGCATACAGGTTTGAAGAGAGGTGTGGGAAACTTCCACGTCTGTGATAATGGACCAATACCCTATTGTGATTTGCCTTTACGTATACTGTCATTGTATAAGCACTGTGTCAGAGCTGGTTGCGTTCACAGTGTATAGAGTTTGTCGTTACACAAATAAACAAGATTATTAAAATATATAATTGTGTAAAATTGTCACATAGCTTACATTATTAAATATCGTAACTTAAGGCCTCATACTTTCATGGTATATCCACTAACATGTAGATGGTCGTTACTGTCATGACCTGGTAGCTTTTTTTCATTTTTTGGCGAGAATGAAATATGTGAAGCATAACATTTTGCTCGAACCAATCCTAGGCTTACATCAAGTAACTCATCCTTCCATATTACTCTCTTGCTCTTGTTTCCTCATTTTCCTCGGTCAACAGCCATTCTTGTGTTTCATGTTAATTTTCGATCCCTGCAGGATATCCTATTTTTCATTTCTAATTCAAATTTAATTAATTCTTTCAGATCGAGAACTGAGGCCAGTGTAATTTGGCGTCCATATCTCACTGGGCAAACTGGATTAGTTTATCGCATGATGTCGCTGTATAAACTAACTAACATAGCCATATGGATTACATAAATGTATTACAATATGATTCTCGGGAAGTAAAATGGCATAATTACACATCATCATAAATGGGCTTTAAATCAGGAAAGAGAACACGTGACTCCCCGCCTTTTCATAAATGTGACAGTAAGGCCTTACCACCCCCCCCCCCTCCTGCTGAGACGCCGTACCATTTGCAATCCGGAGCTCTTAATGGCTGATCATTAAGAAACCGTCCTCCCCTCTCTTGTAAGCGATTTCATCTTTGTATCCCCAACTTACTACTACTACTTACTGCCCATTATGCCTCTTGGCACATAGGGCAGCAACAAAAGTCTTCCACTCCTTCCGATCCTGGGCTAATTTTTGTATGGAACCCCATGTGTGGTTCAGGTCTTTAATCTCCCCTTGCACAGTTCTTCGCCAAGTGTTTTTAGGACGTCCCCTCTTTCTTTTGCCTTCTGGTGTCCAGTGGAGGGCTGTTCGTGTGATGTCATCCATGCTCTTTCTCATTACATGTCCGATCCATCTCCACCTTCTTCTCATGATGATGTTCTCCATGCTGTCTTGATGGCATTGGGCATATATAGTGCTTCGTTTGAAATGGTGTTTGGCCAGAAAATGCGACATATTCTTCTTAGACTCTTTGAGTGGAAGACTGACAGCTTATTGAGGTCGACTTTCGTCATTCTCCAGCATTCCGAGCCGTACAGAAGAGTGGAAAGGACGCAGCTCTGGTACAATTTTAGCTTGGCCTTGGTGCTGTACTGCTGTGATCTCCATATATTATTGAGCATTCTGAATGCATTTCTGGCTTTATTAAGACGGTTCTTAATGTCTTTGCCTGCACCTCCATCGTGTCTGACAGTGCTGCCCAGGTAAGTGAACTCCTCAGTAATAGGTACACTGTTAATCTAAGTTAGTCAAATTGACTAATTAAAATTAGTCCTGCACAGTGCTTCGTACGCCTAATTAAAATTAGTCAAATGACTAACCAGCAAAGATTAGTCGTATGACTAATTAGCTAAACTAGTCAAGTGACTAATATATCGTAGTCATATGACCATTCATTTAGTCTGGTGACTTCCAAAATTAGTCCTGCACAGCACTTGACCTGTTATTCATTAGTCATTAGACTAATGCGCCATCCATCACGATTTTGATTTCACTTTAGCGGATGTTTTTGGCCTCCAGTTTGTGTGGAGATCTTCGTGTGCATAAAATCTGTAAGTTTCACTCAGGGTTCCTGCTGGCTGTTGCTAATACAATCCGACCCCCTCCCCCCCCCCCTCCCAGAAAAAAAAAAACAAATTGGGCAATCTTGTGGGGTAAATGAAGGAAATCCTATTGCAAGGTTGAAAAGGTATGTTTGAATAAGAAATACAGAAATCATGGCTTTATTTTACCAGACTCATTTATTGCTATAACATATCTTGAAAAGCATACATGAAAAGCCTCAATAGGAGTGTTACAGCTAGAATGGGGTGATATTTCTCCCATGGTTCAATCATTAAAAAAAACTTTGTCAGATTAAGCCAATATTTTCAGAGAACTGTTTCAAGGGATGCATATATTTTAAACAAGTTGGTCCCACCCAAATGGCTGTCCCAATCACCAAATTGTGTCAGAGGATTGAAAATACAATATATATATTGATATAAAAATTATACAGCAGTATGTCCACTCATAGATAATGGACAAATACATTTTAATAAGAACTGAAAAGTCAAAGTTCTATTAAAAACATGTCATGTCATGACTCAAATCCTTGCTTTAAAATGTACTGCTACACAACAAGTGTGAAGTTGACCAGAAAATACTGTATGATTTTCTGGATGAAGACCATGGTCTTCTTACAAACAGTGGGATAAGCCAAGTTGAAAACATAGTATGATGCTATGTATGCTGACAGAGCTGAAATCAACCAACTGCTAGAGCCAACTTCTTCCCCATCAAATATTGTAAAGTGGGTTTATTCTGCACAAGTGGGACCATTTCCCTTGATGTAGAGGGCTAAATATTTAAATCTTATTATGAATTTCATTTTAAGTATCAACTAGTTAAAAAGTATGATAATTTCGTTTTAACAGCAGACAAACGACAACAGTCAGAGGTCTATTCTTGTTTTTACACCTAGAGGTTTTGATTAACCCTCTCCAACACACTTAGAATGGAAAGGTCTAACTTAAAATTGTCATTAATGCTTAAGATGATTTTCTGAATGAATACCATGGTCTTCTTTCAAATAGTGGGGTAAGCTAAGTCGAAAACGTAAAACGATGCAATGTATGAAGACAAATCCGAAATCAGCAGACTGCAAGATCCAACTTCTTCCCCATCAACAAATATTGTAAAGCAGGTTGATTCTCCATAAGTGGCACCATTTCCCCTGATGTAGAGGCTTGGGGTCTTCATTCTATAAGCAAGAAAATACACCATAATATTTTACATGGTATGGTATGGTACAGGTGATTATTGGTATCAATGTGGCTTTTAGTCACCCTACTTGAACCTGAAATAATTTGGCTTTCTACACCACTTTTTTAAATTCCCATTCAAGTGTGATTTTAAGCAAAATGGCTGTTGTCTAGCTGCATGCAGTTTCACGACAAGTAAAATAAATCCCAACCAATCAAGCTGCATTTAAGTTTGGAAAATTTGTTTTCTCTGTTAAAAATTAGTTCTAACACTAACCCTGGACAATTCAAAAGTAACAATAAAATCACAAAACAATCTGCCAAAACCATACACTCCACACATATATTGATAAGAGAATTATAATACTAATGTGCTTAGATTATGAACAGTTTTACAGGTCATATTTTTTGCACAACTGTTCCTTATGCGTCAAAGGTATGATCACATGGCCTACATTTTCAGAGACCAACTCTTCACCTTCAGTTAGTGCCAACTGTTGTTTCCAAATACCATGAAAAAACATTTGCTTTCAAGATGAAATTCAAACTGGCTATTAATTTTGGTTTAACACCCATCACATTACTTCTCATGAGATTTACAAGCGTTTTGTAGGAAATTCATTGCTGTCCCTGTCCACTCATGAAAATTAATCTGAACAAATTAAAATGGCAAATGTTTATACCAATGCCACCATGCTAAGTTTAAATGGAATTGACCATATATATCACTAATAAAAACATTAGGAGCTATCTACAGATCATAAAGGCATCCACATATATTCTTTTGGTAAAAGAATGTACAAAGAGGGACGCCTACATGGGAATAGGGCAGGGGACAAATCCCCACAAAAGGGGCACTTTGTGTTGAAAAAGGGCACACAATGGCGAATACAACAAGAACCTCATGCAGTTCCCCAGCACCCCACCCCACTGAATGGCGGACTTAACATGGCTGGCAGAAGTTTCCCCCACACTACATGCCCTTGATCCTAGAGACTTGTTTTTCAAAATTTCGATTTTTTGGTACTTGACCCTTTTTTGGCTTTTGAGGTTACATCAGAATTTCAAGCAAACTTTGTTGGATTTTATGCCAATTTTGTCTAATTTTCATTCATATTTTGTCAAAAAACTGCCATTGTTCCCAAGTGAAATATATATATATATATATATATATCCAACACTGTAAAGGGGAACTTTTCCCCCTTTGTCCGGACTGCCCTTGTGTGGTGGAGGGCAGTATTCAATATCCCCCCCCCCAATAAAAAAGTGTCATTTTCTGAAAAAAGATTAGCTCTTTCGAATGACACCAACAGTCCTGTAACGTAGCGAACTGGTAAAGTCTAGTTTTAATTTTTTGAAAAGTGCACTTGCAAATCAATTATGACAAGATCCCATGGGACTTGAAGGGTTAATATGTCCTTACACTTTCATCAGCAAATATCAGGAAGCTTTTTATTTTCTCCTTCAACAGCAATGGAATACCAAGCACAGCAGCAACAGCAGTGGCATCTGTTGACAAAATAAATAAGAATTATAATTAGATGTGTACAATGACAATGATACCCACATAAAGTCGGTTACTTCTCTTATACATTGAAATTTTAATGTTTCTGAATAACGCTTCGTCTTTATTGTTCTGCAGCACCTTGTGTTCTTGTTAAATCGGACAAACCTCAGGATAGCCGCTTCGTGGACTTCATACGAATTCATAACATGGCTCCTTCTCACCAGGACTTTATTGCAATTCATAACAATGTAACTATTATAAACCTTGTCAGAGCTCTGCTGATATAACCTGTACAAAATGACAGCAAAATAATCTCCCTTCATTGATCAGGATTCCTTTTTAGTACTGACCCGGGAAGCACCACACAAGCAATCATAAACATGTGTGTCATAAACATGACAGGCAAAATGTCTGCTTCAATTATTTAGGATCCACTATTTGATGCTTGCTTTCGTGCTGATGAACCCATCTGAGTGAAATTGCATGGTACTGTTGAAAACAAGTACTAGTTGTACTGACAAAAATGGTACCCGATAATACAGTGTTTTCACAGAAATACTTGGGTTCCCAAAAAAAGATAAATAAGCAACATACTTTACTTTGTCTTCAGAACTATGTGATATAGTGTATGTGTAATACATGCTATCACCAGTTACACTATTTCATAAGTATAGCCACTGATGGTACTTCGGTCCTTTCATTTTTGTGGTATCGTACCTTGCTTGAACTGGTAATTACCAATATTTTTTCAAATACTGGTTTACTGTGCAACATTACATCTAAGGTTAAGTCCCTCCTCTAATTCCATGTTACCTGAATCTTTAAACCATTCCCGACTTGGGCTCTATTAAATCAAAGAGATAAGTCATTCAACACTTCCTCACTGAATATTAATAAATAACCAAATAATGGAATGTACCCTTCTTACTCTGCTCATCTCGTTGCCCTTGCATCTCATCAACTGCCCAGGAAAAGACCTCATCCTTTCTCTTCATCGACTGGCACACCTTAAGTAGTACAGATTTTCCATACTTCATAAGACCTTCCTACAACCATGGAGCTATAAACAAATCATGGATGCCCTCTTCTTTGCTTACCTGTTGGAAATAAATATACAGAAATATCAATTTCAGGGTTTGACAAATAAACCTACTTGCACACCATTCACTGATATTTACATTATTGGTTGTGAGGGAAAAAATCCAGTTGAATATAAAGGTTACTTCTAGTGGGTGTTAGTGCAGGAGCAGCTAAAATTTCAATATTTCTGGGGTGTCACAGGCTGAGTGCTAAATTGCCAATGCTGTTCAGTCATGTAATTTCTTCTTATTTGAAGCCATTACATCATTGACATTTCCCCACAATATCATGAAGGCAGAAACAGTCATTACTGTGGCATGATTTGGCACTCAACATGATCACACCCAACAGCATTCTGAAAAATCACTAACAAATTCAAATTTATCAGGAAGTGTTTAGGAATTCTTCACTCTTGACATCACTAGAGATCTTAATTGGCATAAAAAGTGCAATTGCCAAAAAAAGAATAAAGAGCATAGTTGACCCAAAAAAGTATAATACTTTAAAAGAATTTAAATTTTGGATAACAAATATAGGGCTCAGTACGGTTTCTGCCTAGTAGGAACAACCTGCCATTGACCGTAGTGCCCTTGATTTTCAAATGTGTTAATGGGATTGATGAATTCACTTTTTGTTTCTTACATACACCAACAGAATGAGACTAATCCAAATATCGATGGATACAATTCGCATAGGTTAATTGAATTTCACTCGAAACTAGAAATCTGGCATTTTTTAATGAAATATAGTCCAATTTTATCTCCCTCTAAACATTAATACAATTGCCTTATACTCTAAAATCCGCCACTACCAAATGTCCGAGAGTCAATACTATATATAATTCTTGCAAATCTTCCTCGTTATCAAACCTCATAAGTAAAATTTCTTAGTCACTTATCAATGATTGTGACAATGGGCTACTCGAAAGTCTGATAAAAACAGCACATAAGTATAGCCTTTACCTGCGCCTTGTACATTGTTAGCCTTGTTCAACGAGTGGTACGCAACTACAATTGAAAATGGGAATTAGCCATTTGCATTAAAAATATGCCTCCAAAAACTACAGAAAACCCATGTTGACATACCAAAAGTCAAACTAAACAATTAAGCTACGCCACACATATATGCTAACTACAAAGACCATTGGCCGTAACGTTAATATCTGCATAATAGTAGTACAGCCCTCTAAACCATGGATAATTTTAGTGCCAGCCTACTGCGTCACAGGTTCAGCGAATAAACATATGGTTAGGCTTGATTTCCCCCATTGACTTAGTGTGTTGTTAGGCTGCCATAGGGTTAGAGATATAAGTGACTATTCGGTGAAAATTTTATGCAAGCTTATTTGCGAAACAGTTTCAGTTCAATTCACCACATCGTATTGCAGTGTATGAAGCAGAGGACCTTCAAGCTGCTGTATAGCTCAGCCCCGGTATGATCATGACACGTGTACTGGACAAACTTTTCCAGAAACGTTATTGTCATACACCCTTTCGAGAAAACTTGACCAAATGCTGTAAACCCCCAATCCAGTGATACATGATATGAAAAGGGATGTTTACTATCTAGCTGGCTAAAAAAATGTACAGATCCGCCGGAGTGCGAAAATTGCCCTACAGCAAACCGATTTTTTTCCACCTAGCTAGAGAGTGTAGGTCCTGTTCTCCATAAGTAGGATTATAGCCTTCATGTATGTTTAGGCTCTGGTTCACGCTAATGTGCACGTATACACAAGTTAGATTGTGATTTGGTTTCAGTTTTTTTAGATTTTTAAATCTCAAACATTCAGGAAAATTGTCCTTGCAAAACACGATTCTTGTACAATTGCAAATAAAACACGATTAAGGACGGATATATTAATGCAAGTAACACTTTTATTCACAAATAGTTACGTTTTAAGCATGTTTTTTTATGTGAAATTAGTGCCGGTCGGAAGCAGTGTTTTTCATCCGGAGTGGTGGGCGAAAATCGGGCCCGCCCAGTGCCGACCACCGTAGTTATAACGCTGTTCACCGTTACTTTCAGCCTGACAATTTCATCGATTTGAACAGTAAATAAGCTAAGCCCTACTCAGGTTAACATTTAATGGTTCTGAGAATGAACTTTACAAAAATAAACAAAGATAAATTTTTGTGCACATCATAGCCTATTGAATCACGTTAGGCCTATGAGTATGAGGTATCCTGCACATATCATGCATATGGCATAACGTTAGGCTAGAACGACGAACGTTCGTTGTTGCTAAGCAGAACTAAAACTGGTAATTTACTTGTCATCAATTTAACTATCTATTCTAAAAATACTAAATAAAGAATAACTTGCAATTAAATCACAATTTAGTAAAGTTATAAGATACACCCACCTTGCGATTGCAGACATTTCTCGGCTCCAGAATTTCTTACTGCAGTATCAAATATGGCGTCGGAATCATCGAGAGCTAGAGGCCTGGCGCCTGCAGAGTGCGCACTCGCGGCTACGTATATCTGACGTCATTTGTGAATTCTAAATTAGTCAAATGACTAAGACGTTTTAGTACAGGTGCTGGAATATCGCCTTAACCTAATTAAGTTTTTGCTATAAGTAATTATCAATTTCCCAAAAAAATTTGTGGAAATTTTTCTTATGACGTCTTAGAGTTTACACTTAACCGAAAATTGTTATATAGCATATCCATTATTCCTTGGGTTTTTAATTATTGGTGATTTTATAAACAATTTTTTAATATTCATCCAAATTGTGGCGCGGAAGTTGTTTGTAAGTAAATAACAAAAAACCTTGAAGACCAAAAATAACAAATAAAGCTTTGAAATCAAATTTCGTGATTCCCAATTGACTAATTATGCTTCGTCACTATTTTGGACAATGACTAACTTTCATTGGTCTTTAGCCATTTTAATTAGTCATATGACTGATGAAATTAGTCAAACATTCTGACTAATGCAAAATTAGTCATTTGACCATTTTGGCATGTGTATATGACTAATTAAAATTTACAGTGTAGGTCTTCCCCGTTTGCTTGTATTGGTAAAGGGTCTGAGATGTTCAGGGTCATCACCTCTGTTTTCTTTTGGCTGATGTTCAAGCCAATTTGCTGGGCAAAAACACTGAGTCTGGATGTTTTTTCTTGCATATGCTGATGGGTGTGTGAAAGTAGAGCAAGATCATCTGCAAAGTCGAGGTCCTCAAGTGTAGAAAAGAGGGTCCATCTTATGCCTCTTTTTTGGCATTCAGTTGTATCCCCAACAGACAGTTATAATTGTTTACCCCGCTCTGAGCATTTTTTTAAAGAGAATATGCCACGGCTTTCTGGTAAGGAGTAGAAGAACTGCCCAGCCGCATTTTGCCCATCTGAAGTAGGCCCAAACTGTTGGGATCCATAGAAATTCCTTTCATGTATATTTACCTCCCCAACACCCTCATCCACCCCCTACCACCCCCAGACCGCTTTGAGAAATAATTGTAGTCGCATGGGATTATAATATATATTACATAATGACAGTGGCGGAAGTAAATTCCTAATCCCACTGCTCACAATAAGTTCACATGGCTCACAATAACACAATACGTGACGTCACTGCTGAAAGTAAACTGATAATTCCACTGCTCACAATAAGCTCACATGGCTCATGATAAGACAATACGTGACGTCACTGGTACAAGGAAATTGTAGATAAACTGATTAATTCATGGAATCGTATATGCTTTGGTGTTGGACACGTCACGTTTGGACGATCAACTAGTTTGGTGCACGCTATTAGACCGAAAACAAGAACTGGAAATGAATTTGGTTAGAGACAACGAGAGTTCGTAGCAAGAAAATTGAAATGTCTCCCTCTAATTTTCAGAAGAGCGCATTGCCACACCCGATGTGTCACGACTCATCATTTAATGTTATCTCATCATAATAAGTAAGAAATCAACAATAAGATAACATTAATTTCATCGATATTATGTATATTATATTACACTGATGTTATCAATCTATTTATACCATCAGCCGTTGAATGAACTAGTAACTGTGTTATTGTAATATCATATTGATTTGTATCATATGCTAATATCATTGATTCCTCATTCATATAATAATTACAATTATACTGTATACTAACAATGATGTTTATTGGGTGCATGGCAATAACATTGAACCTACTAATAATGCTTCTCCCGCTGATAAACTATTAGAGTTGTTTCTCACCATGACATGTTTGTCTGTACATTGAGTTATCACGTAATAGCTTCTCATGGTCAATAGCACAATATTATTTATACAATAACTAAACGAGTCACACCCTCTGTGTGTAGGTGAATGCTCCAGACAGATGCACTTGTCACAGTTATATATATGGGGTTAGAAATAATTTCTAGTATCCGTTAAATCACTAATAAGGATAACTTAGCATATATCATACTATACTGTATGTTCTCAATTCTTCTACGACAATTGTCGAGCGTGGAAGTTTCTTTAAAGATTCTCATGCTTTCGAGATGTGTGTATCGTCACAAGGAAGTATCACATCATAGTTTCGTATTATTCAAACTTTTCATCGTCAATGGCAATATTTGTGGATGATGTATTATGACACAGTTACCACTATTGGGAAAGTTATGGTATATTGGCCTGCATACATTGTCACATAGAAGATATGCAGGTATTGGCCTGCACACCTTGTTACATAGAAGATATGCAGGTAGGCCTGCACACCTTGTCACATAGAAGATATGCAGGTATAGGCCTGCACACCTTGTCACATAGAAGATATGCAGGTAGGCCTGTACACCTTGTCACATAGAAGATATATGCAGGTAGCTAGGCCTGCACACCTTTTCACGTCCGTCCACGCTGACCACACACCCAACTCACCCCATCCCCGCCCGTCCACTCTGCATTCTCACCCTTAATAAACTCCGAGACTATTTAACCCTATTTGTTAGACACCTTTGACCTATTTTGGATGATCCCAAAGATCACATTCATTAATTATTAGTTCCTGTTTTATTCAAGGGTCAAACAGTTTGAAATTAATTTCTCCTAAACTGTGAAGTACAACACGCCGCGTACTTTACAAGCAGCATAAACAATCCCATATTTAATTTCGCTGTTTCATTCTACCATTCATAATAACTAGGGTACTTCTCTTTCTCCCTCTCCCTCTCTCCACCCCTACCTCTCTCTGTATGTTTACTATCTTTTTAATCTTATCCTTTCCTCGCCTTCTTTTTCACCTAACTCGTAATGGGAATGACTGGAATTTACTTTAGTATTTTGATAAACGCAATTTAAAACCTTTTCATTTTAACAGTCATATTTGGTCAGGTATTAATAATAAGAAAAGCAAACCTGAGGTACTTAACAGCTAAAGTTTACTAATAACTACAGAGTGAAGGTCACTCCTGCGTCGATAGTGTCAAATTTTGCATCCTCGTCTATCTTGCTTATTACAATTAGTGCTAAAACAAACGACACAACTTAACATAATGAAGACAGTTAGTCTTGCTATTGATATATCTTCTAGATTATTCCCTCTGGAGTTTTACCATTGATTCCACAGGTCACTCATATCTAACTAGATCGTAAAGCTTCCGCCTCTAAAACTGACTTTTTCACCCTTTCCCTATACGTTGTTGCGCTGAATGTTAATGCTATTTTGAATATCCTGTTGGTGGTTTGTTCTTAGCTCGGTAGCGAAATCATCTATACCTTATATAGTGTAAGGATTTTACATGCGAGATTAGCTGGTTCTCCCTCAACGACATACACACACACATAACATCTTTATCGTTGTTTCTTATACACATGTTTATTCGTAAAGGAAGTTTCAGTTGGAAATGGTAATAGTTTTATGTCCGATTAAAGTATGCTCTAATGGGATTTGACTTGTTATAATCGAGAGATATGTCTAATCGGCCATACAGTAGAACGAGCGGTACACAGGAAGTTAGAAAACAAACAGACTCTGTCTCGTTTAATGAGGTTGGTAATGATGACGACTTCGACTTTGACGACGACGACAGGCTCGGTTACGGCGTCGGCGGTAGTAGCAGCGGCGGTGACGGAAGATCAAGGGGAGGAATTAGGGAAAGAAGCTCCTCTGATATGACGAGAGTCTTAAAAGTACCGCTCATAAACGAGTCTGTGAAATTTCCCAGTGCTCCGTTAGTAGCCTCTGAGATTATGGGCGAGGAAGGAGGTAGTAGTAGTAGTAGAAACAAAATGGAAACGTCGACGGATGCAATCTTAGACTACCGTTCGAGGGAGAAACAAATGAGAGAAAACGACGCGAGGTTAGGTGTCTACTGCTCGCCGAGATTTTATCGTAAGAAGAACTATGCTTTATCTGCAGGAGGTAATGATTCATACGAGGAAGCTGTGCAGAAGTTTGACAACGCTATGGACGACTCTCCGACCGATAGTAACGGGTCGTCGGCGAGAAGCGAACTATCTAAAAGATCATACCAAGAAAATATACGCAAGAAACGGCCGCTCTCTCTAGTTGGAATAGACAGCCGTAGGAGGTACAGAGAGGGCGGTAAACCACAGCCGGCTGATGGAATATCTAACTTAGGTAGTTCTTGTTGTAACCTTAGAACATCATTAAACGATAGGGACCATCGGCAACGTAGTCCAACATCGAAAGGTGCCCGCGGACAAAGTAACCTCTCTCCGTTCGCGGAGAAGACACCCGCTTTCCAGCTTAGCCGTAGCTGTAGTGATCTAAGGGACGGTGGCTCCCCTCTGCATCCTACCATTCAAGAGCTACGCTGCCCTAGTCACGTATCCCTACAGTCTATACGTGTCTCCAGCCCATCTGAGTCTAGAATAAGTTTGCTATCTGATCTAGAGATTTATGAGAGGGCCCATCACTACCCACGACACGCGGACTCTCCTCCGCTATATCCCGAGGTCGGATGTCCTCAGTTGTCCTCCACCGCACTTGTCCAACAATGGCTCGCGAGACAAGAGATGTTTGGCTATCATAGACAAAATTCTGGGTCGTTGAAGCAAAGGACAAAGCCTCAACCAAGATAAAATCATTTGTAATCGACTTAGGAAATGTCTTTGAGGATTCGACTAAGTTGGACATTTAGAGAATTTTCATCTTGATATTCGTTTATTTGACGTGTTGGACACTTACCTTAATCAGCAGTTTAAATTATTTAAAGTGTCATAACTAGCTCTCTTCTATATAGAATGTTCGATCTGAAAGCATCCATAGAAGACAACTGCTCCTTGTTATTTTTACTCGGTACCTACAATGTTGACCTCTATCTTGATACCTTCCAATACAATGTTCTCATCATTCGAGGTCTTGTGATTATTTGAGAGAATTCAACTCTCGGGATTAATATTACTTGGAATTTATTGGAAATGTGTAATACCGGACAAACTTTCACACTAAACTAAATTAACTCTAACATTTTAAAGATCGGGTTTCGTGATCTAACTCGGTGAATACAACCTGTAATCTACTGGAGAATACTTGAGGTACGTGTGTTTATCAAGTGAATGTTATCTTTCTTCAGTAAATTAGTATGCGCAGCTTTGATTTATGGTCGATCTCAGAAGTATCTTGGTGACGTATGATTCATAAACTCGGAAACAAGAGAACTGCTCCATCGAAGAAAATGTATTAGTAGCCTGCATTTGAGACATTGATCCTACCGGGGCGACACGGATAATCGGAGAGGAAAGAAGCATAACGTAGACCCTGGAATTGACCATAAATCAACCCTTTAAATGGTTAGGATTGGGTTTACGTGTCTAGTAATACATTGAAACCAGATATAATATACAGCTACAATTAGTGCTACTATTATTGTTGTCGTCGTATGCATTGTACTCACTGCGCTTGTTTTTCTGATTCAAAGTGTTCACGTTTAGGATGTTCTGTTTATCAATTTAAATTATGCATTTTCAATGTGACCACAATGACGAAGACCCTTGTATGCACAATGATTAAAAATTTCAAGAAATATTGATTTAAACGGTTGTCTATTAATAGTCGAGGATATTGCAGTGATGATACAATATTGTTGTGAATTTGGACGGTATACATACCTTTAATGTTCAAATTAACTTTACATGCAATTTAACCTTTAACCTTACTCACGCCTGTGTGAGTTTCGCTACTTAAATTACGTAACCATATTCGTTCCATCATGTCCACCCATTATGTATCTAATTTCCGAAGAGAACGTAAAGACATTCTGCCTATAGCTTCGTAAAATCTTTCAATTGTAAGTCACCTAATAGCTTGTAATATGCCTGACGCTGTCATGACAAACCAGCCAGCCAATGCATAGTGTATGACACAGTGCTATTGTGGCATAGTACACACAATTATCAACAATAGCATAACATTATCGTTATAACCTTGTGCTATGTATAACACAACGTGTGAAAAAACATAATTTTTCATTATGTATATCACAGAGTCTGTAATACAGATGATTTACAATATTATATTTACATTATAAAGTGTATTCCATTGAAAAGATATAAATCATAGCATATACGTAACTGTTGAACTTCATATTAATGATTCTGTCGTATAGTGTTACTTCAACCAGGTGCAATGACACTTCACGACCAATACTTGTCTACAAAGAACTTTATAACCAGATCTATATATTAGGGAGAATTTTAAGCCTGAATCTGATGTTGGACTTTAGTAAGATTTCTCAAGCCGGTTATAAACCTAATTACGAAATAGAATTGCAGCAAAACAAATTATATAGTTATATTGCTGCGCTGATATGATCACGTGGCTGGGGGATTTTACCTTGGAAACACAATTAGCTGTTTGAAAATATCTTTATATATTTGAAATATTATTTTATCAGAGACGTCAACCTGTTATTTTTAATAACTTATTTGTTTTTTCCAAAATTATTACAATATAATTTTATCTTATTTGGTTATGGGAGAATTGAAGTTATAGCCATTTTACAGAATGGTAATTGTGTTACAGTATATATTGTATTATGTTTAGTATATATTTGGTGATATTTTGAAGAATGGATTTTCTTATATCACACTCCCTTTGAACGATGCTGGTTCCTTTTTGACGTCACCATATATTGCTGACCAAGCTTAATCATTTCCGTTGGAAACACTGTATAAATTACCGTATTTGTTAATCCAACATAAGACCACGCTGGCAGTTATATTGCAAATACTCTGATGCAAGCGAGTGAGGGTAATGAGTCTGTTAATGGCAATCTCGCAGCTGAATTAATGTTGGAATTTATCAAGTGTAAAGAAGATGTGATTGAACAACAGCGGTTTAATCGACGCGTTAAATTACAAGTAATGAGAATCACTTAGTGTGTAATTATTTAAATCTGTAGGGATTAGGAATGCAGTTATACTTAAAGGGGTTGTTTGTCTAAACGGTTGGACATACATGTCCTGCATTCATTTCCGTGTGTATATATAAGATTCCGTAAGTAAATGCATCGAACGTTTTAACTTCATTATAGTTAATCTTTCTGAATAGCTTGAATTGACTGATCGTTTTCACCGTTCTTCCGACGTATGTAAATTATAATCTGATTCAGGCCGTGAGATTTGTCGTGAGTGCTTAATAAACGTTTTGTATTGCCATCTACGCATGCGTCAAGTTAAGCCGTAGTTGAGACAAGGAGGTTAAACCAGTCCTATATCTTTTCAAACTTATGATGCTTATAAAATCCCTTCATATTTCTTTTATATATAATAAACCTACAGTAGAAAGTCACTTACAAAGGTCAAAATGTCGATACATCAACTCAAATATGACGAGACATGAAAACTAATAAATATAATAATTTTTTGGGAAAACAAGAGTCGTAAAGTGATTCTAGTTATTAGTTGTCTCTCTCATTAAAAACATACAAAGTCATACAACAGTACATAATTGGAGACAGATGGTGCGTGGTAATATGACCGAAGCTTCTCGAATAATTATATAACTCTCGAGATTAACCCAGTAAAGTATTCATTAAAACCAGTTGTCAGTTGTTTAGACTCCTAACCAGTTATTTGCTGAAAACAGCCTTTGGGTAATGAATTCGTCAGTAATTTTTGCACAGTAACATCTGCTGACAGGTCTAACATTATGTTACGGTGTTATAACACACTTTAGTTTATATACTTACTCGGTTGTCTCTCATTCACAGTATAAACTGATCAAGCCATGTACATTGGGTGCACAGTAGCATCTACAGACATGTCTAACATATGTTACGGTGTTATAACATACTTCAGTTTATACTGATTAACGGTTGTCTCTTATTCACAGTACAAACTGATCAAGCCATGTACATTGGGTACACAATAGCATCTGCTGACATGTCCAACATATGTTACGGTGTTATAACATACTTCAATTCATACTGATTAACGGTTGTCTCTCATTCACAGTATACAAACTGATCAAGCCATGTACATTGGGTGCACAGTAGCATCTTCTGACATGTCTAACATATGTTACGGCTTTATAACACACTTCAGTTTATACTGATTAACGGTTGTCTCTTATTCACAGTACAAACTGATCAAGCCATGTACATTGGGTACACAATAGCATCTGCTGACATGTCCAACATATGTTACGGTGTTATAACATACTTCAATTCATACTGATTAACGGTTGTCTCTCATTCACAGTATACAAACTGATCAAGCCATGTACATTGGGTGCACAGTAGCATCTTCTGACATGTCTAACATATGTTACGGTTTTATAACACACTTCAGTTTATACTGATTAACGGTTGTCTTTGCAGTACTAACTGATCAAGCCATGTTCATTAGGTGTTAGATTTCAAGATTGATAGAGGTACCATCCATGTCAAACTCCCTGTGAATTGTTTAATGTTCATATTCTCAACATGTTGTAATATATTAGTCATGAAAGACTAATGACAGACCAAGGTCGCTTAAGTATAATGTGTACGTGAATTTCTAAAATATTTCGACATTGCTTTACGTTACATCCAAGCAAGGTTTAATTCCCTTGATGTATCTCTTTACTCAATCTATCAATTAATTAATCGACATAAGTAATAACGTCAGGTGAGGTCTGAAAATCAAAAGCTAATTGAGTTTGTTTCGTATTCACACTGACAAATGTCTTTTCATGATATGCCTATAGCGTGTAGCGAGTAGTAAATAAAGTATAGATATTCAAACACTGACTTTATCTAACCTTTAAATATAGCTGGAAATCGTTGTAATCTGTTTTCGATAAGTATGGCAATCACGTTTCTCATTCAATATGGATACATTCCGAAAAAAACCCGAAGAGATTTAACTTGATATGTTCGGCAATCTTGACTTAACATCCCAGATCAAAGTACTTCTCAAGTGATGTTTGCCCTAAAGGTATCCTTCCAAAGTATTTATTTATTTATTCCTTCCAAAGTTGTTATTCATTTATTTAATTAAATATCATCCAGAAACAAACAACGTATTGTTTAAACGCTCAGTCTCTAACAAAAAAAACAAGTTTCTTACCGATTTAATATAAACGAAATGATAAATAAATCAAGTACATTTTAATCAAACTATAGCTATAAAATCGGAGTGTTATGGAACTCTGTTAATGTTTTGCGTTTATTATAGTTCTTATAGTTTTTTTCCTTGCATGCAGGCTAAGGGATTCTACATTTATTTACAAGACATAACATTATTTCAGTATTCGATGTTGTTCTAGATATGCCAACCCATTTAATCCCGTCTGTAGGGTCACTGGAGTAATATAAGATAAGCAAGCATGTTCAAGATTGGTGCGTGACTGGTTAGATGAAAGAAACGTTCACTGACAATCACAAATTTAAAAACGTCAAGGAAGGAACTATTATAAATACCAAATTTGTAACTGTCGGTTTGAAACTTGTCCTCGAAACAATATCGCTGGGAGAATAATCAAAATGTTTTATCCCATATTTCTGTCTAAAGTGTTTTGTAATAACGTTTATATACTTTTCATATGCTATACCATAGTTCACCGGAAAAAGATGACTGGTTTTATCAAGTGTTTTTACTTTTACGACACCACCTTGAAATATTTCATACACGCATTTGCGAATAGATCATTATCCACAAGCATAATTAAACTCGTAAATAATCACTGCACAAGACATTCAGCACTCTTAATGTGACTTCTGCCTGTTTTGTCAATGTTGATTAATGTTCTTATTACCCACAGACAACATACTACATTGAAATGTCTGGAATGACTTTGAGCGTAAAAAATTTCGAAATGGTTTAATTCCACAGGGAAAAGTCGTTTTTCACGAAAAAGTAAAAGTATAGAAAAAAAATATAGGTTTTACAATTTACATTACGATTTATTATGATAATTTAAATACCACTTGCTGGTTGATTTCTGTTATGAACTCGCTTGATTAACCACAACGAGGTATGGAATCTTATATGTATAGTGTATATATCACATAGAAAATACGTACCCTGAACAGGTATGCGTGCAGTTGTGCACTGAGACCGTGACATATATTAGGTTTAGTTAGCGTTATAACGCAACAGTATTGTTAAATGTCACACGTCATGACACTGTATGGAGTATAACATCACGCTTATGATGATGATTTTCATCATATAATAGATTTACATAACTCGATGCAAATTTAATGACTCGCATTATTTAAATACAATTGATAATATAATGATACTATTTTGTATGTATTAAATGACAACTTTAATGAAAAATAATTCATTTAAATAATGTAACGTTCAAGTTAGAATACTTATGGTGTATGTCAAGTGCGTTGCAACCTCACGCATGCGACAGTTTTAGTGTCAAAAAACAACCGACAAAAATAAGTAATTGTTTTTTATGATAATTTACATCCGTTCGTATCAAATTATCTGGATGAAAGTAAACTTTATGTTATAATTGGTTTCCGATGATTTAGACAACTATACTTTGAAATTACGATCTGAATATTTTTTGGTAAAATGTGGTGTATTTCTTTTAACAAATTTCTTGATTTCCCAAGTCGAAGGGTTTCTCTTTACAGATGTTTGTAAAAAAAGAGAATTTGTGATGTGAATTTCAATATCTGTATTTGTAGTTGTGTTTTTGATCCTTTCAATGATCCCACGAAAAATGATTTACCGTTGTTGTGTTCATGACTATCCGAGGGTATGGTAGGACTTGTTTTACTTTTAATCGTTAGCACAAATACCATTGAAAACTATAACATTATATATTGATAAAAGTACAGTAACGTTATACCAGTATCATCAGCGTATAAACGCGTGCCATGACGAAACAGGATTCTGAACCGTCCACAATGTTATTCGTATTAAAACGTTTAGCGTAGCATATTAAGGATTGTGATACCGTTAAAAAAACAACTTGAGAAGACGCATCCTTCAAAAGACGTTGTTAATAATTTACTACGTTAAAGGTAAACGTCTTGACATGCGTTTTATGTCAACGTACCAAATATAATTCATATTTTGAGAAAGTCACTTTATTGTCCATACTTATTACGTTAAAGGTAAACGACTTGACAAGCGTTTTAAGTCAACGTACCAAATATAGTTCATGTTTTAAGAAAGTCACGTTTTAAGTCAACGTACCAAATATAGTGCATGTGTTTAAGGAAGTCACCTTATTGTCCACACTTACTACGTTAAAGGTAAACGACTTCACAAGCGTTTTAAGTCAACGTATAAAATATAGTTCATGTTTTAATGAAGTCACTTTATTGTCCATACTTACGTTTTATATATATACCACCTGTGATAGATAACTATGACCATTTGAAACTATTTTTTTCTGTGTTGCATGTAATGTCATGCATAAGAATATATAACAAATTTTTAAAAGGTAACCGACTTGACAAGTGTTGTAAGTCAACGTACCAAATATAGTTCATTTTTTAAGAAAGTCACCTTATTGTCCAAACTTACTACGTTAAAGGTAAACGACATTACAAGCGTTTTAAGTCAATGTTTTAAGAAAGTCACTTTATTGTCCACACTTACTACGTTCAAGGTAAACGACTTGACAAGCGTTTTAAGTCAACGTACCAAATATAGTTCATGTTTTGGGTAAGTCACTTTATTGTTCATACTTACTACGTTAATAGGTAAACGACTTGACAAGCATTTTAATTCAACGTACCAATTATAGTTCATGTTTTAAGAAAATCACTTTATTGTCCACACTTACTACGTTCAAGGTAAAGGACTTGACAAGCGTTTTAAGTCAGCGTATTAAATATAGTTCATGTTTTAATGAAGTCACTTTATTGTCCATACTTACGTTTTATATATATATATATATATCACCTGGGATAGATCATTTAAAAAAAAAAAAACACGAAAATTTGAAAATATTTTTTCTTAGTGTTGCATGAAACGTCATGCATAAGAGTATATAACAAATTATTAAAGAGAAAGAAAGTAACAATAAATCGTTGAAATATTAAACTTGATTTATTTTGTTCGATTCATCATTGCATGTATACATATGACGATCAAATTTAGCCAAGAATATATATTTATGAAATAACAAGTGAAAGTTTTGTTAGCAGGAATGAAACATGAGAAACTTTGTATTTGGTCAAAAATGTTACAGAGACAACTGATATAATCAGTTATGGTTACTATGACGACTATATCGCGTAACTAGTACGTTGTCAGATTTAACTCTGCATATATATGCAACTGATATAATTCATGCGTACGCAAGAACAACGAGTGCATGTGCTTATTAGGATAGTAGTTTATATACTGTACACAGTGTATGTAGTCCTTTGGGCCTAGCTTTTAGGTTCTTGATGGCCTATATAAAATGAGTTCCGTTCCATGTTAGTGTATCAGCCCCAAGATAGGCCTTTATCTGACTTTTAATTACACACGTTCAAATTTTCAATTTGTATAAGAGTTTATATTTGTCATGGAGAATAATGTCCATATACGTCCGAGCGCGTTTTAGTCTCCTTGGTGATTGGGATAGATTATCCAGAATATTCTTCCCTTTAGAATTATTGTTAATCTCAGTGATTTTTGAGAACCTGTGTGGATTCGCATTCTGATTCATAAATGAAAGAACATATCCCACTTTTATTAGCTGAACTATTCTATTATTTCTTGTAATCTTTTAAGTCATATTCTTGTATCACGGCCTGTAATGCAAAATCAATCTATACTCTGTTCACGGTGTCCACCATGCTACGTTTGTACCTCATTCTATGTCAATCTAAGAACTAACTGTACAGATCGATGATGTATGGTTACATTTCCTAGTGTCCATTGCAAACTACATTCACTAATATCCGTGACTTCAAATTTGAAATGATCTCAAACAATTCTTCGGGCTGTTGAGGAGACGTTGTTTATACCATGCATGATGAATTCATAGGTTCATGCATAGGTTCAGCATATTATTTACTTCGGCATGGATTTTACACAGCATTATAACGTGAACTGCTACCAACTCAGCACTAAGTAGCAACATGTAAAATACCATGGTTTGTTACTAATAAGCACATTTGCAATGAAATGCCAGTAAAAATCCGCGATTCTAATAAAACAAATTCTGGCAGTACCGAATGCAATGTCTGGCTACTGTGAAGTTCAAGAACAACGTAGGACCATGAAAAGGGTAACACCCCCCCTCCCCTCCCCTCCCCCGCTCGTTAATTTGATGGCTCCTTTAAAATGTATGTTAGTGTGTAGGTTGTTGGTATTTACTAATATTATCTCTATGATTATTTTAGTATAAAAGACGTGATGTTATGTTTTTTGAGTACCGCTGGTAAATGGTTATCATACCAATAACCATGGTTACGTATTGCTGACAATATCGCTCACAGATATACGCAAAGGCATGCGCAACCATACTTTTAAAATACCCCAGCACCATTCCTATATAAAAACCGCAAAGCCAATGTATAAAGCGAGCTCATCTAATCTAGATGAACAGGAAGTTATAAAGGGACGATCGATAGATAAAACCTTCTCCTTCAGAAATATTTTATTATATTTTATTCAGCAGTTTAACGATTTGACTTCCAACAAGGGAATACCTCGCTATCGAATTTCACTGGTGGTTATTGACGCAAGCAATCTCATTTCGGTATAAAGTTTGACTTATGTAGAGACGGAAAAACAAGTCAATTTTGCATAATCCTAGCTGGGTAGAGACAAATTAGAAGCTACCAGCTATGAACTGGAAATAAAATATCATTTATTTTTGTCAAGAAATATATTTTTGTGCAAATGAAGTATGAAATTGTTTAGATGTCTATGTCATAACAACGGGATCCTGATACATACCTTATGACGTGATTGACTTTATTGCTTTTCTTCCAAAAGATTATGAAGAATCATTTCCTGAAATCGTACCTGCAAATTATGTCAGGATTTGAGCAAACTGCTCTAAATTGCAGTAAGGCTTATTGAAGAAAATGAACTAATGGTTATTATCGTTTCAAATTTGTCACTATTCTTAAATAGATCTACAAACATCCAATATCCAAAAAAATCGTTTGTTCTAATAGTTTGTTTAGATTAGACTCCCTTATAAATTTATGATGTATATCTTAACATGCCTCTCTAGTCCGCACGTCCGAAAATTCTGTATTGTAATAAAAATAAATAATTTTGATAAAAGGATAAAATGTCACATAGAGTTCCAAGTTACTGAATGTGATCGTGTTATATAAGCGCTCACATTGGCAATCGAATGTGGCGTGTCTTTCTCTAAGCTATAGGTATAAACAAATAAGATAACATGATGTATCAGTTGAAAAATTAATTTAAAATAACATATGCCCCCCCACCTCCCTTCCCCCTTAAAAACAATATTATCAAGCAAGTGATAACCTCTATTTCCGGCTCTCGTGCGAGGTTTGACAGTTTCAAATTTAGCCTTACGTAGGCTTGGAAAACGTTTCATCTTCGGCAGATAAACTCGTTGTTGAGTGGAAAAGAGGAATCCATGTTTGGAGTGCCTGAGTCACACACACCACCAAGAACCTACTTGGCCTCACTTAATTAACTGACATGATTCCGATAGGTCAACGACCACGAAAGAGCATCAAAACAGATTTCTAAGTCTCTGTAAGTCTCTCATGCGCACCTATTTCTCTTTTTATTCTTCTTCTTTTTCTTTCTAGCTCGGAGTGTAAAATTGATTAAATTTTCATACACATTTTCTTTCTCACTTTTACGTGTTAGAGGGTAAGTATTTTATGAATGCGGTCTGTACTCGTATTAATATCATTTCACGAGGATGGCATTGCCACAGGTGAAATTAAATACCCAATTAGTGACATGTTTTACAGGCAAAGGGCTTGATATGTTCTCCTGTATTTTACCTCGATAAATTACATTAATTTAACAGAGCGAGCATTAACATATGACAAATTGTAAATCGGCAACAATTTTAAACCAAATTGACTTGGATTATAAATTAAAGACCAAACCTGACCCCTGGTTACACAATATCTGACACGACGTGTCTGTCCTTTCCTTTCCTTTCCTTTTCCTTTCCTTTCCTTTCCTTTCCTTTCCTTTCCTTTCCTTTCCTTTCCTTTCCTTTCCTTTCCTTTCCTTTCCTTCCTTTCCTTTCCTTTTCCTTTCCTTTCCTTTCCTTTCCTTTCCTTTCCTTTCCTTTCCTTTCCTTTCCTTTCCTTTCCTTTCCTTTCCTTTCCTTTCCTTTCCTTTCCTTTCCTTTCCTTTCCTTTCCTTTCCTTTCCTTTCCTTTCCTTTCCTTTCCTTTCCTTTCCTTTCCTTTCCTTTCCTTTTCCTTTCCTTTCCTTTCCTTTCCTTTCCTTTCCTTTCCTTTCCTTTCCTTTCCTTTCCTTTCCTTTCCTTTCCTTTCCTTTCCTTTCCTTTCCTTTCCTTTCCTTTCCTTTCCTTTCCTTTCCTTTCCTTTCCTTTCCTTTCCTTTCCTTTCCTTTCCTTTCCTTTCCTTTCCTTTCCTTTCCTTTCCTTTCCTTTCCTTTCCTTTCCTTTCCTTTCCTTTCCTTTCCTTTCCTTTCCTTTCCTTTCCTTTCCTTTCCTTTCCTTTCCTTTCCTTTCCTTTCCTTTCCTTTCCTTTCCTTTCCTTTCCTTTCCTTTCCTTTCCTTTCCTTTCCTTTCCTTTCCTTTCCTTTCCTTTCCTTTCCTTTCCTTTCCTTTCCTTTCCTTTTCTTTCCTTTTCTTTTCTTTTCTTTTCTTTTCTTTTCGTAATCTTTTCTTTTCTTTTCGTAATCTTTTCTTTTCTTTTCTTTTCTTTTCGTAATTCCTATTATTGGACAACAATTCCAATTACAAATAAAGGACACGCTCAGGATTTTAAAACACCACTTTTGGCATTCATGAACATTATATACACTACACTTTTGTATTCGATAAAGATTCGTATGTAAACATTCGATTAAACATCCCGAGAGCCCTTCCTCATTTCTAGATATTCTCCATTGATATTTATATCGTTTACCACCGACGGTTGATCTTGGTGTGTTTTTTAATGTCATTCTTTTTTATTTTTTCTTGGTTTCATTTATTCAGGAAATGAATCATTTTCTCTCAAATCTATTCGAAACCAGCTAATATAAATCGCTCAGTTTAAGAGTCATTATCTTCGCCTTCGGATATATATGTTTGCTGTCAACATTTGAGACCAACCCTCGATTTCATGTCGGCGTAATTTATTCACCTCGGGATCCTATTCCACAGATGCACAAGTCATCTTCATATAAAGATGTGAGGAAAAAAAAAACCTCATCGAATGCGAAGCATTTTGTTTCCTAAAATTTCTTATTTCCACCCACACATTTAGCGATTGAATTTACACTGCTGTAGCGGCAGTCTGTGTCTACCTTGTGTGTACAATATATAAAATATATTTGTACGTGAAGCACACAGGCATAATAATGTAATATGATTATGTTACCTCAAAAGATCAGTAAAGAAACAAAGCAAGTTAAAAGGGGAGAAAAACATGATCTTAATAAAGAGTTACGTTGGCTAGACAAAACATATTTCTCTAACAATCTTTGACCCACATTTATTAGATCTTGTATCGGTATGGCGTTCTTAATATCACACTGAATATCTGTTTTTAGCGCATGTGCTTCTGTGCGCCTATGAACCTAATTAGGTAGGTTAGATTCTATTGATGGGAAAGCCTGGAGGTTCGAAGCTATACCGTGGGAGATTCTAAGTCAATTTGCATGCTACGAGTAGACGGAGTGAGTGTGTGAGTGTGCATAGTGTATGCTGGGTGTAATTTATATCTCTTTTGCGTGCCTCACAATCCATCATCTACCAACTAGTCTTTGATTCTGTTTGTCTGTTAGGAAATTGAATAAGACATTTCATAAACTCCAGTACGCATGCGCAAAGTAAAACATAGAATTGATAATAAACTATCGCCTTTACCTTTTACGTTGCTTAGCTGGTGATGTGTCTTTCTAAATCGTTCATGTGTAAGATAATCATTCATAAGGATCTATGTAAACATTCATTACATGTTATGGTATTGACTTATGCACACATGTGTGATCAACAGTATAGGCCTACAGTATCTAGAAATCGAGAGTTCGTCTATTTAGTTATCTCGGTAGTACTCTAGGAAGACACGAATTGCTGCTCTATTGTTCATGGAAATGATTTAGTCATTTTGTTTATTTAGAGGTTATTACTCTGGTGGATACCAGATGAATGAAGTACTATATTTATTCAATAGAATGATGTAGCTACCTGGTAATGAATTGACTAGTAAATAATTGAACTCAATAATAATTCATATACCTACTGTAGATATAAGTGGCTTACATAGCCTATAGTTAAAATACTCATTTGTTTAGATATATTAATATGACCATCTGGTTCTCGAGCAGCTGTTGTAACACTAATGTCAAACACATCATAGTTGGTGGAGGCGTTGCTCAAGACACTAGCAGAGAGAACCACCTGCATTCATCTTCGCACGAAGTACAACGAGGAATAATTAGTCACATTACAAGACAGTATACATAAATTAAAATTATAATTCCATATGTTTGTTATGATTGATTACAGTGCCACATTGCCCACGTATATAGGCCTACATAGCAACAAACATTAATGTTACGGTTTTTTCGTAATATGAGAATACATGCGTGTAGAGAATGCACATATTAAGTGTTGTAATGAAATTTCATAAGTGTCACTTCGCAAGCGCATGTAGTGCTTCCGGGTCATGTCATGTTATACAAAGACATATTCGTATATCGCGTACCTTGCCGTTTAAAACTATGAAATTATCGACAGTTATTTATACGTTTCTAATGACTGTTTTGCTTAAATTCATGTTGGAAACAGAATCATTTATGTGCCAGGCCTTCAGTGACCAAAAAAACGGCGATTATAAAATTTAAAAAAAGACCCTTTTTTTTGGGTGGTAATAAGAATAAACGTTAAAACACTGCCGCTGTATATCAGAGTGTTTACTGCTACTCGCACTATTACACATTTAAAGGCGTGGAGCTATTACGTAAAACAGCTAGGCGAATTACTTTCGCTATAACTGCGAAAGGTTGGGCACTTAAAAAGAACAAATATCGCAATTGAGTACTTTAAAGTTCATAACAGGAAAGCTGACTCCAATCCTTGTAATTCCAACATCGGACTGGGCCGCATCCCCCAGGTGAGAGTGAAGAAGGTGTGGGATGATGTTTTATAATCTTTCGTTTCTAAAATAATCCTTTCCACTTCCCCCTCTTTTCAGCTTAACACCACGTTCTTCGGTGATGGTGACGAGGCCATACATCTAAACAGAAAATGTCGGGAAATTAATAATTGCGGGAAATTGATAAATGTTCTGTGAATATATGAAAATTATATTGTAAACGTGAACCTTAAGTATATTCTGAAAGCTATAGATATCAATGGTGTATTCTTGAATGAGCACTGTAGTTTAAAAAGCTTTCTGATAATCACTTAGACATCTCTGTCTCTTCGACAGTAATCACATAGCTTTGCTAGAAGCTTTAAGTGTTGAGCGTGTTGACATGATTTGAACACGTACATACGTGTGGTAATGTAGCACCTCAATAAGCCTTCCGGCGTTGGTGTGTCTTCATTTATTCTGTTTGGTCACTTTAAGCTCTCTTCATCTCCAGTCTTTCTCCCCCTGCTCCCAGAGACCAATGATCGTCTCTGAATATTTACCGTTAATGTCAAGAACAGTGAATCGATGCTTTTTTTCAGACTCAAATCTTATTAATGCTATCTATCTTCAAACCGTATTTCTATGACGTCAATCCGATCTTCACTGAGTGTCCTGAAAGCAAATTAGGCTCGCCTCGGAGTCTGTGCGTCAACTGCATATTTCCGAGAATACTCACATGTGAAGTGTGCATCATAGCCATGCCTGTATATATATATATATATATATATATATATATATATATATATATATATATATATATATATATATATATATATATATATATATATATATATATATATATATATATATATATATATATATATATATATATATATATATATATACATATACATATATATATATATATATATATATATATATATATATATATATATATATATATATATACATATACATATATATATATATATATATATATATATATATATATATATATATATATATATATATATATATATATATATATATATATATATATATATATATATCCAATCTTGTATTGATGTGAAATAGCAATGATTAGTTTAAAGGAAAATATAAGAAATGTTTTAATACATCGCGTGATTCCATTAATAACGTCATTATTTGTTGACGAAACCCGTCAGCTTAGAGTGATAAGTATTTGGGACGATAAGAACTCAACACTGATTTGTCGTCATGTTGGATCTTGAGTCCAGGGACATGTGATCAAGATAAGAACTCTACACTGAAATGTCGTCATGTTGGATCAAATAAATATTCAATATACTTAACGTCCTGCTTTATATTGCAAATTTTGCATTGAAACAACCGCATATCTTCACGAGTTCACATAATATAGTGGTGTATGCTGAGGACATACGTTATATGGTAATTGTGTTGTAAGTTTGATGTTTACTGTGATCAATACCTGTCTGTTAATTTTGTACGAATCTATCGTTATACTCATACCCAACTACGAAACTCACAATATCATTTCTGCCGAAGAACGTTCGCTCTCGACATGAATACATTCATGTGCTTTTAAAATTCTCATTTCTTTCGGGTGTCGATTCGAGTGATGACGCATACTCCAATCAAACTGTCACATAGTCGTTACGGTATAAGATTTCAAGAGTAACACACTCTGATTGGTCAATTCAAATATCAATGTTTATCTTTAGCCTAACATTCCATTATGCATGAATCATCCGTACATAATCTATAGAGAGTGCCCTATCCACTTACAATATGCCACTTGGGAATATATACAGCTCACGTATGGCTTCTACAGTTTAATATGATGAGTGACTTTTGAACGTCATGAAAATATCTTATCAACAGAAAGAGACATACATAACACCATGTACCAAATGACGTCACACAATATTCATTAGATTTCCAGTTTTTGTAGGACGCTTCACGTTAAATTTCAAATTTTACAATGTCGTTATTTTTTTACGCTATTTCTGTATTGATACGGTATAGTCTGATCAGTTGTACTACATATTACTTACGTTATATTTATCGGTCATTAAGTTTATATCTTGACGTAACGTCCCCGGCACGTAATTACGACAATATCCGCAAAATACGTGAAATGCTTTCTGTTACATAAGTCTACAATGAGTGTTGAATATCTTAAAACAATCCATTTGAATATTCATTGAATAATTCACCAAACATACCGAGTTGTATAGCTTAACATAAAATTAAAAATGTTAGTTCATGCACCTAGTTCCAGCAGATGAATATTAATGAACAAGTATGTAATGTTTTTATGTTATTGTTTTCCTTCACTTCTCAATATTTTACCTCAGACACGTCTCATATTTTTTAATAATAGCATGAAGCATTAAGAATATGTGGAAAGAAAATTGGAAAATATAAAAATTATTCAAATTTTTCTTTACAATTTGACATGAAACCTAACTAAATCAATCTAGTATAGCCTACTATTTTTGGAATCTAAGCCCGTAAGCCGATTTATTTTAATTTTATATAGATCATCTGCGAGAACTTGCTTCGCAGACATTAGTTAGCTACAAGGGCGTAGGAACCGGGGGGGCAAAAATATGGGGGCGCGGAAGTATCATTCCGCCCCCCCCCCCCGCTTCGCAAGTCAGAAAACCCCTTTTTCATTTCCAAATGAGAAAAAAATTTCATTTGGAACATCGAATTGCATCCAAGGCCAGGTGAAAATGCAAAATTATTTACAAAATGGAGTGGGTGTTGAAGTGTGCTATATTGCACCAAATTGCATCTGAGGCCACCTGGAAATGCAAAAAAAAATTCCAAAGGGGAGGGGGACACCCCCTCCCCTTAGACATGTCCCCCAGGCCGGCCATCAGTCTTCAGCCCCCCCCCCCACTCAAAAGTACCTTCCTACGCCACTGGTAAGCTATCATAGAAACATCAAAAACCTCCCCTAACAGGCGTAGTGTGTTCATGTAGTATATATGAATTGGACCTAACCATTACTTTAATCACACAAACATCTGCTCTCGGCTTCTTGAAAACTTGAGAGTTGAAGATTAGATAACTCTTCAAGGTCGAAATTATTTCAGCGAATTCTCATCTTCGACAGTTATTATAATTATGGTATATCGTGTTTGTGCTAGGATTTCAAGAGGTACTGAGGTACTGACAGTACTGGAATAAAGATTGACAAAGGAACAATATTTAAGCAACTAATTACGTCGGCATTGAGCAGTCGTGCTATGTAGAGGTCAGCGTGAGATTGAATATTTCGGAAAGTGTAGATTATCATAGATAGATAGTGTAGATAATAATAGATAGATAGTGTAGATAATAATAGATAGATAGTGTAGATAATAATAGATAGATAGTGTAGATAATAATAGATAGATAGTGTAGATAATAATAGATAGATAGTGTAGATAATAATAGATAGATAGTGTAGATAATAATAGATAGATAGTGTAGATTATAATAGATAGATAGTGTAGATTATAACAGATAGATAGATAGTGTAGATAATAACAGATAGATAGATAGTGTAGATAATAATAGATAGATAGTGTAGATAATAATAGATAGATAGTGTAGATAATAATAGATAGATAGTGTAGATTATAACAGATAGATAGATAGTGTAGATAATAACAGATAGATAGATAGTGTAGATAATAATAGATAGATAGTGTAGATAATAATAGATAGATAGTGTAGATTATAATAGATAGATAGTGTAGATTATAATAGATAGATAGTGTAGATAATAATTATCAAAGGAAATGAATAACTGAAGTTGATGGCAGACGTGGGTGTGAGTTTTACTATTGAAACAGCAACTCTTTATGTTGTCTTAATTGTTATCTTAATAACTTTTTTAATATTCAAAACTAAACTACTAAAATTACGTAATATTGTAGTTCCTTGAATTTACTATAGTCGACAGTGTTTTAAACAAAGAGATGAAAGTATGGAATATATTTGAAATTGGCATGGACAGGTAACCATATTCACAACATTTCAAAATAGTTTTCAGACAATCGCCGCAAAGTAGCGAAGAAACACGAACAGTTGTAAATTTCGTAGATTGTCGCCATCGGGCCTAATTAAATCAACAATTGTTCTGCTTTAAGGTGCGTATATTGTCATTACAGTCAGTCACCATGCAATTAAATCCACGCAAGAAAAAACTTAACGAGTTAAACTCAACTGTAACACAATAAACCATCCAAATTAACAGTCACTTATATATATATATACACATGCAGAAGGGACGTAAGAAGAAAAGGGACTTATATACAACTAGAAACATTGCAAAAGGTGAAAGAGGAAGCTCAATTAAATCCTTTTTCTCCAGCAGAAATTTTCTCTTTTCCCCGAACAAGAGCGATTTAATCAAATTTTATAAACAACACGAATGATTACTTTGGCGCCAAAAGTGCTGGCGTAAAACCAAATGAATCTAAACTGATTTATTTAATTGACCGTAAATGTAATGGTTTTGACGTCTCTGAAGTAAAAGAATAATTCAAGTGTTTTAACGTCTACCGTGCACCCTGTATAACAAGTCTACATCTTGCCTTTTCTACGTCTTTTTCTCTTTATTCTTAGTTTTTGGTCCTTTGTTTTTTTCTGCAAGACTAGCGTATATTATGTAGCAGATGTTTGATCTACCATGGTGTCAGAGTGAAAGTCCGGCTCGAACAGGACTTTCACTCTGACCACGCATACCATCTCTCGCTGTATGACAGTACGGCAGCCTCTTACCATTATAGCCGTTTCGTTAGAACAATTGCCTTTTGGTTGAATGCATTACGGCCCTGTATTAACACGGGGCTGCCCCTCCGAGGTAAGGCCCATAATAAACACGGAGCTTTGCCTCTGAGGTACGGCCCTGAATAAACACGGAGCTGCGCCTCTGAGGTAAGGCCCATAATAAACACGGAGCTGCGCCTCTGAGGTAAGGCCCTGTATTAACACGGGGTTGTGCCTCCGAGGTAAGGCCTATAATAAACACGGAGCTTTGCCTCTGAGGTATAAGGCCCATAATAAACACGGAGCTGCGCCTCCGGGGTAAGGCCCATAATATACACGGGGCTGCGCCTTCATGGTAAGGCCCAGAATAAACACGGAGCTGCGCCTCCGAGGTAAGGCCCTGAATAAACACGGAGCTGCGCCTCTGAGGTACGGCCCAGAATAAACACGAAGCTGCGCCTCCGAGGCAAGGCCCTGTATTAACACGGGGCTGTGCCTGTGCCTCCGAGGTATGTCCCTGAATAAGCACGAGGCTGCGCCTCTGAGGTACGGCCCTGAATAACCACGGAGCATGCGCCTCTGAGATAAGGCCCTGAATAAACACGGAGCTGCGCCTGCGAGGTAAGGCCCTGAATAAACATGGAGCTTTTCCTCCGAGGTATGTCCCTGAATAAACACGAGGCTGCGCCTCTGAGGTACGGCCCTGAATAAACACGGAGCATGCGCCTCTGAGATAAGGCCCATAATGTATGTATGTATATGTGATCTTCCCGCAAGCAGGGACTCGCGAAAGAAGCCATGGAGGCTTGTAGACTCGCAAGCTGACCGAAGCCAATCTCTCGGAACACATCCATTTAACGTCCATGTCAGGAAGTTGTTATTGAACAACACCCTTGCCAGACGACACACATTGCTGTCGGCGGGTAATCGAACCGGGGATCTCATGACTGGGAGACGCCGGCGTTAACCACTAGGCTATACCCTCCGCTGCGCTATAAACACGGAGCTGTGCCTATGAGAACATGCAGCTCCGTTATGAACAGGAAGCTCCGAATTACGATTTTATGGTACAAGTTATAAATACTGATGGAATTCAGATAAGATTATATGAACACAGACCTAGATAGATTGAACTCTACGTGGCACGTGATCATGTGTAAACACTCTAGCTTCAACGGAATCTCTGCAGCAGTGACGTCATTAAGATTTGATCGGTGTTACCAAGGTGTAAACTGGGTAATAATGTAGCAACTCCCTGTATCTATAACGTGTTCTATTTCACTGTCAGTTCCATATATCTCTTATCATTATGAGGCAAGAAGAGCCGCCTCCGAACTGTGGCATGGTTACAATTCAGACTTAATGTAACGAATACAGAAGAGATATTAAGAGACTGCATTGCTGTTAATTGCATTACATGTAGTGAATGGAAACGCCCCGACCTGTACATATAATATAAGATAGGCTGCCAAACAATAAATATGATTTCTCAGTACAATTTACAGATACCGAATTGCAGTATTGCCCTGAAGAAGCCTTTGGCGTCACATGATTGAGAATACCTTTGTCATAACTGTCCGCCCCCCCCCACATCACCCCACCCCTTCCTCCAATTTACATACATGATATAAAATAAATAACTCAGGTTACCACATTTGCCATTCCATTTTCGCCCTCTATATTATTCCAGGGCAATTGTGTTGTACATGGCTGCATCCCCATGTCCAAGGTAGTTAATAAAATAAACCCTGGACTTTGAGAAGGAGTGAAATTATTTAACTTCCTTTTTGCAATGTTATTTTTCCTTTACTGTATTACGAAAATGAATGTTTGTTTATTCTTCATCCCATGATTTTACTAGCCGCATTCATATTTCTGGAATCCCTAATTGGCCCCGGCTCCGGGACTGTATCCACCTCTGAACCTTCCCCCTACCCTTCCTCGTCAGGCTTAATCTCAAATTAGATTGTATCGTATAGTCATTGCATTGGCTTAATTGATGTTCGTTACGTACTGAATCTATGCACGTGGACAGTTGGTCGAGTAATGAAATTGTGCTAGAATTCATACCGAAAAGATATTGTGTTATCTCAAATAATCAATTCCCTTTACCAATCGTTAAATACAACTGCACACAGTTATTGCTACTCCAGAGAGTATATACAGCTGAGTATATGATGAGATGTCAATAAAGATGTGCGGTACTTGAAGGTGAAGACAAAATAAATATAAATAAACGAAAAGGGCGAAAATGTGAAGTCAATAAACCAGTCGTTTGGTTTCAAAGTCTCCGTATGAAAAAACGGCTAGATAACTTGCATGGGAATTGCTAAAATACTCGAGTAGCAACGGAGTGGAGGAGATCTGGGAAAATAATTTGGAGCAGAAATGGCTGCGTAACTGGAGCATGGAGCATCAAAGAAATGTGAGAGCTGCTAGAATCTCATGTAGAATTCACACTATAGAATGATGCATGTAACTATGTGACGTTATATAGAACAAAAACATTATGTAGAATTCACTGAGAATGGTGCATGTAACTATGTGACGTTACATAGATAAAAACATCATGTAGAAATTCACACTATTAAATGATGCATGTAACTATGTGACGTTACATTGAGATCAAAAACGTAATGTAGAATTCACTATAGAATGATCCATGTAACTATGTGACGTCACATAGAGAAAAAAAAACCATCATGTAGAATTCACTATAGAACGATGCCATGTAACTATGTGACGTCACATAGAGCTGAAAAACATCATGTATAATTCACTAAAGAATGATCCATGTAACTATATGTGGCGTTACATAGATAAAACATCATGCAAAATTCA
The DNA here is from genome assembly GCF_037975245.1 of Apostichopus japonicus. Taxonomy (NCBI): domain Eukaryota; kingdom Metazoa; phylum Echinodermata; class Holothuroidea; order Aspidochirotida; family Stichopodidae; genus Apostichopus; species Apostichopus japonicus. The sequence goes on along the minus strand of NC_092576.1, from coordinate 3,866,554 downwards.
CGATAGAATAATGCATGTAACTATGTGACGTTACATAGATAAAACACATCATGCAGAATTCACTGAATGATCCATGTAACTATGTGACGTTACATGTAAAATTCACTATAGAATAATGCATGTAACTATGTGACGTTACATAGATAAAACCATCCTGTAGAATTCCCTATAGAATGATCCATGTAACTATGTGACGTTACATAGAGATCAAAACATCCTGTATAATTCACTATAGAATGATCCATGTGTTTACTGCTAAATGTTAACTGCTTGCTGATTGCCTATACTCTGCACTGAAAGATAGCATAGGCTATGGTACAGAAACATTACATTTTAAAACAAAACAATGTCTTTTAATAGAAATAATTAAGTGCATTCCCTTAATACTTTTTGATGAAATTAGTGGCGTCGCCAGACATTTCGACCTTGGGGGGGGGGGACAGGGAGGGCACAACACTTAATTAGGGGGTGGGAGGCATAATGTTTATTTGTGAATTCCGTCCTGGGAGAGGGGTCTAAGGAGAGGGGGAAAAAGTTGATCTATTAAGGGTCCTTAGATGCAATCTGGTGCTATAGTTTGCAACTTGAAGTAACTTTATGTTAAAAAACATTCGGGCTTAGTCTGTCCGATATTTATGTTATTAATTGAGGCGGATAAAAAAGTTATACAAAAAATGGAAATTAACCCTTTTGCTTTGATAATGTGTTTGAATAAGAGTGTTGAAATTGAATATAATTTCATGCAGGGTAGTAGTGAAGTTTAAGCACTAGCGATTCACGCCGGGGCCTCTGTGACCTTCTTAGTGAGAAAACAACTGGTTATTGTGATGGTCAGTGGAAAGAAGTTTTACTGATGAACATAATACGTTTCGTCCTTTGCAAAACAGTTTTTGTTTGCGTATTTTTTTAACGCTACAAATCGCATCTGGGGTTTGGGGGAGGGCACGTGCCCCCCCCCATCCCTTCAGTGGCGGAGCGTCCATACAGTCAGAGGGGGCGGATGCCCCCCCCCCCTGACGGACTCAAATGGACTGCTGGCGCCCTTTTCAGCTTTTTACCACTTTTTACTTATTCGCGATTATTGACTTTTTTATTGCGCTCTCAAATACCTATTGACATTTGTCACATTTTGTTGGTGTAATTTTCTGACAAAATGGCGATGACACCTATTTATTCTTCGTTTATCTGCAAATTAGCATGGCCCGAATAGGGTCATTTCCGGGGATCTAGGGAGTATCTTTACTCAAAAAAATTCTGTACGCTCCGCGCCAACCTGTGGTGGCGCTCCGCTTAGATAGTGTCGAAAGCGCCCCTACAGACCATTCTCGCCCCCTGACCAATACCCCTAGCTCCGCCACTGCATCCCTTCCCAAGCCACTCCTTTAATAAAAGAATTGTTGAATGTACCAATTCTCCGTTCAACTCGGTCTTCTCCATGACGTTGAATATTAAATCCATTGATTATATAGACTGGCTTATTTATGTATACTGTATGTATTATGTATACTGCAGTCACATATATCTAATTACTAACTGTTTGTAGCATAAATGTACAAAAAGCCAACGTTCCTGACAGACTAATGGAGAGGTGTGTTAAAATGCTCTGAACAATGTTTTTTTATAAAGATCACTTTTTTTAAGGTTTTTATTTCCCTTCTTTAAATAGAGAAAGTAGGCTACTATCAGTAAATCAATTCGATACTTCACTCTACCCCTTTAAATTCTCCATGCATTGAGTAAATGAATGACTTTGTACGTGACCTTTGTGACGCAGTTATACCTACGTGATAACAATCTCAACGTTTGTGAGTGACTAACGATGTTGCAATCGAGGTAGGTGTTAATAAGTAGTTTATCTGTGGGAGATAATGTCGGGGTAGGCAATAGCTCAGGGAGTTACTCCGTTACCACTTATACAGCTAATCTTCTGTATCCCAGGATCGGGTCTAGAGTGAAGAAATTCTCCCGGCGCAGTCCTTACCCTTTTGATTACCAAGGTTGTCGATTGTTGCCTCAATGTTGGAGAGATTGAGGTTATTTTACACATCAACAACTTACAACACAGTGCAGTCACTACAATTCATTATCGTTTAAATGACTCTTTTGCCGGATTCGTTATTTTGTACATTAAATTTAAATGAAGAATTCTAGCCCGGCTGCGATTTTTTTTCCCAAACAGGTTTGCAAGTGTGCGTAAATAGTCGTTCATGATTGGTCGGAAATATTACGTCATCACCATAGAAACCTTCACTTCGAGGTTCTGCATCCATTTGTTGCAACGAAGATATACCGTTCAAAATTACCCGTAGCTTTTCGTACATATTTTTAGATATGTTTGGAATTGGTTTAGACATATTTAGCACACTAGCATTGTATGATCTACTTTGATCCAAATAGAATGTAGCGTATGTATCATAAGTGAGGTCAACATGTAATCCAAGCATTAAGAGTAAAGTTAGGGCGTTTTAAGGGAAACCCCTTAACTAGACTCAATCAAGTGTCAGTGTGTAACTCAGTATATGTCTTCGAACTTCCAAGCGATGGTCATTATTGATGCTGACGTCACGAGCAATCTGATTGGCTGAAAACTCCGTAATTGCAAACCTGTTTGGGAAAAAATTCGCAGCCCGGCTTCGCCGAGTATCTATTCTGAGACAGAGGTTCGGAAGACCTGGGTTCGAATTCTAGAGGGGGTTGGAAGAGTTTCACTCTTACAGAGTTTTTCATTGCAACTGGTCGTTTTTAATATCCCGTTGCACTTTTCAGGATTGTATTTACATTATTTCTTCCGAGATCCGACGTTTGTTAACTTTAACCCTTGCGTGTATATAGGTTTATATCGTGTTCAGGCCTGTGTATATGAATGAGACTATAAACAAACAGTCTACGCAGGTATTAAACGTACTTATCTCAGGTATATGCCCGTGATGAACAGTGCTACAGTATGCAATAATAAACTAATGTATTCATTCGAATATCCCTTCGATTCACAAGCAGGAAACGTTTCCTAAGTTTAAGAATTTTTTTTGCGAGCGAAGGTATTTATAACTGAATTTGTGTACATTTGCATTTTCCCAATGCATATTCATCTTTCTGTCCAGGACAGCATTAGGTTGATAAGTTAATTGTCTGTTTTGTCTATGCATGCATGTTAAGCAAACTTCCAGATCACCGTTGAAAGAATTTGTAGGTATATTGACAATACGATTACTGAGCATACCGCGTTTTTGTTATAGATAAAGGTTCCATATGTATTGTTCTTCGTATTGACAATACAAATGCAGTGATGTGTGGCTAGCCACTCCTGGCACTATAAGCAATGCACAACTGTCCTACTGGTTGAGTGTAGCCAGTGATTGAAAACACATTGATTGCTGATTGTAATTACTAAAATCAACATTCAGCATATATATACGTTGATCTCAAAACTCATACAAACCTTCAGAACTATATGTCAAGCCTGCAGAGAGACTGATAAAATAGTATGCAACTTTGCGGCATTAATTTAGTAAGAAAAGGTATACCTTTTTAAGAAAAGTCACCCAGGAAAGAACCTGGGCACGAAAAGCAAACTACCGAACGACTGATCCGCTCTCAACCCCAGTCCCCTTGCATCGAGACTGTGACTGTGTGATCATCGTCGGGTGTGCATCACCATTCCCCTCGAAAGAGGAACAGATACTATACACATGGTCTTAGCCAAAAGGCCGAGAAGTAACTTTCTTTAAGATTACTTATAATCTGCTCGTTTTAACAGTAGTTTCAGTGTAGCCTATATAAGCACGGGTGCGTTTTGGTATAGTTATAGGCCTACTGTGTGGGTGTTACATTGTGTTACATTGGGTGTTACACTGTATTCACTCTGTATTCACACAATGTTTGTGTTTATCAATAGACTCGATAAAAAACAGTTTTTGTCAACAGAATAAGAATAGCAATACGTATACCCGACCCTGTCCAAACTTCAAAGCACAAAGTTTAATAAGCAACAAAGTATTTTAAGGATACCACCTCTGTCATAGAACTCCCACGTGATCATAATATTGACCTTTTTCTATTGAAGGAGGAGATCCCTGTGGGATGACTGATCGTGTTGCAATCGAGGTAGGTGTTAATAAGTAGTTTATTTGTGGGAGGTATTGTCGGGGTAGGCAATAGCTCAGGGAGTTACTCCGTTACCACTTATACAGCTAATCTTCTGTATCCCAGATCGGGTCTAGAGTGCAGAAACTCCCGGCGCAGTCCTAACCCTTTTGATTTTCTAAAGTCTTTTCTTTTATGTGCCTTAAGTTAACCATATATGCTTCCGTCTTTCTAACTTGGAACTTGGTAAGAAACGGTCTTACAGTTTGTCCTTACCACCAAACCTCCCATCGGACCACCCCTCAGCTCTCCTCCCTTCCCCCTCCCCACCTCCCCTTCCCTCCACTCTCTTCATTCTAATGATGAAGGCCTTAACCCTGCGAAGTGATAGATCAAGTTTTTGGTATTATAACTTTATCTTTATAACTCTATCCCAAACTTAAGAAGCCCTCCTCCCGACAGATGTATGCAAACTCCTTCTTATTATAACACTCCCAATAATATAATTAGTCCTTTGATTTCCCCTCTTCCAAAGTTAACCCTAATTTATGTAATAAGGTGGTGGCTTTTGAGAGGTTAAGGAGTGTCTGCTGTTGAATATAGTCTTGGTATGGGTAATCCGTGGGCAAAGCAAAGGTATATATTACTCGTTAGGCCAGATGACTGGTTAGGCCTACACTGTCACATGCAATTCCAAGGTAACATAACTGTATTTATTTTTGATCAAATCTATAGAGAAGTCAATTTGATATTACCGTGAGTCTATTATTAAAGGCTAATTCAACTCACGGAACTTCTTTGTCATGTGCTGGCATTCGCTTCCTTCAGGTCTTCAAAGGGAAAATCCCTCTAAACAAGTAACGTTATATCGTTCTACTAAATACAACACACACACGCACGTACACGCACACGTGAGTTGATACAGGTGTTGAATAAAAGCCCAACACTGGTTTAAGCTTGGGGTAGGGTAAGTAGAGAGGTATAGGGGTGGGGGGGGGGGGGAGCGGGTGAATAGTCAAATTAATGTTCAGTGGCACCATCTCATGAAAATCATTGCTAAGAAAATCATTGGGTGGGGTTGACCCCTCTCAAAGCAAAAGGAATGATGTTTCAGTTTTTTTGTTTAAATATTTTTGTCCAAGAGGATAACTACCGTTGTACTTCACTGTGAAAGATTACGTAGGAAGTACACTAACATATTTAATTTAAAGATTGGAGATGAGGTATACTGAGGAAGAATCATGGTACAGAGGAATCCCCCTTATCTCCCTCACTTCTTCTCATATCAATACCCCCAGCCCCTCCCCATCCCCACTAGTGGGGTGTACAGGATTTCAAAAGTGGGGTCCAAATTCAAATCTCACCCCGGCTGAATAAGATATCAGCTTAACTTTTGTAGATGGTGTATAGGCGAATTATGTATATTATAAACAAGGGGCTGCATCCGGACCCTTATATGGGGGGGGTGGGGGTCCACCCTCAGAAGAATGGTGTGTTCTGGCCATAAGTTTAGGTCTACATAAATAGCTCTAAACGCAAGATTGTTCAAATAAATAATAATAAACTCCAAAATTCCCCGACAAGATTTAGGAAGGGATCTGAATCTTTATTGAAAGGCCAGATATGAATGAAGTATTTTATTTAGGAGGGGGGACGTGCTACCGTGGGGTCATTGAGTATTTAATATAGGAGGGGGTGCTGCCGTGGGGTCATTGAAGTCAGCTTCCATGTATAAGCAGCTCTTAACGGAAGGTTGTGCTTATAAATAATTAGAAATTCAAATTGCCAACCTTTATGGGACGGCCAAAGGCGAAGGAAGGATTTTTTAATAGTGGTGGTGTTGCCATTGAAGCCGCCTCCTATGTAGGGGTTTGGGGGATCTCCCCTGAAGAACCTTAGATGTCAGACGGTGTATTCTGAGGCATATTCATATTATAAGTTAGGTTTATTGAAGTAGCCCTAAACGCAAGGTTTTGCTAATTAATCTTGTGTGTGATGTGAACATGCGGATGGGAAGATGCCCCCGTAGTAGAGATCCTATTCTTTCCCGCTAGAATGCTAAAATCACCCTACTGAACCACTTTCCCCCGACCGACGATCAAAGGTGGGGCATGTCCTCATTGCGCACGCCATTGTTCCCCTCCCCCTTCGTTTCTCGACGCCATTTAGCATTATAAAATTACTTTGAAGTGACATGATTTACAAACTATCTGTTTAGCCTTTTAGTCGTCCTTTAAGAGCTTCCGTACATACACTAGGTTTGTACAACGTACAGGCATCGAATCATATATGCCGATTTAGTACACAGTTGTTGCAACATCAATTGCAATAGTCAAGTTCGTGTGCTTGTACTTTTATTAATCACAATGCAATTATGGACCCTTCTTAAACAGTTTGAACGGATTTTAATATGAAACTTTGAAATGAAACAGAATGTTTACAATTTACCATAAACCTGTCTTGAAATTATACCTCCCGGAGATGAGGCTTTAATTATTTTCTTAAAATATAGGTGAATTGATAATAACCATTTAGAGATGATGGGAGGTAAAAAATACCAGGCATATTGCCGTAGGCAAGCTGCAACAATAGTGGACTATATAGTGAAAGAGCGTACGTGTGTACCTCTACTACAATGCGAAAACAAATGTCAAGCTAGCACCGGCTCCTACTACACAGGTATTATAAAGTAATATTTTATACTCATGGATTAGTTTAGGACAGGCGATAGTCGAGTGGGTTCTTCGTTGACACACAAAGCAGCTCCTACAAGCTGTTCCCAGGATCGGGCCGCTCAATACCCTCTGACGCAATCCTGTCCTTTTAGGATAACGAAGGTTCGATTCCCACCATGGGTAGTTATTTCTACAAATAATGAGAATGCATGAATATAGTAGAGTAGGTCTGTGTTTATTCACTCAAACGTAGACAGATAGGTACATAATGCGCGTAAGGATTTTATAAAGGGGTGTGACCCCTTGGGTCGTGAAAAGTTGACTAAATGAAAGAAGGGCCTTGGGGTTCCTCCCATGGAAAACAAACTGATAACTTCAGACGTGAAATAGTGAATTCTGAGGCATATCTTTAGGCGATAAATTAGGTTAATAATAAGGTCAACATCCACCCCTCCTCCCATCTAACCCCATATTGATCCGCACCTCAACAGTATAGGATGTGGACTAAAGAAACAATGGTGCTTTGACAAGCACTCCCCTTTTAAACAAGTAACAAAGACAATACAAGAGAATTTGCAAAGAGAAATGCAAACAAGACATCAGAGCAAAAAGAATCATGAAAACATATACGTAAAAAGCGAATAAATAATGAAACCATATGTATAAAACGAATCAAATAATGAAACCATATGTATAAAACGAATCAAACACTGAAACCATACGTTTAGAACGAATAAAATAATGATATCATACGTATAAAACGAATCAAATAATGAAACCATACGTATAAAACGAATCAAATAATGAAACCATACGTATATAAAACAAATAAAATAATGAAACCATACGTATAAAACGAATCAAATAATGAAACCATACGTATAGAACGAATCCAAGGAAGTTAGAAAACAGTTTGTCTCTTCAGACAGTTAAAAGTGGTAAGTTGCGTCGACCTTCAGTTAAATTGCTGGCAACAATACAAGTAAAAGCTATAATAATTGCTGAACTAATTTTGTTTCCTTTGAAGGAGATGTTTGGTTGGGGTGGGGAATGTTGGTGGAGAAGACAGCAGGGAAGGTGGGGGTGGGGTGGTTGTTGATAACAGATCCCTGATCCCATCAAGTATGATCAATCAACCAAAATATCGCTTTCAAGTTTTCATTTTATAGGCTGTCAACAACTTAATCCAGTCAATCCGTTAAAGCATGCATGAAGGTTGCCAAGTGTTATAGTCAAGCTCACGATTCTAGACAGAACCAAGTTAAACTCGCTTATAGGGAGGAGGGTGGTTAGGGATATTGTTTAATATGATGGCTCATATACCTCACACCTAGAGATCAACATAATATGTGTACATATTTAACAGGGTTAATATGAGTCCCCCGCAAAGTTCACGAGAATAATGTTTACCCCCATGTACATCCATAAAAACAGATGAAAAGTAGAGCTTGTTTTCTTAGTTTTTCTTGTTTTTATGGTTATTATTATTTTGTGGTAAGAGGGGGTTGGGGTGTTGGCACACCATAATGTGGTCTTTATAGTATTAGTCAATTTTCCTTTTTATTATTTTTCTTCTTTATTTTGTTCATTTTTAATTCACATATATACCATTACTTGAGTACGCTCATGTGCAGTATCCTCAACATGGAATTGATAATGTGATATTTTCAAATATAGTTCATTCTCTATAGAGAACTCAGTTTCTAGTTGGCCTTCCATATTGGCCTTGATCTTCTTAAATCTTCCCGTGTGGTACATTTATCATCCTATAAGGTATCTCAGCTTGAGAGCTAATAAGCTCTGATCGTTCAGCATGGCTATGGTCGTGATTTATCTCAGCCTGAGAGCTAATAAGCGCTGAACGTTTAGTATGGTTATGGCAGTGATCTATCTCAGAAACCTCGAGATGTAGAAGCGAACGAATCTACTGAAAGTTCTGATTTTAACCGGTTTGTAGCAGTTTGCATATACAGAAACACGCACTTGTAATTTCTCTAGTGCTTACTGACACTGGAAAGAAACCATATGTAGGTGTATATATATCCATCTCTACTTCCGCTTAAGCTATCTGTTCCGCGAAAGTCAACAACTATCTTCATTATTTACCCCCCCCCCCCTCCACTCCCATTATTTAAACACAACAAACTATACATTGATTTAATGTGCCCTGTTGTTTATCATTCTAAAGTATTTAAACCCAACAAACTATACCATTGGTATCATGTGTCCTGTTGTATACGATTCTGAACTATTTTAGTCTTCGTCGATCCAGTTATGGGTGGACATGTCAGTATTTCTTTCAAATAAGTAAAGTAAAGTCAATTTTAGTTAAGTTTTCTGCTTGCTCTTAATTTTTGTTAACACTATGACGCAATACCGAAGATGAAGTTTATCATGAAAGCAACATGAGTTTTGAATGTACTGATTATGTGTATGGATGTGACTGAAGTGTATTAATAATTTCATACTGAAATGAATCAGAAATTTGGGACTGTAGAAAACTGGATCTAAATTTAGAAGACAGGCATAAACTACACTGGCCAGACTGTGTGCTAGTTCTATGCGATATAACAACTGTTCGCTCCAAGTTCACTTCTTGTACGAAACGTTTTAAATGTTGTCTATGTTAAATAAGAATTGAATAATAATAATATCCTCATGATCCTCGATAGAATTATATTTCTCTTTCGTCAGCCAAAACTAATAAATGTTCCCCCGGTCACTGTGAAGTCACTCTAGCATGAAATAACATCGCATATACTAACTTCCTCTCCAAGGCTAAACCGGCATGTGTCTCACTAATATATCCCTGGGTTTACATAATAATCATCATCATAATAATAATCAGTTGTTTTTACGATGCTTAAGCAACAACGAATGCGAGAGGAGCTCCGCAATAGCTTATGAATTACAACTTTTTCAGCTCAAGGCAACATTTTAACTCAAATTCGAAATTTTTTAAATTTAGAATTTAGAAAGTACTTTAAGATGGGAAAACCGTAGATTGCTCTTGGATGAATAACCCACTTTACCATGACCCCGGCCGGGTATCAAACCCGGAACCTCCTGATTGCTAAAGCCTCGTTACTTCAAATGTCACCGACTTTATCCATTCGGCCACAGCATAATCAACCTACAGTAGAAATGCGTCTATCTATATAGGTTCTGTTATAACTAGCTGCGACTGCGGAAATACGTTCTGATAAAAACATATATATATATATATATTACTCATCTTGCCTGACTTTCATCACGTTACAAACTTGTTCGGCGGAAGAGGAAACCTCTGTCACCACAGTCAGCTGGTTGGAATGATTGCCTATAGAGTAAAACGACTGAATACAGGCAAAGTGCGGTGATCTATAGGATTCAATAGGATTCAAACGAGAATATACAGACAGACTATATGACTAATCAACACATGATATATACCAGGCTGTCGATTCCCGATAGCTGATGACTCTCTTTCTATGTTGACAATGACCCATGATTCCCTCAAGGCGTCTATAGTTACTTTAGACTAACTGTATAAATACAGCCTGTGCTGTCAGCATGTTACTGACGGGGGAATACAAACAAACACTAGAAATGCGTGTTATACGGACGGCGGACTCTAACATATGTTAGTGCAACATTTCTAATTATGTTGGCTACAGAATAGCAAAGCCGTGTGTGTGTTCTTGGTTTAATTAAGCTAAGACTCTACACTCCGCCTAAGGAAGAATAAAGTATGCTGAGTAATCCCAATGTTGAGATACTAGGGGTGAGCTTCAGTATACGGGAGGTTCTGGGAGAGTATATAAAGCCTACATTCTGGCATTTCGGCTATAGGACTTAGATATAATCGAGTGTTTTTACATGAATTTAATGTCCCTTACCTTTAAACATAGATAGAGATCTTAGATCATTATCATAGTGTGGGTGTGGGTCTGACCGTGTGTCGGCGTGTTTGTGTGAGTTTAATTAAAACCACTTAGTGCTTTTTGGGTGATATCAGATCTTATTAATGTGGATATTTCAGCACATTCTGTAAAGTCTCCTATCTATCACAGATCACATGTGTGGGAGATTTACCACTAGCAACATTATGCAAAGATTGATAGTTTGAGAATAAAACAGTTCGATAGCATGCTGAGTCGCCGTTGCAGGTCTCCGGTTGTTGGTTTAATTAGGTAGCATTTCGTATAATCCAGCGTGCTATTGTATACGTAATGTTAATTGTACATCAGCCATAGTTAACTAAATATAAGTTTATTTGTCACAAGCAAGGTTAGAAATGGAATATTTATGATCGTTCAGAAGGTTTGTATCAGAATTGATCTGATTCGATGAATCGTGAGGAGGGTATATATGATGCATGATGCATGGTTATATGCCGCGTGTGACGAGGGTTGTGTACTAAATCGATCGGTGGCGCTCTTGTTATCAATATCCCTTGGCGGTTGTCATTGATTTCCAGCCGCGGCGGTAATATTATTAATTACCAGTATGATGACGATAATCGATTAATTCATCTACCACTAATTACTGAAAATATGTAGCCTGCGAGGAAATAACAAGGTTGAAAACAATATGTGTGAACTCAGCAGTTATTTCTAAAGAACCTTGAAGAAGGCAAAATTTTAGGAAGAGAGAAAAAAAAATATATAACAATGATATTAACTTTACAGCTCATAACTATGACTACATAACACGTGCTTTTGATATGAATCTGCTGCCTTGTATAACTCCGGTAAAGTGTTAACATAAACAATGTTGGAAAGCAGCAATATAAGATGGCGGCACTTTTATTCAAAAAGGGATATGTTTTTAACAATGTGAAAAATAGAAAATAATAAATGAGTATCACTTGTGAACTTGTTGGTGTGTAATTACTCACCACCCCCCCACCCCCTTCCCTTACCGTTAGGCTCCACCCGACTGGGACCGGGAAACCTTCAAAATTCTTTTCTTTTACATTAAGAGAAGTATGTGAAGATGTGAGTTTAACAGGGAAGGGACAACATGTGTTTATATGTGGTTACATCATCATCGGCGTCATGGAATGGTATACTTGTTATTCATCATGAGCAGTGATGGATAAAGGGGATCAGGGGTAACTACAGACAAAGGAGTATATATTACCCTGTAGACTATATTTGTGTTTAAGGAATGTTTGAAGAAAGAAAATATAATTTATTCTATAATTGCATATAGGTTATAAACATCGATAAAGCTTTAATGTTTTACAGAATGTTATTAAAAAACTGTGGATTTTCTGTTTTTATTATGCTTTTGTTTTGTTTAGCTAAAGACCTCCATTTTATCCAGAATATCAAATAAAATGAGCTCTTCAAATCAAATTATTGCTATCGTGGTCATGTGACCATGACGACACTCCATTCCTATACATAGAACGGTATTGCAATTCTCTGATACAAAACATGTTATTACCTAATGATTATAGATAACGGCATGCAAGACAAACGATAAAGTGGGTCGAATTCCATATTTTACGTATAGAGTGTTGCTATGGTTACTCGCATTGTCCTGTACTAATTCACCTGATTAGTTTCTACGTCCAGTGATGATAAAAACAAACTAATATTCGAAACTGGGTGGCTCATTGAATTACGAGTTATTTGTGTATAAATGTTATTAACAAATAAAGAACGACCAAAATAGAATCGAATCAAAATTCTTCATTATGAAATCACGTTTCTTGCATAACAACCCAATGGAACATTTTACGTAAATCTGTCCAAATTGATCTGAAAAGAAAACAGAATTTTATTGTAGTGAAAGTGACACCGTATATATTATAAGCTACAAGTCTGGCTAAATCAATTTCAATTTTTTGCTTTAATCCTGTTGTTTAAGTCTTGTTTGTAAGATATATTTGGCTTGTTTATTTCGTACAGACTGACATTGGTTTACTTCTCATTCAGTATGTCATAGCGTTGGATGGATTCTGAAGATATGTGAGCATAGATAGTTAGACGGATGTATACCTCCCCTACTCCCCCACTCCCCCACTCCCCTACTACCCCACTGCCCCACTTCCCTCCCAAACTCACCCACTCAATACATTACTTTAACGCATATATTTTCTGTTCTAAAAATCACTGTGAAAGGATAATAATTGAAACAAATCTGAAATTGCTTTAGTTTTCGGTGGGGGTGGGGGATGGGGTGGGTGGGTCGGTTGGGGGAGGGCTTTGTTCCCTGGTCCGCGCTTAAGGCTATCTTCCTATGGGGTCTCCCCCGTGCAAACTATAGCACATTAACAGTTTAGCCACTTGTATTCTGTAGAACATAACTTGGTTGCCGAAGCGGAGGTGTGAAATGGGTGGGGTAGGGGTCAACCAAGTGGGTTGCAAGTGCACAACCATTAATGGCTTTTCTTTTCACATGATTTAAAAAAAAACTCAACTTCAAATCAAACAAAAAAATAGCAATAATCTCAATTTATTTCAATTTATTCAGTCCAATATCCGTCAACTCGTTCCGCCAATATTCATTTCTGACAACAAATTACAGTTTTGTTTCCATTTGATATTGGAATTTGTAAGTACATAATTTGTATGAGGTAAAACAGCATATGGACCGCCACCGCAAAGTGTTTTGCTGTTGTTATTTGCTTTAATCAAAATACTTATATAACCTTGAAAACTTACACAAGTGTAGCATAGCATGATCATGTTTTACCTCGGTCATGAATTGGCTGCAACCTCATCTCTACGTAGAATAATTAGTGATTGTATCTCGATATGAATAATGTATAGGCCTACCTCCTGCTGTGAGCATAACGTTTATTGCATAATGAAATATATTATGAGTAAAATTATCATGATTTTATTTATCAACAAACCAAGGGAGCTACGTAGCTGGAATTCTCAGCCGGTGTTTACTCTGCATGTATGATATCTACTAGAATTTGAGTATAACTTTACCCTTTTAGTATAGGTCCATCCCTACAATAGCTCCTCCACATCATAGTGTATCCTAACAATATCCATTTAGTATCCCTTCAATAGATCCTGCACTTTAATATCTTCTCTCATATCCTTCAAGTCTTTTTCCCTCATCTGCCAGCGTACGGTGCTCTTTGTAAAATGTATTCCTGAGTGTTTTCGTCAATGTTTCAGAAATATCCTTGAAGGTTCTCTTAATACATTTAATAATAATGGACACTTTGTATAACGCAGGGGCGTCGGAGCCGACCAATATTCACGGCGCCAAAAAAATAAATAAAAAATAGTAGGACTAAGAAAAAAAATTGGCAAAAAATAAAGAACCAAAATGAAACATACTTCAAAAATGTGTTTCAGAAGATTAATCGGGTACAAAAACAGACAAGGGAGAACGCACAGATGAAAAGCCTACACCAGCATCGCATTCGGAAGTGCCATTTCCTGCAATCTGGGAGGCATTTTTTTTTCAAATTTTTCTCCATTACGCTACGCGACAACCATGGTGGCGCATAGCGTAGTTTGACCTACCAAACGTCCCCCAGACAATTATGATAGATGGCCACACTCTGATCTGCCGTACCAATCCCAAATAGCTACCGACGCCCCTGTTTAAACGCCGGTATCCGCCCGAATGTGCTCATTGCGCTAATATATGTGTAGTATCCCATTATAATGCAACGATAATTTATTCCTTTATTTTCCTTTGTATCATTCCATATCTCTTTCTTACATCCTCTGTATCTCTGCGATATCCATGAAGCCAATATATATATGCATTCAGTTTGTTTTCCGCATCCATCCTATGACGTCACTATCCTTTCGTGCAGTGTGTCCCTTTAAGACTGACACTTTGTTGTCATAAGCAGGTCTCCATTATGTATCACTAACACCAGTATGTTTAGTATACATATGTTAGAGTCATGTTTGAGCGGCAATATTCTGTCAAATCTCGTTTATGTTAATGTTCTTTTTTGTTTGATGTGTTCTTGTATTTTACTCTTTCACTCACCACAGCATTTGTTACTTGTTTCTGAATGCATACTTTATGTTATGGGTTTTAGATCAAACATGTTTTTGATATTAAAATGTTTGACATTTTTGGAAAGCGTTTTCCATGACATTTTAGTAACAACATATCTCAATTGATCAAAATGATGACTGCAAAAAACATTTATCACATGATCAGAAAGAAGACTGCAACAACATATATCATATGGGCAGAATGAAAACTGTAACAACATATATATCACATGATCAGTATGACTGCGACAACATATATCTCATGATCAGAAGGAAGACTGCAACAACATATATCACATGATCAGAAGGAAGACTGCAACAACATTTATCACATGATCAGAAAGAAGACTGCAACAACATATATCACATGATCAGAAGGAAGACTGCAACAACATTTATCACATGATCAGAAAGAAGACTGCAACAACATATATCACATGATCAGAAGGAACACTGCAACAACATATATCATATGATCAGAAGGAAGACTGCAACAACATACATCACATGATCAGAAGGAAGACTGCAACAACATTTATCACATGATCAGAAAGAAGACTGCAACAACATATATCATATGGGCAGAATGAAAACTGTAACAACATATATCTCATGATCAGAAGGAAGAGTGCAACAACATATATCACATGATCAGAATGGAGACTGCAACAACATATATCACATGATCAGAAGGAAGACTGCAACAACATATATCACATGATCAGAAGGAAGACTGCAACAACATATATCACATGATCAGAAGGAAGACTGCAACAACATATATCACATGATCAGAAGGAAGACTGCAACAACATATATCACATGATCAGAATGGAGACTGCAACAACATACATCACATGATCAGAATGATGAATGCAACAACACCTGCCTATATCGTAGTGTGTACCTGATCATGTGATATGCTCCCCTAAATGTACATATCATATATCTCATACGTACCAGCCTATATCCTATACCTATATCCTGTACCTGATCATGTGATATGCTCCCCTAAATGTACATATCATATATCTCATACGTACCAGCCTATATCCTATACCTATATCCTGTACCTGATCATGTGATATGCTCCCCTAAATGTACATATCATATATCTCATACGTACCAGCCTATATCCTATACCTATATCCTGTACCTGATCATGTGATATGCTCCCCTAAATGTACATATCATATATCTCATACGTACCAGCCTATATCCTATACCTATATCCTGTACCTGATCATGTGATATGCTCCCCTCCATATACATATCATATATCTCATACGTACCAGCCTATATCCTATACCTATATCCTGTACCTGATCATGTGATATGCTCCCCTCCATATACATATCATATATCTCATACGTACCAGCCTATATCCTATACCTATATCCTGTACCTGATCATGTGATATGCTCCCCTAAATGTACATATCATATATCTCATACGTACCAGCCTATATCCTATACCTATATCCTGTACCTGATCATGTGATATGCTCCCCTCCATATACATATCATATATCTAGAGAGTCCCTCGTTGCAATGACTTCAGTTACTGTACTTCAGTCTACAGTTTACATTAACCTCAATTTTTTCTTCGCATATGAGAGGCCTACTCATGAGCTTTCTGAGACAAAATCATCTTTGAAGGTCTGTGTCATTCAATTAAGGCACCATTCTTGGAATGTTACTCACTTATCTATCAAAACGAGTAAATTAAAAAAAAAAAAGCTTTTGCAACATTTTTACCATTTTAACTTAGTATATGACCCTCCAGTTTTTTTGTCGACTGTTTTCTTCATTTTTACTGCGTCAAACTACGTCATTAAATGTCCTTACGTCACCCATTGTGTCTCTAGAGATGAGTGTCTTTAATATGCAGTAACCGTCTATAGGTAATAGCCACGTTACGATCAACACGGTAAACACGCATGCGTCCCACCTTATAGAAAGTGCACCATATGTTGTTACCCCGTCGGTTTGTCGCACAAGTATAGGCTTATACGTACCAGCCTGTATGTACCAGACTGTTGCTATACATCCCAAAATCAGACAGTAACCTCAACTTTGCCTTTAGATTTCACCATCCGCACTAAAGTACTTTCCATTTTAACCTCCAGGCGTCTCTTAAATTAAATTTCATTAGCCTCTGTGCAACAGAAATTTGAGAAGCAGGCTTTAGATTTTCTTCTCTCGGAAAAAAAAGTATGCCCGACGGTGTATTGAGTCTAGCGTTATGTTAATGAGGACTGTGCATGTATTTTACGACAGAAACCAGAAATCTGTGTTAACCCTGCTAGAGATAAAGTTACAAACAAGCGTAATTAAATTTTGTATTCGTAATGTAAATTATATAAATAGGTAAAAGAGAGAGATGGGGAGATAGATGCTACTAGATACAAATAATTAAATAAAGTGCCCTGAAAACTCCACGGGCGAGAGAATAACATTGTAATTATAATTATTTTAGTGAAAAATGTAAGTGAATACCTGTCAATACTGATTAGGTTTTATTATGTTAATTGTTTCTTGTAAGAACTACAGCACTCTCAGAATGTCAATGAATCAAAGTATGAAAAGTTTCCAATGTGATTTTGTGATATTTAAACTCAATGTTGTGAACCCCAAATATCTCAATGGGTTCTTTCTTTCTTGTAATAAAGCAGTGTACATGTATATAATTAATCTTGCATTCCATATACCATTAGTTACAGTATTTTATTGTTTTCCATTAACAACGTTACCAAAATTTCGTCGCTCTGATAGTTTTTCATATTTGTGTTTTTTCACATGTAAACAAAAATGGGCAAAACATAATCATTTTCCATTTTTAACGCCATTAAAATTGATATGTAAGCTGGCTGCATTAAAACCAACTAATAACTTGTTGATGATATTTTATCAATAAATAGCATAAACATTGTTGTTCAAAAATGAAACGATAAAGATTAGTCTTAATACATTACATAAAAAAGACGGCGCTATTCAAAAATAGACGGTAACCCTATGGACACGGAAACACTACATAGGCCATCCATTGCATTAGTAATTGAAATATTGGGAATTCCCGTTTCCAGTATCCAACAATTTTCACACTTTTACTATGTCGCCACACTAATTAAGTTTTGATAACTTTCAATAGGAATATCAATACACATAGTTTAATGTCGCCTCTTACTGCTTGTGCGTTTATAAACATATTATTGGAGTGTTAACTCAGTGGAGCCGGTGCCTTTCAATCATATATAAGGTCACCGGTTCGAGTCACTCCCAGATTAAAGTATGTCGTCCAGTTACAGAGTTGTTGACAATTGACAATTCATAATCATGGACGTTAAATATGAATGTAAGAGACTGACTTCGGTCAGCTTGCGGCTTTGATAAGCCAGTGAGGCTTCTTCGCGAGTTCCTGCTTGCACAGGAGGATCTAAAATACATACATACATACATACATTATTTACATAACTGGAACACAACGGATATGATTCAAGGTTAAACGGTAGTTTGTGATATAATGTTCGGCAATGTTCTAACAATCAGACCTTAGGAGCACAGTGACATCACAGATTTACAAACTGACGGTTCCAAATGGATATGATTTTAAACTAGGATGTCTCATAAATGGAACAAGAACTTTCTTAGCAGTTTAGGAGACTTGTTCTGCACAAATAATTCTGTCTGCATATAACCCAAGAGGATGATTATGTTAGTGTCGTCCCCCATAAAATACAATAAAATATATATATATAAAAAGTAAAAATATTGAGACTTAAACTATAGAGTGTTAATTGATTTAAAAATAAAACAGCAGATTTCATTTTCGTTTTCATTTGTATTTTATTGATGTGCAATGTTCGATGTTTATGCTCATCTAACTTAAAAATAAACAGATTATAAATATTAGGCTTATAAGCACGAACATAATGGAGAATGAAACGCCACTTAACATTTAATATCAAATGAAAAGGTACCTCAGAACACTAGCAGAGTCTGATAAAGAAAGAACTACCCGAGTACTTCAATTATTGATATGTAATTAATAGTGACAGCGATATCATTTCTCTTACAGCCAAGTTGTATTAGGGAGCCAGCCAGCCTGCCTGCCTGTATAGGTTTGTATTATTATCCAATAAAATTATGCAATGGTCATCGAAATTATTTTCTTAGATTAAATACCTTCTTGATCATTCGTACTAAGCCATCATTCGATTGATAGTTTTGACGCAGTCAGGCCTATATTCGTTCATTAGATTTCGGTTATCCCCCGCGGAACGGCAAACAGGAATTAACTCGCAAATGACGCAACTGTGACGTCATCTAATATTTATACCAGTGCGAGAAATACTTCCACACGTTTCATATTTCAATTATCCATATCTCAAGACAGTTTTCTTTCCTCTCACGTGATGATGACGTCATAATCCAAATCTCTTGGTGATGCTATGAAAGACTCAAACAGTGTCTTCTAAATTAGGTTACTATAAACGACCAGTGGTGTTAAAGAATCGATATACAGTTCAACGCAGAAAATTGTCTCATGATTCTTATCTCATTCCTGCATAAAGTAGTTAATATGTCATAAACAGGCTTACTGCAGATGAGGACAGTGATGGTTGTGGGCAGGGAGGGGAAGAGGGGTGGGGCAGTAAGGGAACAGAAAACTTTTAAGGGAGGATTTCGAAAACCATCATCTGAATTTATTATCGAAAGCTTATATGACACGTACTGGAAGAGTTTGAAGATCATTATTGTAGATCATTCCATCACAGAGGCATGCACCTATTATAAATCTATGATGCATTCTTTTTAAAAGTCACAATTCAAAGTTACCTTTTTAACTGCGTTAACCTGCCAGTGCATACTTTAGATTAAGGGTCAAAAGATATAGCCTATCATCTAATACTAGACAGCCTGTAATGAATATGCATGAACAATTCAGAGGTCATGCGTAATGTGTTCCAATCATATCAGGATTGAAAGCTGGTTAGCGACAATGTGGAGATAAAAATATGACGCACTAAATTAGCACTAAATTATACAAAAAGAAAACTGTTTGCCACGTGCCTCTCAGAAACCAGAAATGACACTTTCCAGACAATAAAAGTTGCATAAAACACTCCACTTTTTAAATTTAATTTTTAAGTCAGGAGTATAGTGTTTAACACTCTGGTCGCCATAACATGTCCCTGATGAAAAGTATACCTACTCTTTCGAAACAAATGGGTAAAATAAAATTTAATATCATAGTTGAATGCACAATGTAGGTATGAATATGTATGTACAAATTATCTGCCTTTTTGCCGGACAACGCAAAGCGCCCTCACTTTTTCAAGACTTCACTGCTTAAACACACGGCGATACACTGTGTCAGCGTTCTTCCTATAGGTCAATTTCTATGCAAAACGAGCTCCGAAAAGCCTTTTTGCTAAGGCCATGCTTTTGTGATGTTAACTGTCAAGATAAAGATGCAATAAAAATAATATATTACAGCTAGTCGACAGTAATAAGCATTGTATACATAAGAATAGGCCTATATAGGCTTAACCTGGTAAATAACGTATCAGCATGTGTTATATACACCTTTACTTCTTTATTGTTCACAAGCGGTAGGTGGACTCATGCGTCACGTGTTCTATTTCACAATCATAGCATAACAATCGTGGTAATATCCCTCAAATCAAAGTACACGGCGTCATTGTTTACATTGGTTGTTTGTTAATGGAA
The DNA here is from genome assembly GCF_037975245.1 of Apostichopus japonicus. NCBI lineage: Eukaryota > Metazoa > Echinodermata > Holothuroidea > Aspidochirotida > Stichopodidae > Apostichopus > Apostichopus japonicus. The sequence continues at coordinate 3,846,091 of NC_092576.1, read as the reverse complement.
ATAGAGGCCATTGCGATATGTGTATATATGATATTTGCAACAGCACCGCTAAGTACCGACGTTATATGCTGTGTCACCCTGCAGTCACTTTGTGGGATTTCCCGGCCTGACCTGCTTCATCTCAACTCATGTGGTCCGTTTGAGTTAACCTAGTCAGCTCAAGGAGTGACAAAGTCAAATTATTGTCCCCATTTATAGTTTCAGAGAATTTAAGTTTAACTAAGCTCGTCACGTATTGATATTTTTTGAAATATTTGATTATTGTCATCTTTAATGATATGAAGTTTTCATGACCACTCTTGTCTTTCACTTGTTTATTCAAATATTCTTTATGTTGTGGAAGTCGAATGATTCGTCTACCAAGTAATGCTGACGAAAATTCCAATATGTTTTCTAAAATATAACCCCTTGTTTGTCATTTATGAGTCATATCTTATATCTCTGGTTTTCTCTAAAAACAAATTTATATTCGTTTTTTTTTTATATTTTGAACATATGTATGTATGTATGTATGTATGTATGTATATATATATATATATATATATATATATGTATATATATATATATATATATATATATATATGTGTGTGTGTGTGTGTGTGTATAAAACTGCTTCCAGCCTCCACCGGGATTCGAACCCGGGCCTCCCGCTTTATATGCGGACACCCTAACCACTAGGCTTATGGCGGGCCGTCAGTCTCAAATCGTGGGGAATCGACATATACCGATTTAAATCGAAGGAAATTGGTATATGTCGATTTAAATCGGTATAAGTCGATTCCCTACAATTTGAGACTGATGGCCCGTCATATAGGCTATGGACGCTGAGTTGTATGTCCAGAGGTTCGGAACCGGTAAGGAAGGTCGAATATATAGTCATCGTGTCTCCTTTTTAGATCGGGAATTGCTATTGCTTAAGAGGACAATAAAGTCCCATAAGACGCAAGGATACCCCACGCTCCGGCCCATTTGGCTTCGTCACTGTTCAGTATGTACTTGTAACTGGGCAATAGGAACAAGTATTTCTAATTGATAATAGTCAACTCCAAGACCGGCTAGTAACCCGGAAGTAACTCCAACAAGCAGTACGATTTTCCAATATGTAGGCTTCACGTTTGACGGATCGCCTCGAGTTCGCATCCTTAAAAAAAAATCACCACTGACAGGAATTTTTGTGTACCTGAGCGAGCAACAACGAGCGACGTGGGAACCGCCTCCGTCAATGAACGATTTTACCAACTCCCTTTCATTTGGGTTGTGACTAAGGGTCAAAGAGGTCACCTCCTCATTTCCGGTTTCTGTCACACCCGCCATATTGTCGATTGCGCTGAATTTGTACGTGATTCAGTGAAGTATATGTGACTAAGTTGTATATATGTATGAACTTCCGTAAATTCAGCCTACTAGTGGCTACACCGTATCCCGACATGTTCACGAACCAAGTTCCAAGATATATTTCCTTGTAAACTAGAGAGAAAGGGGCGACGTCCAGACAGGGTTAAGAGAGAGAGGGATTTGTTCTGGTATATACTTAAATACCATATCATATTTTAATGACTTTCGCATGTAAATCAGTGAACAACCCGGTCCTGTTCCCGAGTAGTTTATTGACTTCGGTGTCTTTACTGTACAGTAATAACTACATAGGCCTAGTCAGGAATAGGCCTACCTAAGTTAGAATACATACTGTACGTGTACTAGCCTAGTTCAACTTAGGCATAGGCTAGTAAGTAGTATGAATTAGTGTAGATACTGGCTACAATTCAAAGTGTTACCCATCAGAATTGTTAAACGAAGTTATATTCCTACCGTTAAGCATAATGTTAGGCTAGCAAGTGTTTTATACTACATGGCATCTTCATGTAGTATACTACAACTCAAGTTGGAACAGTTAAATGACAGTGCTTGGCCCATAACATTTAACTTTAAGACACTGATCTAGCATAGGCCAAACCCACTGTCATTAGGCAATAAGTTGAGTTGCAAAAGTAAATTACACTCAGTACAATTCTATGACTGACCAGCAACTATATAGGCTAGGCTACTTTACTCAAATATGTATTAGTTAAAAGAAAGGTTGCAGGTTAGATCTTTATTTTCATATGAAATATTGGCTTGGCTACAAGTACAATTTCTAGTGTATGTTAGATGTAGGGGCCTAAGGTTACTTGAAATAGGCAAAAGAACATTGAAAAGGGATGATTTATCATTCAAAGTGGCTATTCTTACAACTGTTTGTAAGAAGAATTTCCGATTACGCATGTGCAGTTGCTATTTTTATGACAGGAGTACTATTTTTTACGACCAGGAGTAACAATAATTTCCGGTTAGGGTTAGGATTGGGGTTTAGGGTTAAAGTTAGGGTTAGGGTTACCCCTACTACATGCGCAGTTGCTTTATTTACTTTACTGCGCTTGAATTCGCCTTTGTCGTAAGAATAGTTTATAAATAATTGTTATGACTAGTCGTAAGAATAGCCACGGCCTTTATCATTAGGTTTTGATAAATTGTCAAATAATTGCTCCAGCTTTTTCAAATAAAACAAGGTCATTAATAAACAAAGCTGATCAGTGAGTTTTTCACATTGTGTCTTATATTTGGCCTATTATTTACAGACTTTGTCCTCTTATTAAATCTGATCCTTGACAAATGTCAATATAGTGTGAGGTAGATTGAAATGAGCCAATTGTTTGTTATGTATAAGAAGGATACAACTTATACTTTAGTTTGTTTGAACCAGTTGGCTTACCTAGGCAATGCATACTATATAGTGTTATTGTAGGCCTATAGCCAGCAACTTTTTTTCTCCGCACACGGCACTTTTCGCTAACAAAAAATGGTGCTTTCCGCACACCAAATTGGTCAGTGGGAAAATAACATTTTCTCAGCGGAAAATACCTGTTTTTTTCTTATGGACGACCAGAATGGCTTACCTAAGTGATTAGGGACATTGAAAGAATTTAGGAGAATGGAGAAGGATAGGATTTGGCCGGAGCAGGATAGAATTTGGCTCAGAAACTAGATTTTCAGGATAGATTAGGTTTGGCAGGAAGGAATGGTGATTTAGTACCACCAGTGACAGTGATAATAAATGTTATTTACACAGCGTCACCACATTTGGCTGTTGTATCAATATAGCTTGAAAATGGTGAAACCATGCTGCCGTATGGAATAATTTGGTCTCGCTAAATTTCATCCTTATTACCCGGACTGCATTTTAAGACTACTCATTCCATGTTTATGCAGGCCTCCATTTGCCTTTTACCACGACTGTCACCGCCCAGTACTTCTTTAAATTTTCAGCAGCTTAACTTCACTGACATTCACTCAGTCTAACCATCCGTATCGACTTTATTTGATACTTTTTCATGTTATTTCCATCATCCTGGACTTGGTATCCTAAAATTTAAGAAAAATATTGTACATGTACGTACAGTAAGTGAAAAAAAAGAGTTGATTTCCGCACAAGAAATTTTTTCAGCGGAAAGTAATCAGTGGGAAGTAGCATATGTGGAACATAACTGAAACCAGTGTTCAGACTTGCCCTATTAAGGAATTGCCACATGTGGTAAATATTCTGATGCATTATTATCAGGTATTGCGTACTAGGATATTAAATCTTTCATCCTTCACGCACAGCGTTTACAATGTGCTTAGGAATACTTGCGACACAAACACTCTGTCATGAAATAATGCATTTGATATTATTTTGATTATATGTGTTATATATAGTTAACGCACAAAGCTTTAGTATTGGCAGCGACAGTAACGACTCCTGCTGACTCATTGGTTTGGCTGCAATATTCTAATGAGACCATTATTCTAGAGGAAATATCCAGAAACACAAAGAAAATGTTCCTTTGACTATATAAAGATAAACCAGCGAAAATGCCAACTTGCGATAATGAAACAGAATTTGGGAGGAAATGTACGTAGGTAGTGGCTAAACATATTTACATTAAAAGCACTTGTCACACACATTAAGAGTGCTCTGTAAATTGTCTCTATTCAAATTAATGCTTGTGGCTTACATTGTGAAGAACAAAGTTGGAAAGTTACATAGCAATTTTTTTCTTTTGTGGTTTGGCATCGCAGAAAACAGCAAGTGACAGTTCAGGAAATATTTTTAGCATCGTAATCACTCATACTATAAATGTTCATTTCCTGCTTTCAGTTTCCCAGTTACTGTACATGTAAAAATATCACATTACAAAAAAAATAAATTAAAAAATGCACTTGATTAAAGATTAGCCTCTTTGCCATGATATGAGCGAATGACAATGTTAATGTTATACATAACCCATATGACTATGTCAAAAGGACTGCTTGTATGTGACAAGTGACCACAGTATGATTGGATCTATTTTATGTACCTGCTGTATGACTCTCGAGGCAGGAAGATTAAACATGTAGGTTGTCATACTTATTTAGTCATTATGAGAGATGTTATTTTGGCATATTACATAAAATCTCCAGTAAAAGTTTTAAGAAACAATATATGCGTAAATGGCAATTGTATTGAACAATCTACGTAATTCAAAATGTTGATTGAGTGAATAGAAATTTCAATATGAGCACTTGTAAAAGGACATGGAGCCATCAGTTGTTTGATTTTTGAGGGACATGATGGAACTTCCTGAAATATTAAGGGTTACTGTAGATGGCAAAATAGGTCCTGTTGGTATTTTATTGTTGCTGTTGGATGTTTGTGGAATACTTCTACAGTGTAAAGTCACCCTTTGTAATGACCGAGTTGGATATAAACTTTTGGCAAATTCCATTCCAAAATACAGCTGAAATTTAAACTCTGAAATTTTACTATTTAAGTGTTAAGTCTTACTTATAGTGAAGCACCTAAGGGTAGTGTAGACATAGACAGCACTGTTTAAACAGTTGAGTGCATTTTCATTCTAATGATACAGGATACATGATGAACTTAAATACTGTATATAATTTACTGTAGTAGGGTTACAATGGTCATTGTCTTACTGTACTACAGTAGCTTGTAGTGAGGTATGTGGTAAACCACAGTAACTATTAACCTTATGTTACTGGTACATTATAACACAGGTCTGTGTGCATCCAATGTACTCTTTTCACACATATGTAGTGTACTGTGGTAGGTTACAATTGTCACTGTCTTACTGTGCTAGCCTGTAGTGAGGCATTTGGTAACCACAGTAACTATTAACCTTATGTTACTGGTACATTATAACATAGGTCTGTGTGCATCCAGTGTACTCTTTTCACACATATGTAGTGTACTGTGGTAGGTTACAATTGTCACTGTCTTACTGTGCTAGCCTGTAGTGAGGCATTTGGTAACCACAGTGGTCTGTGTGCATCCAATGTACTCTTTTCACACATATGTAGTGTACTGTGGTAGGTTACAATTGTCACTGTCTTACTGTGCTAGCTTTTAGTGAGGCATTTGGTAACCACAGTAACTATTAACCTTATGTTACTGGTACATTATAACATAGGTCTGTGTGCATCCAATGTACTCTTTTCACACATATGTAGTGTACTGTGGTAGGTTACAATTGTCACTGTCTTACTGTGCTAGCCTGTAGTGAGGCATTTGGTAACCACAGTAACTATTAACCTTATGTTACTGGTACATTATAACATAGGTCTGTGTGCATCCAATGTACTCTTTTCACACATATGTAGTGTACTGTGGTAGGTTACAATTGTCACTGTCTTACTGTGCTAGCCTGTAGTGAGGCATTTGGTAACCACAGTGGTCTGTGTGCATCCAATGTACTCTTTTCACACATATGTAGTGTACTGTGGTAGGTTACAATTGTCACTGTCTTACTGTGCTAGCCTGTAGTGAGGCATTTGGTAACCACAGTGGTCTGTGTGCATCCAATGTACTCTTTTCACACATATGTAGTGTACTGTGGTAGGTTACAATTGTCACTGTCTTACTGTGCTAGCCTGTAGTGAGGCATTTGGTAACCACAGTAACTATTAACCTTATGTTACTGGTACATTATAACATAGGTCTGTGTGCATCCAATGTACTCTTTTCACACATATGTAGTGTACTGTGGTAGGTTACAATTGTCACTGTCTTACTGTGCTAGCCTGTAGTGAGGCATTTGGTAACCACAGTGATCTGTGTGCATCCAATGTACTCTTTTCACACATATGTAGTGTACTGTGGTAGGTTACAATTGTCACTGTCTTACTGTGCTAGCTTTTAGTGAGGCATTTGGTAACCACAGTAACTATTAACCTTATGTTACTGGTACATTATTACATAGGTCTGTGTGCATCCAATGTACTCTTTTCACACATATGTAGTGTACTGTGGTAGGTTACAATTGTCACTGTCTTACTGTGCTAGCCTGTTGTGAGGCATTTGGTAACCACAGTAACTATTAACCTTATACCGGTACATTTTAACACAGGTCTGTGTTCAGTTACAGTGTATCCAATGTACTGTGTCAGTTTCCTTCTAGACTCTCTCACTTCACCTTTAAATATGTCACATTCTGTCTGTTTTTGCAGCCGATGACGCAGAGGTGAAGCCCCAGGACATTCATTTTACAACTTTTGTTTGATTGGGATTAAACTGGTGTTGTTCTCAGGAAGTGATTACAGAGTGGTGACAATCAGTATTTGTGTTGCAGCAGTAACAAAGAGGTGTTCCTGTAGTTCTATGGAGTGCCAAATGGGCAAATAATAGATGACTATATACATGAAGTACTGATACAGAGAAACAGGAATGGCCACCTTTGATGCATCAGACAGAGACTTGTGAGTATAACACAGTGTACATAGCAGCAATGGACATCTCAGGTCTAGATAAAAGATAACAAGGGTATCATGTTTCATTCATTACTGTCTGCATTTTGTAGCGACAAGAAAAAAACTTCACTTGCAAGCAACTGAAAGTTAACTGTTTTCAGAGAGCTGTTTGGGGCGAGTCTTCAATGCCTTTAAGACACAACTGCATAGGACACACTGTATTGTTGGAGCATTTATAAAATGACCTTTGACTACATTTTAACATTTTTTGTCCAAAACTAATATCCCATGACAACGTAGCTCATTAGCATAACACACCTTTCACATAGCAAAATGAAAGTGACAACCTATGTGTGTTTTTGTTTCTATGACAAGAAACACCTTAGATGCAGTAATGATGGCATGGGTGTGGGTGCGTGTATGTGTGTTTGTGACGCCCTGCTGGTGAACTCGATATCTAAAGAACGGCAACTGTAATGAATCTCATACCTATGGATGCCCCACATTGAGTAGAAGCCACCTAATGTTTATATGGTAGAGGTCAAAGGTCATTTGAAGTCAAAATGTGAAGACCTTGTAAACATGTTATTTCATGGTTAGGAGGTATGAATACTATTTATACTTGCCATGTGTATGCATCATACTCCGTAGAAGAACCCTATTGTTTTTGGTTGAGGTTAAAGGTCATCAGGTCACCAGAGGTCAAATACTGACAACCTTGTTAACACTATATGGTCGGAAGCATGGATACTCTTCATACTTAGCATGTAGATGCATCATATTTAGAAGAAGACTAAAGGTATTGTTATTTACCACTTGATGTGAAAAGTGTCTCAGTGGGCAACAGTACATATGTTGAGAACCAAGTTAATTCAGTTCAAAACCCAACGTAATCTGTACAACTCTTATTTGGTAAAAAGATCTTTGGGGTGTGTCATAGTTATCACTTCTGTTATCAATGTACCTAATGAGCTACTTTAAGACAATGGCATAACGTACAACAATGGCTGGTAGTGCCAGGGCTTTTGCCTTTTTCTCATATTGTCTTAAATTTAGTTCACAAATAAATTCCAAAATATTTGTGCCAAGAGCCTTACTTTTGTAGTTGATGGTAGCCATAGGCGTAGGAGGCAGGGGCTGGGTGGGATGTAGCCCCCCAACCAAATATTTTTGTGAAAATTTGGGCAATATGCTGAGATTTTTCGGGCACCTACTGAAAGAAAAATAAATTGTAATAATGTAGCTAAGGGAAATCGATAGTTTAAAAAAAAATCTCCATGTAATTAAATTAATGTTCTAAGATTGCATTTGCACGACAAATTCGCGATTACTAATGTAAAAGCCTATTTGATATGATCATTAATATGTTCAGCGCGCGTGGAGCGCACAAACAATTTTGGTTATATTTTTCGGGCAAGTCGTTACAGCCCCCTACTGTAAATCAAATTGGGCTCCTACGCCTATGATGGTAGCAATGAACAGGTTGGTCCACACAATGAAACTGCCAAATTTGGAATATTAACAAAACCAAACAGAGGTTGTTGAGGTGGAAGGGGGGGGGGTTTTAGGGGTGGTGAGGGGCGATGGTTGCCTTTTTTTGAGATTTGCTTGTTTGGTGTTCATTAATTAAGTTCTGTTAAATTAAATACCTTTGGGGTTCTCTCTTTCCTTTGCCAATTTTGAGAGATGTGACTACATTTCTTTGGAAGTTAGCAATTTTGCTATTTTAAGCCGCCGTGACCTCTTTTCTTTCCAGGTGGTTTTTTGGTGAGCTCTCAAGGAAAGAGGCCGACGAAAGACTACTGGGCCAAGAGCCAGGATTGTTTCTGGTCAGAGAGAGTACAACTAGTACAGGAGACTTTGTTCTCTCAGTCAGGTAAAAAAAGTATAAACATGAAGGAAAATGATTTTTTTTTTATTCTGTACAAGTGTGAAGGTCATCTTTGTTTGATATTGTTGGAGAATATTAGAAGTAAACAGACAGAATTTTAAAAACTCTGTATAAACACCCTTACCCCCCCCCCCCCACCCCAATTTCTTCATTTCTCAGGCAATTTTTGAAGATTCCATGCATAATCCTGCTCTTGAGGTCTTTTCTGTTCAAACTGTTGTAATAGCATCACAGGCTTTAATACTAAAACTACCTTTACAAAGGGTTTAAGTCAATAGCCTCAGTTTGTTGTGGTTCATTCCTATAGAACCATTTCATCGGTGGAGGTGCCAGTCAAAAGCCATTTATAATTGCTTATATTTTATCAACATCACGGTTCACTTGTTTAACGTGAACACCAAAAGCGTTTGAATAATGAAAGGGCTACAGTATCATAGAATGGGTAAATAAGATACTCAAGTTTATGCACACATGTACAGCTCGGCTTTTGTGAATTTTTTGGCTTTTGTGCATTTCTTAGTGTTATTATATTGTTATATTACGGTTAAGAAATCGAAGTCGTTATGCAAAATTAAAACATTTTCCCAACAATAATCGATTCAATTTTTTGTATAGACCTTCCTGATTGCTTTTGTTTGTACTCTGTATTTCTGTTAATACAGCCTGTTTCTTTTTCCTTTGCAGTGAAAACAATAAAGTTTCACATTATATTATCGAGGTACGGAACGACCAATACCACATCGGTGAACTTCACTTCCAGAGCCTACCAGCTGTTATCGAATTTTACAAAGTGCATTACTTGGACACAACAACTCTATCCAGACCAGTTAGTATTTCTATTTTATCTTTCTTAATTTAATTTTCTTAGTTGATCTCATTGAGAAGTAGTCCAGAAGTTATTACATAAAGTAGTTGAAAAGAACCATATAAACTAAGCATCCAGTTCTTGCATGTCGTTAGTGAGATTTGAAGCTGATGTGCTCTGTACCAATACAGAATGTACCAATAAAGAATTGTACCAATAAAGAATAAAGAATGGGAACCATAATGGTGTGATGCTGCAAAGAGAGTCACCTTGATTCAAAACAAGTTGTTTTGCTGAAATATAAATGAATAGATTGTGTTTATTAAATTGGGTTTTAGATTTATTGACAATTCTGACTTCCATGATTCTACAGTATATATACACAAAGTAAAGTCTTGTAAAGTAGGCCAAGCATACTTAAAGGTATTGAAGACTTGCCCCAAACCGTATGCGGCCATCTGAATATGTTAACTATCTGTTGCTTGCAAGTGACGTTTTGTTCGTGTGGCTACAAAATGCAGACAGTAATGAAACGTGATACCTTGTTATCTTTAGCTGGACCTGTATCGTTTGTATACTGTGCTGTGGGTATTGACCGCAGCTGTATGTACTGACTGTACACTAGTGTCTAATTACCGACGGTAGCAAACTGTGTGTGTATTTTCTGGGATCGATGGTGGTGTCTAACACTTCTGTTACACCTCATTCGAAACTAGGTCAAATTACCGGCATTAGACGTTTTTTTTTTTGGCGCGAGTCTTCACACCCTTCAAGATTGCTGTTAGTGGTTGGATTCTCTTCTTTAGCTTTGAACAATCTACAAATATGACACTGCCAAATCATTTTTCTAAATAAAATAAAACTGTTAGCAAACTGCTTATCCACTAGAGAGCCTGTGTAATAGAATGTATAAAAGTAAGTTGGCCTGACGTTTCGATCCTAGCAGGATCTTCTTCAGAGGCTAAATGACAAGTAACAGTACAGTAACAGAAGGGACAAAACCATGCACAGAATACAGACAGGTTAATGAGCACGGTGAACACAATGAGATAGATGAAAGGGGATTATAAGTGAACAAGGGATGGAGAGAAGAAAGCTTCAGGGGAAGAGGAGAGGTAGGAGATAAACAGTGGAGGGACAAAGAGAGGATGAAAGGAACAGGGTAGGGAATAAACTGGAGAGAGACAAAGACAGAAAGGTGTGGAAAAAAAAGGGGGGGAAGAGAGCTATGAGAAGATGAGTGAAGGGGGGGGAGGAAACAAGGGGAGAAGGAGTGGGGGACAAGAAAAGTTAGTCATGTCCTTCCTGAATGTTCAGCCCATGAGGTTGAATGGTGGGAAGGTGTTGCATCCACAGCCTCTCTCTGCTGATTCGCACTAGGTCAGGACGGCAATAATTTTTTCTGTCAAATTGTATCCCTGTCACGGCAGAATATGAAAGTAGCCGGCCGAGTATCTGTTTCTATTTCGATTTCTCTGAGATAATTTATGGCAATTAAAATTTCAAAATCATCCTAAACTACCTTAAAGTTCCTGTGTAGTTTCAACTTTCTGTTTTCAGAGTACGATGCTCTCTGAGGTGTCCCCACAATTTTAAAATAATTTATTTATAAAAAACATATGTGCGAGGAATTAGACACAAAGGAATTATTGATACCGACACATATCTGTATCCAAGCATGTTTCTCTATATAGATGTAAACATTATGTATGAAATAATTAATGAAGAACAATATTAAAATCTCAAGGAATGTTTGCTTTGTGATCTCTTATATTAGTGCTCAAAATACTGAAACTTGAAGGAACAACTAGACAGTATGTATGAAATACATGCAGTCCACATATATCCTAGTTGTTTGATCACATCTATAGGATAATGATGATGATGATGATGGTGGTTGTTTTTGCTGGAACATTAAGTGGGACAGTTTTGATCTAGATACAATATTTTTCTAACATGGTATTAGATGTAGTCAGCAATATTTGCCTGCACTTCCCCTTAATAGTTGTGTGTCTGCAGCGATATATTTATCTCATATCTGTCTGTTATCTGCCAGTGTTCCAAGACACGGCCAACACATCTCCACTTTCTCTGTGTTGGCAGCGATATATTTATCTAATGTCTGTGTTTTTATCTGCCAGTGTTCCAAGACGGCCAACACATCTCCATTTTCTCCACAAACAAACCCGCCACCGGTTTCACCTCCTTCTCAGCCACATAAGCCAGACAACCTCAGTTTGAAGTATATAGTCAAATACAACTTCCCTGGTGAGGTAAGGGTGTAGTATTTTAAGCATGCAACCTCAGTTTGAAGTATATAGTCAAATACAACTTTCCTGGTGAGGTAAGTGTGTATTATTTAAGCATGCAACCTCAATATAAAGTATAAAGTCAAAGACAACTTTCCTGGTGAGGTAAGGGTGTAGTATTTGAAGCATGCAACCTCAGTATGAAGTATATAGTCAAATACAACTTCCCTGGTGAGGTAAGGGTTTAGTATTTACAGCATTCAACCTCAGTATGAAGTATATAGTCAAATACAACTTCCCTGGTGAGGTAAGGGTGTAGTATTTTAAGCATGCAACCTCAGTATGAAGTATATAGTCAAATACAACTTTCCTGGTGAGGTAAGGGTGTAGTATTTAAAGTATGCAACCTCAGTATGAAGTATATATAGTCAAATACAATATTCCTGATGAGGTAAGGGTGTAGTATTTAAAGTATGCAACCTCAGTATGAAGTATATATAGTCAAATACAATATTCCTGGTGAGGGAAGGGTGTAGTGTTTGAAGCATACAACCTCAGTATGAAGTATATAGTCAAATACAACTTTCCTGGTGAGGTAAGGGTGTAGTATTTAAAGTATGCAACCTCAGTATGAAGTATATAGTCAAATACAATATTCCTGATGAGGTAAGAGTGTAGTATATGAAGCATGCAAACTCAGTATGAAGTTCATTGTCCATACTTGTACCATGGTATTAAGTATCAAGTGAAAATCATATAATCCAGAGAGGTATACGATAGATATTTAGTAAGCTACAACTTTCCTACAGAGGTGTGCACAGTAGGAGATAAAGCATACAAACACGATATGAGCTATGCAGTTAATTACAACTTTCTCTGGTGAGGTGAGTGTGCAGTTTTTAAGGCATAGAACCTCAGTATCAGGTATAGCAGTGAAGTATAACTTTCTCTGGTGAGGTGAGTCTGTAGTTTTAAAGGCATAGAACCTCAGTTTGAGGTATACCAGTGGAGTATAACTTTCTCTGGTGAGGTAAGTGTGTAGTATTTAAGGCATAGAACCTCAGTATGAGGTATATCAGTGAAGTATAACTTTCTCATGAGAGGTGAGTGTCTAGTATTTAAGATATAGAACCCCAGTACGAGGTTTATCAGTAGAGTATAACTTTCTCATGAGAGGTGAGTGTGTAGTATTTAAGGCATAGAACCTCAGTATGAGGTATATCAGTGGAGTATAACTTTCTCATGAGAGGTGAGTGTCTAGTATTTAAGATATAGAACCCCAGTATGAGGTTTATCAGTAGAGTATAACTTTCTCATGAGAGGTGAGTGTCTAGTATTTAAGGCATAGAACCTCAGTATGAGGTATATCAGTGGAGTATAACTTTCTCATGAGAGGTGAGTGTCTAGTATTTAAGATGTAGAACCCCAGTATGAGGTTTATCAGTGGAGTATAACTTTTTTCTGAGATGATTGTTGACTCACTGTTCAAAACTACAAGTTCAAAGTTTTTTTTGATGTAAGATAACCAAACCTAACTAATTTCAACAAATTCTAGAACATCAAAGGAAGACCTAGTCAAGACCATGAATTGCCCCTGTTTTACTGTTTTATATTGATTGGTAATGAAAAGTGACCAACCAATGACCAAACACCTGTGATAAAATGTGAAAACTAAAAACAATTTCGAAAAGAAGCTCAGCCAAATAAGATGGCGACCAGAATACTGTAAGAGAGATGACTGCAAGAACGAAGGATATGGTAGAGGTTATACACATATTTACTAAAGTGTTTCCTAATCATGTAATTCTGGTGAACATACAAGAGTACTTTGATAGTCAGACAAAAGAGAAAGGAGCCAAACACTTCATCAAGTTAAACTTTGAAAGTTTCTTTGTCGATTTGTAGAGGAAATCCCATTGTTAGTGTTTGTTTTAACTGGGTACTTGAGTGTTAGTTTCCACTGTTACCTTTAACAACAAGTACAATTGTTCCTTTCACAATATCATGCAAGTATGAACAAGATGCCAGTCTAGTAGCTCCCTGTACATCAGTGTTCTGTTACTAATATCGAACATTCTAATTAAGATGCCAGTCTACAGTAGCTACCTGAACATCAGTGTTCTGTTACTAATGTTAAACATTCTGAATAAGATGCCAGTCTAGCTACCTGAACATCAGTGTTCTGTAACTAATGTTAAACTGTCTAAATAAGATTCCAGTCTAGCTCCCTTAACATCAGTGTTCTGTTAATGTTAAACATTCTGCATAATGAGATGCCAGTCTGGGGACCTGAACATCAGTGTTCTGTAACTTATGTTGAACATTCTGAATAATGAGATGCCATTCTAGCTCCGTGAACATCAGTGTTCTGTTACTAATGTTGAACATTCTGAATAATGAGATGCCAATCTAGCTCCCTTTACATCAGTGTTCTGTTACTAATGTTGAACATTCTGCATAATGAGATTCCAGTCTAGCTCCCTTAACATCAGTGTTCTGTTAAGTTATGTTGAACATTCTGAATAATGAGATGCCATTCTAGCTCCGTGAACATCAGTGTTCTGTTACTAATGTTGAACATTCTGAATAATGAGATGCCAATCTAGCTCCCTTTACATCAGTGTTCTGTTACTAATGTTGAACATTCTGAATAAGATGCCAGTGTAGCTACCCCCTATATCAGTGTTCTGTTACTAATGTTAAACATTCTGAATAAGATTCCAGTCTAGCTCCCCGTACAGCAGTGTTCTGTTACTAATGTTGAACAGTCTGAATAAGATGCCAGTCTAGCTACCTGTACATCAGTGTTCTGTTACTAATGTTGAACATTCTGAATAAGATTCTAGTCTAGCTACCCGCACATCAGTGTTCTCTTACTAATGTTAAACAGTCCAAATAATATTCCAGTGTAGCTGCCCCCTATATCAGTGTTCTGTAAAGTAATGTTGAACATTCTGAATAATGAGATGCCAATCTAGCTCCCTTTACATCAGTGTTCTGTTACTAATGTTAAACAGTCTGAATAATATGCCAGTGTAGTTACCTGAACATCAGTGTTCTGTTACTAATGTTGAACATTCTGAATAAGATGACAGACTACAGGTATTTCTGCTGGATTCTTGAGAGTTATCTCTGATTTTTTTGCTGTTTGATTTATTTCAGGATGAAGAAGACTTGCCCTGTAAGAAAGGAGAAATATTACTCCTAGTCCAGAAAGAAGAGGATAACTGGTGGAAAATGAAAAATGAAAAAGGAGACATGGGTCTGGTACCTAAACCTTACATAGAACAGGTAAACACCAATAGACTGTACATACCTGTATGGGTCTGGTACCCAAACCTTACATAGAACAGGTTAACACCAATAGACTGTACATACCTGTATGGGTCTGGTACCCAAGCCTTACATAGAACAGGTAAACACCAATAGACTGTACATACCTGTATGGGTCTGGTACCCAAACCTTACATAGAACAGGTTAACACCAATAGACTGTACATACCTGTATGGGTCTGATACCCAAACCTTACATAGAACAGGTTAACACCAATAGACTGTACATACCTGTATGGGTCTGGTACCCAAGCCTTACATAGAACAGGTTAACACCAATAGACTGTACATACCTGTATGGGTCTGGTACCCAAACCTTACATAGAACAGGTTAACACCAATAGACTGTACATACCTGTATGGGTCTGGTACCCAAGCCTTACATAGAACAGGTAAACACCAATAGACTGTACATACCTGTATGGGTCTGGTACCCAAACCTTACATAGAACAGGTAAACACCAATGGACTGTACATACATGTATGGGTCTGGTACCCAAACCTTACATAGAACAGGTAAACACCAATAGACTGTACATACCTGTATGGGTCTGGTACCTAAACCTTACATAGAACAGGTAAACACCAATGGACTGTACATACATGTATGGGTCTGGTACCCAAACCTTACATAGAACAGGTAAACACCAATGGACTGTACATACATGTATGGGTCTGGTACCCAAACCTTACATAGAACAAGTTAACACCAATAGACTGTACATACCTGTATGGGTCTGATACCTAAACCTTACATAGAACAGGTAAACACCAATAGACTGTACATACCTGTATGGGTCTGGTACCCAAACCTTACATAGAACAGGTAAACACCAATGGACTGTACATACATGTATGGGTCTGGTACCCAAACCTTACATAGAACAGGTAAACACCAATAGACTGTACATACCTGTATGGGTCTGGTACCCAAACCTTACATAGAACAGGTAAACACCAATGGACTGTACATACATGTATGGGTCTGGTACCTAAACCTTACATAGAACAGGTAAACACCAATGGACTGTACATACATGTATGGGTCTGGTACCCAAACCTTACATAGAACAGGTAAACACCAATGGACTGTACATACATGTATGGGTCTGGTACCCAAACCTTACATAGAACAAGTTAACACCAATAGACTGTACATACCTGTATGGGTCTGATACCTAAACCTTACATAGAACAGGTAAACAACAATAGACTGTACATACTTGTATGGGTCTGGTACCCAAACCTTACATAGAACAGGTAAACACCAATAGACTGTACATACCTGTATGGGTCTGGTACCCAAACCTTACATAGAACAGGTAAACAACAATAGACTGTACATACCTGTATGGGTCTGGTACCTAAACCTTACATAGAACAGGTTAACACCAATAGACTGTACATACCTGTATGGATCTGGTACCCAAGCCTTACATAGAACAGGTAAACAACAATAGACTGTACATACCTGTATGGGTCTGGTACCTAAACCTTACATAGAACAGGTTAACACCAATAGACTGTACATACCTGTATGGGTCTGGTACCCAAACCTTACATAGAACAGGTTAACAACAATAGACTGTATATACCTGTATGGGTCTGGTACCCAAACCTTACATAGAACAGGTTAACACCAATAGACTGTGCATACCTGTATGGGTCTGGTACCCAAACCTTACATAGAACAGGTAAACAACAATAGACTGTGCATACCTGTATGGGTCTGATACCTAAACCTTACATAGAACAGGTAAACACCAATAGACTGTACATACATGTATGGGTCTGGTACCTAAACCTTACATAGAACAGGTAAACAACAATAGACTGTGCATACCTGTATGGGTCTGATACCCAAACCTTACATAGAACAGGTAAACACCAATAGACTGTACATACCTGTATGGGTCTGATACCTAAACCTTACATAGAACAGGTAAACAACAATAGACTGTGCATACCTGTATGGGTCTGATACCCAAACCTTACATAGAACAGGTAAACACCAATAGACTGTACATACCTGTATGGGTCTGATACCTAAACCTTACATAGAACAGGTAAACAACAATAGACTGTGCATACCTGTATGGGTCTGATACCCAAACCTTACATAGAACAGGTAAACACCAATAGACTGTACATACCTGTATGGGTCTGATACCCAAACCTTACATAGAACAGGTAAACAACAATAGACTGTGCATACCTGTATGGGTCTGATACCCAAACCTTACATAGAACAGGTAAACACCAATAGACTGTACATACCTGTATGGGTCTGATACCTAAACCTTACATAGAACAGGCTAACACCAATAGACTGTACATACCTGTATGGGTCTGGTACCCAAGCCTTACATAGAACAGGTTAACACCAATAGACTGTACATACCTGTATGGGTCTGATACCTAAACCTTACATAGAACAGGTTAACACCAATAGACTGTGCATACCTGTATGGGTCTGATACCTAAACCTTACATAGAACAGGTAAACACCAATAGACTGTACATACATGTATGGGTCTGGTACCTAAACCTTACATAGAACAGGTAAACACCAATAGACTGTACATACCTGTATGGGTCTGATACCTAAACCTTACATAGAACAGGTAAACACCAATAGACTGTACATACATGTATGGGTCTGGTACCTAAACCTTACATAGAACAGGTTAACACCAATAGACTGTACATACCTGTATGGGTCTGATACCTAAACCTTACATAGAACAGGTAAACACCAATGGACTGTACATACCTGTATGGGTCTGGTACCCAAACCTTACATAGAACAGGTACACACCAATAGACTGTATATATCTGTATGGGTCTGGTACCCAAACCTTACATAGAACAGGTAAACACCAATAGACTGTACATACATGTATGGGTCTGGTACCCAAACCTTACATAGAACAGGTACACACCAATAGACTGTATATATCTGTATGGGTCTGGTACCCAAACCTTACATAGAACAGGTAAACACCAATAGACTGTACATACCTGTATGGGTCTGGTATCCAAACCTTACATAGAACAGGTAAACACCAATAGACTGTACATACATGTATGGGTCTGGTACCCAAGCCTTACATAGAACAGGTTAACACCAATAGACTGTACATACCTGTATGGGTCTGGTACCTAAACCTTACATAGAACAGGTTAACACCAATAGACTGTACATACCTGTATGGGTCTGGTACCTAAACCTTACATAGAACAGGTTAACACCAATAGACTGTACATACCTGTATGGGTCTGGTACCCAAACCTTAACATAGAACAGGTAAACACCAATAGACTGTTCATACCTGTATGGGTCTGGTACCCAAACCTTACATAGAACAGGTACACACCAATAGACTGTATATATCTGTATGGGTCTGATACCCAAACCTTACATAGAACAGGTAAACACCAATGGACTGTAAATACATGTATGGGTCTGATACCTAAACCTTACATAGAACAGGTAAACAACAATAGACTGTACATACCTGTATGGGTCTGGTACCCAAACCTTACATAGAACAGGTACACACCAATAGACTGTATATATCTGTATGGGTCTGGTACCCAAGCCTTACATAGAACAGGTAAACAACAATAGACTGTACATACCTGTATGGGTCTGGTACCCAAACCTTACATAGAACAGGTTAACACCAATAGACTGTGCATACCTGTATGGGTCTGGTACCCAAACCTTACATAGAACAGGTTAACACCGAAAGACTACATACTGGTACCCAAACCTTACATAGAACAGGTAAACATCAATACACTGTACACACCTGTATGGGTCTGGTACCCAAACCTTACATAGAACAGGTTAACACCAATAGACTGTACATACCTGTATGGGTCTGGTACCCAACCTTACATAGAACAGGTAAACACCAATAGACTGTACATACCTGTATGGGTCTGGTACCCAAGCCTTACATAGAACAGGTAAACACCAATAGACTGTACATACCTGTATGGGTCTGGTACCCAAACCTTACATAGAACAGGTAAACACCAATAGACTGTACATACCTGTATGGGTCTGGTACCCAAACCTTACATAGAACAGGTAAACACCAATAGACTGTACATACATGTATGGGTCTGGTACCCAAACCTTACATAGAACAGGTAAACACCAATAGACTGTACATACCTGTATGGGTCTGGTACCCAAACCTTACATAGAACAGGTAAACACCAATAGACTGTACATACCTTTATGGGTCTAGTATCCAAACCTTACATAGAGAAGGTAAACACCAATAGAATGTACATACCTGTATGGGTCTAGTATCCAAACCTTACATAGAACAGGTAAACACCAATAGACTGTACATACATGTATGGGTCTGGTACCCAAACCTTACATAGAACAGGTAAACATCAATAGACTGTATATACCTGTATGGGTCTGGTATCCAAACCTTACATAGAACAGTTTATACGATGTTTGGTTTCTTTGTTCAGGGTAACACAGTCATATGGCAGTTAAAATGATGTTTGGTTCCTTTGTTACAGGTTACACAGTCATATGGCAGTTAATATGATGTTTGTTTTTTTCTTTGTTCCAGGTTACACAGTCATATGGCAGTGAGTACAGATCCATTGGTAGCAGCACAGAACCTGTGCTAGCAAAAGCAGTGCAAGCGAGAATACCTACTCCCTATGATTATACACAACTAAAGTTAGATGTGAGTATTAAGTCAATCTAAGTAAATGAGGTGGTCCTTGTACAGGTTCAAGGTGGTACTAGTAGAAGTTACTTGGATGAATGTAGTTATAGTCAGAGAGGACGAGGCAGTTGTTTGAATTGACCATTACTAAACATCAAAGTGAAATGTTATCGCTTTACTCAGTGCTGAGTGTATGAATAGCCCTGTACTTAACATCAAAGTGAAATGTAATCCCTTTACTCAGTGCTGAGTGTATGAACAGCCGTGTACTTAACATCAAAGTGAAATGTAATCCCTTTACTCAGTGCTGAGTGTATGAATAGCCCTGTACAAAACATCAAAGTGAAATGTAATCCCTTTACTCAGTGCTGAGTGTATGAATAGCCCTGTACAAAACATCAAAGTGAAATCCCTTTACTCAGTGCTGAGTGTATGAATAGCCCTGTACAAAACATCAAAGTGAAATGAAATACCTTTACACTTTGCAATGTGTATGAATAGCCCTGTACTAAACATCAAAGTGAAATCCCTTTAGTCAGTGCTGAGTGTATGAATAGCCCTGTAATAAACATCAAAGTGAAATCCCTTTACTCAGTGCTGAGTGTATGAATAGCCCTGTAGTAAACTTCAAAGTGAAATCCCTTTAGTCAGTGCTGAGTGTATGAATAGCCCTGTACTAAACATCAAAGTGAAATCCCTTTACTCAGTGCTGAGTGTATGAATAGCCCTATAATAAACATCAAAGTGAAATGAAATACCTTTACACTTTGCAATGTGTATGAATAGCCCTGTACTAAACATCAAAATGAAATCATTTTAGTCAGTGCTGAGTGTATGAATAGCCCTGTACTACACATCAAAGTGAAATCCCTTTACTTAGTGCTGAGTGTATGAATAGCCCTGTACAAAACATCAAAGTGAAATGAAATACCTTTACACTTTGCAATGTGTATGAATAGCCCTGTACTAAACATCAAAATGAAATCATTTTAGTCAGTGCTGAGTGTATGAATAACCCTGTACAAAAAATCGAAAGTGAAATTAAAAATATTATGAACATGCTTTCAGGAAGTTGATTTCAACCTTTTTTTGTTGTAGAAAATGAACATTTCTTTGAAATGAGTAAACTTTGCTAACTTATGAGAATACTCCTTTAGTATTAAACATATCATTGATGATTTCACATAAGAGATGAATAATTCTAACCAATAACCATTTTTTTTTATTTTTCCTCTCTGAAAGCCTGGTGACTTACTACGTGTCATTCAACGAAACACTAGCGGACAATGGGAGGGTGAAGTCGTGGGGACTGGCCGGAAGGGGTCCTTCCCATTTAGATGTGTCCGTATACTGGAAGGCTCAGAGAGGGAGGAGGCATTAAGGAAGGTCCAAAATGAAAATGGGCTCACGTCAACGGCCAAGGACGATGACATGACGAAACAGATGAACGGATTGAAAGTGAACTAAGAAGAAAGGAAGCAGAAAATGTGCAAAGTATTTTATATGGAAAACAGTTTTACAGGGAGAGTTATCATGATAAGAATGTATCCAATTGACCTTTACAGTAGTCTTGAGAAATAAACTGACGAGAGACCATTTAGAGCATTTGTGTGAGGAAGACGGAAAAGGCAATATATGAACGAGGAAATTAAAATTGGGCTAGAAAAATGAGAAGAGCTGCTGCCATGCTTATTGTATAATGCTTTGATGATGGAGTCACTGGGAACCCTTTGAACTCTTGTAGAAATCACAAACCTTTGTCGTCGTGTTCGCTGATCGGAGTGCAAGAAGAGCAGTCGACATTTAAAAACCTTTACGTTTGTTTACATAACGATATGTGGAGGAGGCAATGTTTCCTCACCGTTTGGAATGGGGAATCAGTTTAGTGTTTTTTAGACAGTTAGTACTTTTTATTGGTGGAGGTGAATAGTTTTGTTACATGGATTAATGATTAACTTGGACTACTTACTTTGGAGATTTGCTGGCCAGTGATGTAGTAACTATGTGTACCACAGTACTGCTGGTTGGTAATCAGCTCTGCCTCTATTGCCAAAAGTGAAATGGTATGGCCAAAATGGTATGACCAAAATGGTATGACCAAAATGGCCAAAAGTGAATTGGAGAAATGGGAGTGAAATGGTAAAGTGAAATGGTCAAAAGTGAAATGGTGAACCGATAGTACAGATACGTTCTCTTTGGTGAGAGCTGCTGGCATTAAAAAACATCATCTTGGTCTAGATGACATGGTCCCTCTCTACAACCTGCCACTGAACAGTGGTGGCAACCAGTCCAACTTAAATATGCCACTTGGCAAATGGCAGCTTTCACAAGTCAAGTTCAATATGCCACAGGGAAGTGGCAGTCCTCGCAAGTCGACTGAGATTACCGATCCACTTATAAAATAATTAAATGATGGGAATTTTCATGCTTAAAGCCAGAATTTAATCAATAGGATTGAGAGGGGCTCACTCTATTATCCTTCCCAAGTTACTTACTCTTAATCTTTGGATAAGTCAATTTCAAGAAATTGATCGAAACATTACAAATTTTAATCGGTGTAAGGAATTTGGAATGACAAAAGTCTGATATTAGCTACTGTATGGTAATAGGTATCTAAACAGTTTCTCAATGGGTCCACCTAGATTGGATGTATGTGGTCCACCTAGGTTGAATATATGTGGTCGACCTAGGTTGAATATATGTGGTCCACATGGGTTGAACATATGTGGTCCACATATGTTGAATATATGTGGTTGACCTAGGTTGAATATATGTGGTCTACCTAGGTTGAATATATGTGGTCCACCTAGGTTGGATACATGTGGTCCACCTAAGTTGGATACATGTGGTCCACATAGGTTGAATATGTGTGGTCCACATAGGTTGAATATATGTGGTCCACATATGTTGGATATATGGGCGAAGAGTGAATCCGTGACATCACAACCTTGTTTGTGAGCTGTTAAAACTGTCAGGACTGTTGTGGTAACTTTCAAATGCCATTTTTTTCCCAACTTGTGAATCAAATAATTTGGGCAACTTGTGGACTATTCTTTTGTCATCTTATTCATTAGCCCATATACAGCAAAGGGATATCGCCTCTCCCATTCATTGAGGTAGGTACATATCCCTTGAGAGAGTCTGAGATATTAATAATACAGTAAACTGGTTATATCAGTCCCTCTGTTATATTTATATGTTTCAAATAATATAGGACACCATCAAATTTTGAAATATTTGTGACAACAAGTTATTAGTTTGAAGTGATTGCATCATACTGTGAAATTACTGTTTCTGCTACATTATGTTTTGTATGTCAGAGAATTCATCCATTCATTATTCACCAATTAATTATTCACTAATTAATTATTCACTAATTCAAACAAGTTCAACTACTGACAGTGATGTCACAAAGGAAACTTTTATTGTCTTTGTAGGCAGTGTTGATCAAAGCAGAGTTTGACACACAAATCAACTGACACTTATTCGACCAATTAATTGATTAACAACTAATTAGGTCATTGGGGTAGGTGGAGGTAATGTCAACAACAGCATGGATGCTTTACCAGTGGTTAGGTTAGTATTTACAGATGTGATTACTTTCTCCACCAAGGTTCCTAATCTTGATTTTGTTGCTTTTTATGTTAAAATCATTCTGGATGATGTGAGTTTGTTTCAAGTTAAGTATCTTATAAATTGACCAGTTTCAAGAATGGAAAGTGGATTTTGAAGCTTGAAGTTCTATCCGTAACGCTTAGGTAAAATGTTTGTGTTCGAGAAATTAAAGTAGGGCACCCTTGACCTTTTTCGTCACGTTTCCCAAAGTGAAAAAGGATTTTGTGCAACTTTGGAAGTTTGAAACTATGCATACCAATGTTCTGTTGTCAATAGACAAGGGATATTTTAATCTTGACGTAAAATTCACAAGCTGTGGCTTATTCTTAGGCAACAGAGAGCAGCTTTTGTAATCCGTTTCATTATTTGAATCAGTGCAGCTTAATGCAAGTCGAATGAGGAACACAGTAAAGTGTGTCTATTTGATAATATTTTTTCAAGCAGAAAAAATGTTTTTATGCATTCTCTGAAATTTACCTTGATGAAAAACCCCCTTTAGCTTATTGTAAGTGTTACCATGACAACAGTTCCACCAAATTAGTAGTTAAACTGTCCGCTTGCCAAAAATTACTCTCGGTAGATAGTTAAAATGAGTGTTGCCATGACGATAGTCCCTGTTATTGCTAGTTCATTAGACTTACTTTTCTCCCATATTTCTGTAGTAGTAGTAGTTATGAATGTTACCATAACAACAGCTCTTCTCACTAGTTCCTCATTACAACATTGTCTCATAGAGAAGTATAAATGCTGGTTATGAAGGCATTGGATTGCATTATCTAAAGATCATAGATTTATGTTATGAATATGTTGGATTCTGTTAGGCATGCAAAGAATTGCGTATCATCTTTTATATTTAGTACTTGTAAATTCATATTGTTGTCTGTTCATGCTTGCCATAGAATCAGTCCATCACACCGGTTCATTACGGACTTATTTTTATATTTATACATGTAGCCAATTAATAAAAGCAAATTGCTTTCTCTATAAACTTGAACAAGTGGTGATTAGGCGATACTCTTGACAATTTACTTCTATTCACAGGAGAATTGTATAGGCTCGTCTCATCTGGAAGCATTTTGAAAGATCCAAGAACTTAAATAGTCTATTTCAGATTATATTAGCACATACTAAAATCTTCAAAATCATAATTTTGTTCACTTTTTCATCAGTTAAATCTATTTTTTTTTTTGATGTTTTGAAACCACATTAGGTTTCATCCAATTACAGCTATTTTAAGGATTTTTCCTTTTATTCTTTTTCTTGTGGAAAAGAGGTGCTAGGAAGGTGGGATTTGGGTTATGACATAGTTTTAAATTGTTTTCATTTTTCAGATTTGAACTATTTTGGGTGATTTTCACAAGGTTCAAAGCAATGAATGATAACAAATTCTTTATTCTCAATCTGTTACTATAGCAACAACACTGCAACACAAAATAACGACCTACACACTCAGCCTTTTAGTAAGGCTCACAACACATAGCTAACACTATGGCCTGCAACACCCTGCCAGACATACACACTTTGCCTATAGAAGGGAGCCCACAACACTTCGCCTACAGGATGGCCTGTAACACCTCACCTGTACAATAGGGCTTTACACACTTAGTTTTAAAATAGGGCCCACAACACCTTAGTCTAGATTTAGGGTCTGCAAAACAATGGAGCCCAACAACACCCTACAGTAGAACCTACTATACTGATGCTGCAATAGGACCAACAATACTTAGTCAAACAAATAGTCCATGAAGCTAGCCAGTAGACATCAGTAGACACCCAGTAGACATCCAGTCTACCTGACATCATTCTGTCAGTGTAGAAGTCAAGTTAAATCTGAATAATAATAATAATAATAATAATAATAATCAGTAGACAAAAGTCACTGCTTGAGGCACTTTACAAAGAAAGCAGTTTAATTTACAAAAGAACAAGTGAACAGATGGGTCTTAAGTAAACTTTTGAAAGTAGAAAGTTTACAGCATGTTTGAATGTGATCTGGTAACTTGTTCCATAGATAAGAGCCAGAGTATTCAAAGTTTCTGTAACCATAGGTCCTGAATGCACCTCGATGAGATTGCAACTTCAAAAGCTTTTACATATATTAAATATTGCATGATAAGTGTTAATGAGATTGAAACTTCAAAGCTTTTACATACATAAAATATTGCATTATAAGTAGTAATGAGATTGAAACTTCAAAGCTTTTGCTTACATGAAATATTGCATTAAAAGTATTAATGAGATTGAAACTTCAAAGCTTTTACTTACATGAAATATTGCATAAGTAGTAATGAGATTGAAACTTCAAAGCTTTTGCTTACATGAAATATTGCATTATAAGTTTTAATGAGATTGAAACTTCAAAGCTTTTACATACATAAAATATTGCATAAGTGTTAATGAGATTGAAACTTCAAAGCTTTTTCATACATGAAATATTGCATTATAAGTATTAATGAGATTGAAACTTCAAAGCTTTTACTTACATGAAATATTGCATAAGTATTAAAGATATTGAAACTTCAAAGCTTTTACATACATGAACTATTGCCTAAGTATTAATGAGATTGAAACTTCAAAGCTTTTTACATACATGAAATATTGCATAAAGCATGTAACTGGGTGGGAAGTGGATGTTTGTGAATTCACAGAATACAAAATTTCTGCCGCCAGAATTTATGATGTAATGTTCTTTGCTTGTCGATTATGGGCATTTTGCTGGTCTTACTGAGATTGATGAAATTATATATTGCTTCATTTTCTTCTGAACTCATGTTTGGTATCCCTGGTGATAGATAGAGTTTTGAATATTCAGTTCTTATTAATGAATCTGTCGAATATTCCATTCAATGCATTATTTGAATAGATATGTAATTATTGTAATACAAATCATATTTGTGTGCCAACATGGGTTCTATATATAGTGGTCATCAGGCCATTGTGTGTTTGAGTCAGTCTAGTTCTATTTCTGTACATCTGCTCTGTATCATTGCTAACACATATTGAAGGCAAATAATTTAATGTACAAGATTGTAGCAAAACAGTATCATCCATTTTCAATCCTGTTTCTCTACTGAACGAATCAAAATTTATCCCAAATATTTTAAAAAGCAATTAATGAAGATTTTTGGTCTCTGCACATTGATTCTGCTGTCAGCAGCAATTTTGGTCTGGAAAAAAAGTATGAACTGCCAAATGGCCATAACAAGTATCCATACATTTCTTTATAACACTGATAGCCAAGAGCATGATGGGTAATGTGATTTACCTATTTGAATAACCATGGTGATGTCCTAATGTTAAACGTGAGAAGCACATGCAGATGTGATGTATTGTAGTGGGGTGGGTGTTGTGTGCTCCTAGGCTTCTTTCTCAACAATCAAGGAACATGTACCCTTGAGGATAAATAATTTATCATATTTTAGGGTTTGCATGTATACAGCATTTACAGTTTAATATTGTGTAACACATGGTGTTGTTGATGTAAGCAGTGGAATGGTATTTTTAACTGTTTGTGTCTGTCTATAAACTGAGGCAGTGCGGAGTAACATAAGGTCTAGTTATATCAATCCTATAGAGAGTAATTAAACTTTATTATTATTATTATGATTATTATTTCTTCTTTTTTCTATTTCTGTAGCCTATTTACACAATGTCAAATTTTGAAGTATTTATATGATTTGCCTTAATTAATTATGTTGTCATAGCATGTGTCTTTGTCTATGTAGAGGTTTATTGTCTCTGAGGATAACATCATCAGTTCTAGTATGCTCTGTACAGCAAATACAGCTAGCTACAGCAGCATTCAAAGGTATCAAGGTGTTCTTGTTTTTAATTATTTACTTGTATGCACCCTCACTATATAGGAAAACACCAAATAGTTGCAGACAGTAGCTCCTTATTATATTTAACCCTCCTCTTCCTTCAACCCCTCTCCCGCCTTCAATCCCCCCCACCCCTCCTCTCACACTAGCAAGGAAGAGATGCTGTGACATTTACACAGATCAATAACAAAAATTAAAAATAAAAGAAGCTGCATGCCACCCCCATTTCTTTTCTCTGGTGCCAGAACCCATCCCATCCCATAGACAAAGAAGTTATTTCCTCTTTTGTAATTTAAATCGATCTTGCCATCTCCTGCTCCTCACCTCTGTAATTTAAACTATTCCTGATTTTTGAAATACTTTATTTACTTTCTATATTTTATTTTATTCTGAATGACAAAGGGTTCCCACTCTTCCCTCCCACCGCCCCCCCCCCTCCCCGGGAGTACAGTAGACTTGTAGTTGAGCCCCAATGTGATAAATGATAGGCAACTAGAAAGGAATACAAAACAGTCTCAATGTCATTCGGGCAAGATTTTACAGAACAAAAATGTTTCCAGTTAAACACCCTTTTATTTGAAAGCCCTACCGTCCCTCTTCCCTCTTTCCAAGTTTCGTCACCAAAACGTTGACAGCGTGTAAGGTGAGGATGATTTAGCTATTGTCAGCCATGACATTATAATCACATAAGTTTCCTTCTTTTGTCAACGGTATAGTTAGTAGCTGCTCTTAATGTCTGCTACCTTCAAACAAGTCAGTACAGATTCTTGTACTATGTATGTGTGGCTGTGACAACAGCTGTGAAGTGCAGTGTTGTTACTGTACACGCAAGCCTTCCCGTAGTAAAAAAAGAATCTTCACAATTTTCATTTTACAACGTAATAGTCCTAACACCGACACTGAATGGAAGAAACGCAACTTATAGATTGTCAACGCAGTCCAGCTTTCCATTGAATTATCAGGAATTACAATCAAATTCATCTTCAGCACTAACTAATTTTGCCACATACGGAGGACAGTATCCAGAGGCTTAAATTAGGCTATAGCCTAGGCCTTTCCACAAGAGGCCTCCACAGTAAGTGATGGTTAGCCAAGGCCTAACTATGCCTACCCTACAGTACAGTAGGTTTGGCCCGAGTTAAGCTATAGTCCTTTTCCATATATGGATCTGGCCAAGGCCCAAGGTTAGGAAACCATGGTTTGGGGCTAAATTGTGTCTGACGCAAATGTGAAGCTCCCAGTCCTAGTGCGACAAATACAAGCATTATTCCAAAATAACTGCAGTTCTAGCGTCATTTGAACTTTGTTACAAGGTTGGCTAGGCCTGGCCCAACATTTAATTTAGGCCTAGAAGTAACACTTGGTGTAAAGTTTGTTTTTTATATTGAAAAATAGTGGCCCAACGGCTAGAGGCTGATCTTGGGTTAGGCTAATAAAGGCCTAGGCTGTTTTGGTGCTCATTCTAGTTGATTTGGCCTAGGGCTACAAATTCGCATTTGCTCCTAGTACAGTCTACCCCAAGGCCTAGTAAACAGAAGTTTCCAGCGTAGGCTACAAAATTTTAGCAGGTGTAGTGGTATTGTGGCAGTGGTAATCATTTTCCATGGCAGAAATCATTGTTTTTGTTGGTAACCATAAGCCTACAACTTATATTGCAAAGGGAATAATTGCTTGGTTTATAGAAGTAAATAAAAATGTTCTTTATGTTGCTATAGCCTAGGCCTAGTTATTTTAATGTAACGTAAATTAGACCTGTACAAAATTAAGAGCAAGTATTACATAGGCTTACAGTGTTGTTCGCAGTATTTAGTGATTTTACTTATTTATTATTCTTGTTAACAGAAGGAGTGTTCTGCTTTAAAATAATGATTAACCTGACAGACAAAACATTATCTGACTGATAATTAATTGTTTTAACAGTACATTAGGCCTACCATAAATTGGTTCTGGATGTATTGATGAAGTTAAGGAATTTGTAATATAGTAAAGAGGATCAATCTGATTAGAAAGGTTTTCTCCAAAATTGCCAAGATTTCCAACATGGCAGAAAGGACTGTATTTTTGGTGGAAACCGACGTCTCCCAGCGTAGGCGATCGAGTCATACACTACTTACAATAGGCTAAGTTACGTGCAAGGATGAGACGAAATGATATGCCTTTAACACACAAGGATAAATTAATTGCATTGTCAGATAAAGGTTAAAATAATATTCTATTAAATGTAAAATCTTAGAGCAATACCAGCCCTCATTCATGTTGTTTGTGTTCCTGCATGGATGACATTTATCTAATAATGTACAAAGTGAAGAAGTTGAGCATTACTTACAATTTGAAGGAACATGTAACTCTCCCTGTGTTTTAAGGAAATCTCATGCTCTACCAATTGTTGGCCAATATTAAGTGCTTATTTATGGGCCAAAATTCAGAAATGCGCTGCAAGTACAGTATGTTTTTATCAGCGTTCAGTAACGTCTGCTAACTGGCCAATCCTCTTTTGTAGCTCTAACATATAAACACAACAATTACTTTTTAACGTAAGCTGTATAGTAGGGTAGTCGAAATAAGTACAGTACTGATTTCGCTTAACTCCCGTTGAAAAAAAATCAACGATCGATAACAAAAGTTAAAAATCGATAAAAAAAGTTGAAAATCGGTTAAATTCGTTGACAAGATTTAGACTACTGCGGGCACGGTTGTCAACGAAATTTCCCCGAAAATTATCGCGATCAAAAACCGCAAAGGCAATTCTAGACATATCAAGGTTGTGACTTGCGTTGAATCCTTAGTGTAACTACAGCCGTTTTCAGACTCTACCAGAAGTTGCCGAGGAATATTACAAACGTTGCAAAAGTGTGATTGTATATAAGACGGAGTAAGTTCTGTACTAGGTGTTTGAAAAATGATTTGGCTAGGATAATAAAAACTAGTCTTGGTCGATCGTAACAAGCACATTCTATGACTCTTAAGTTATAGGCTAGTTTTAAAACTAGGATAAGTTTAAGTTAACTCACCAAGGAACGCAGTGTCAGAAAAAACAAGATAAAAATATCAACAATGAAACAGTCGTAGCTGGATAGCCTATCAAAGAGATCTTTATTTCCAACAAATTCCTGTGTTACTTGACGTACTACAGTACCGTTTACTTCAGAACCACACTCACTTTCAAACTTTTCTGAGAGCGCATTCCGTCCAAAAAATCTCCCCAACTTCAATGCACGCAAAAAAAAAAAAAAAACTGTTATTTTCCCCCTAACCCGTTACTGTAAGTTGCCCGCGAATGCAGATGGACTGCCCTGGTATTTAGGTCGCAGCCTGGGTTTGGGCCACCTATAGTATGCTGCTTACATGTGCATTCCCTACCCTGGATATCCCCACCACCAAACTTTTTTGAAAGGCTTAGTCCAATCATAAACTTGGCTTTGTCAAATTCACGCCTACCTTATGTTAATTAGCATAGTATTTATCTTCGTGGGGGGTTTAGCACTGCAGAACCTTCATGGCTGGCTGCCTCTAGAAGCAAACATTATTTTACCCCTACTGTTCGTAATGGAATGGATGTTATCTGTTACTTAGTTAATTGAAAACCAAATATTCATTCATATATATATAAGTAGAACAATCCAGCAGGGATAGAAAGTTTATCTTGAATGAACCAATCAAACGTCGTGCTATTAATAAAACTTGAATACACCTGGCCAGCAAGAGAGTTGCAAACAATTGTTTCCATGACTACTAAGAAAATAAAGCAGTGACTTGGGGCCCACGTTGGGTAGATTTCTGTGGAAAATGAATATATTTTCATTGCTTATTTGAGTATTGTATATTGGGAAGAGCTGATCAAACATTACTGGGGAGGGCTTTCAACTGGCCTGACGGCTTTCAACTGGCCTGACGGCATGTATAAGTTTATTTTAATGAGTAGGGGGAGTTTTTATGAGTCTCCCGGTATGCGTCACATGAGAAGTAAATGTTTTGTTTTTTGGTTTTATCATCGTTTTTCAAGTGGAACAACTCATAAAATCATGTCAAATGAAAATAATATATATTTGAATATCCTTCCTTAGTTTTACTAATCAGGAATGCTTGATAAGGCATGAAATGCATCGTTCGAAAATGTAATTTTAAAGTAGAATTGAAAATGAACGACATAAAACAATATCTGTGAAGCGTGTGGAGCACAACTTTGAATATTCGTTGTGAAAGAAAACATAATGAACGATGTTTACTGCGTAAGTAAATTTCGCGGAACTGGTATGGAGAAATTACGTACTGCAGCTTACGTCAGAGAAGCTCATAAATGACACAGGTGGATAGAGCGCATCAGATTTCGGTTTAGGAAATCCCTATACAGCCGACAAAAGTCGATGTCTCCTTCCGTTTTCGAGTTATAAGCGATTTTGTGTTTTTGCGATATGGTTTTCAGTATATTTTCATTGAATAAGGGCGTTTTGTTGTGTGCGTTTAAATAAGGGTGTGACCTATCAGATATTTCGCTAACCGTTTCACCGTATCGCCTGCCGGTCGGTTAAACGTTTAAACGCTGTTTCCCGATCGGGGCTTTTTCGACGCACCGTTACTGGACTTTTAATGAAAATAGGACGTTATGAGTACAATAATTAAGGTTTTCTTTTCCAGCAGGTAGCAATTCAGGCAGCAAGACAACGATCAATGTATGTTAATTACTAATTAGGCCCAATAATATTGCGAACCTTTCGTGTAATAATAATTGCCTAACACACATGATCAGTATTCGTGGTCTTCAGAAAGTTCAGATCACTGAATTTATATAACTCGGCCTTCGGCAACGTGGTAACTTTTGAAGAAAAAAAAACAATATATTTGTCTATCAATCACAAGATTTTAAACAAAAACTCGCATAAATTAGAAAACTTAAACACCTTTCCTACTTACTCATTAAAAGTCATGTTAAGAAAACAAATTACGCACGCACGTGTTGTGCGATGGGTTGTAAAAATCAAGTTGAAACTGGTTCGAGCAGCCTCCGATTTCATTTTCTTTCTCTTGTGTCACATACATGATACAGTATCTTACATTTGATACAAAAGTTACTTCAAACAACAGCTTTCCAAAATTTGTGTCGCAATAGGTTAAGATTTAACCACGCTGCGCAGTACAGTACCATTCATAATTTGCATATTACACTCGGCGTCCAGATGGCGGGAGAATATGACATCATGTTCAATGTGTTGTGTCGTTCCCATGGTGCGATGAACTTGGGCAAGTTGCCAAGTTCGAATGTCAATGACCTACTTATGTTCTGTGACCAATGTCAGTGGGAATTATGTGTGTAAAAACTCGGGTTTTTCCATTTGTTATATATATAGAAGTTTTTCCGTAAGCGGAGCGAATTTTAGGGCGGCTCGTTGATTGTGAGGAAGCACTTATCTAAGCATCAATATTTGTGAAAAATATCGTAAGTTTTTCATTTCATTCATTTTCTTTTATGTTTGCCGCAATCGCGCCCGCAATGCATGCACAGCATAATACCATGTGTGAAAAAATGGCTGTACACGTGCGGACCTGAGAGAGCAAACTGGCCTTGTGTTGTTAATGTTATGACGGTACTTTCTAGAATGGCCATTTGCGTCTTTTGGGGTCAACATATTTTCACACGGGGTTTCACCATGCCATTGATCGATGTACACGGGTGATATGTCGCAAATATATACTGAGAAAACGAATTGACGACACTATCATGAGCTCATGACTATTGGCCTACTACTTTAGTTATATTAAACACATTATTCATGCCTAAAACATCGTTTTTCTGTTTTTATAGATAGTTTGCAGTACATTACTAAGTTCTTTACATATTTTAAAATAATTTTCATGTTTAAAAGTAAACAAAATAGAAAAAATAAAAAGAGAAAACGCCTTTTTGAAAAATGGAAGCGTCCTCGCAGAATGGGCGGGGCATCTTTATTTTGCTTCAAGTTACATGTTTTCGCTCAGAAACAAAGTTTCATACTCCAACTCTAATAAAAAACCAAATTTACATCTCTAAGAAATAACTATTTTTCGTAATCTGCAAGAAAACCAAGTTTATATGTCCATTCATTGTTATTTAAATGGTTAAACAGAACTTCAACTTATCTGGAAGGGTGCCTCGTGGTACATAGCTTTGACTGCAATCTCTCTTACGTCCTGGCGAAGTTAAGACTTATGTCACTGTGTTTGGGGTTCACAGTTAGAAAACGTCCCCCGTCAGTTTCACTACATGTTTCTTTGAGTGTCACTACTCATGCAAGTACAGGAATGCTCTTGAGAAAATTCCTGTCTTCAAACGACTGTTCCAAAGTCTAATCAATACTAATAAACGAAGTTGCTCGTTTTCCGACGTTTCGCGTAACCACACATTGACCTTCTATTTCGTTTAAAAAAGAATTTCAACGTATCATTGAAAATTCCACGAAGGAAATGACTGAAATAACCAATCGTTAAAATTCGGGGAATTTCGATAAAAATCGGGGAATTTCGATGACAAAACGTGGAAATTCGGTTATTTTCCTTTTAACGAATTTTAACGGGAGTTAAGCGAAATCAGTACTGTAGCCTTGCGCGATAGCAAATCCCAATACTGTATACGCAGAACTGTTAGGCTGCAATAAAGTTTTACATCATTATCTTGTTTCAAATGTTGGATTTTGCCAAATTGTTATTTTTTGTCATAATTAGTGTAAGAAACTAAATTCTAATTCTGTTTTTAAAGGTGGAAGTTTGTAACCATCGCTATTTTTACTGAACGATTAGGTTGACAGGTCTGGACTTGGACTTACATAAATTTACTTACATTTACTTTAAAAGAGAATTTCAAAGGAAAAGAATCAAGGCTAAGTTTCTGAGGACGAAAAGCATTTAAGGAATCCAAGTTCAGACATACAGTACTGTACATTAGGTTTTTTATGGTAACTGTACAACTTTGTGACAGTGGCGGAGCTACTGTAGGGGTATTGGTCAGAGGGGGCGAGAATGGTCTGTAGGGGCGCTTTCCACACTATCTAAGCGGAGCGCCACCACAGGTTGGCACGGAACGTACAGAATTTTTTGAGTAAAGATAACTCCCTAGATCACCGGAAATGACCCTTTCGGGGGCCTTGCTCATTTGCAGAGAAACGAAGAATATCGTTAGAGCATTTTGGGCGCCAGCAGTCCATTTGAGTCCATCAGGGGGGCATTCGCCCCCCCCCTGACTGTATGGACGCTCCGCCACTGCTGTGTGATGTTATGATAGTGTACTGTGCAGTACCTTATATTGTAAATACTCTGTACTCTGCATTCCAGGACATGTGTAGACCCACACTACAAATATATACCCTCACTGACCACATGTACTCTATGCAATACTACAGTGACCAGCCTGTAATATTTCAACCACAAAACTTGACCTTTGGTATTTCACTGCACACTGTTTAAACTTATAAATGTGAATAACTTGTTGTATTAGTCTTTTGGTACAAGCCCTAGAAATGTTCAAATTCATTTAACCTACTGTAGAATATTAATAGTCCTTGCTTATATTCATTTGAAACATGTTTATTCCAGAGCTTCAAGTCAAATTTAGATTTAGCGCATTTCCAAAACTTGTGTCTAACAAAGATCTCTCTGACGTGGAACGGAATAGTATGTACAGTAATAATAATAATAATAATAATAATAATAATAAAATAGTACTTATGTAGCGCGTTCATCAGCAACGCTGCTCGAAGCGCTTTACAGGAATTGAAACAATTAATACACAGTAAACATTTAAATACAGGAAACAATCAAAAGCAAATAGTACGAAAATTTCGCCTAAAAGGTATTCAGTAGTTACAGACCATTGTATGTCTATAGGAACAATGGGAGCCTTTGTATTCACTCTCTGTTCTGAGCCTTTGTTTTGAGCCTTTGTTTTGAGTCTGTTCTCTGTGTGTTTAATGTGTTTAGGTCACACCTGTCCACTGTTTACATTGTTTATTCGGAACGTGTCAATTAATACATGTTGCTGTGGCTGAGTGGATAAAGGCGGTGGCATTTGAAGCAATGAGGCTTAACAATTGGGAGGTTGCGGGTTCGATTCCCAGCTGGGTCATAGTAAGGTGGGTTTTTCATCCAAGAGCAGCCTATTGTTTGCCCATCTGAAATGACTTTCTAAATTGAAAAGATACGAAATTTGAGTTAAAATGTTGAATTGGAAGCCACGTGACGTGTAAGTTGTAATCCAATAGCCCTTGTGGGCTTCTCCCACATTTGCAGTACTCTGAGTAATATAGCTTGAGATTGTTTAGTTGTATGTCTACAGCAAATGAAAAGTTTGTTTGATGGACAATAGTATATATTGTTTTAGACTTACTGATGAAGCTTGAAAAATGGTGTCATTTCCTTCCATTGCAAGGAATAAACAGGTGTTTTCAGACGTTTTTTCAGTGAAATTGGGTAAAAAAAGTGGACGATACAAGTATAGGTTACATTTGTGTAATGAACATGCCAATATGGGCAGTGGCAGTGATTTTACTTTAAATCGTTTTCACCAGAAGGGCAACAGAAAATAAATTCTTTCTTTCGATTGCGACAGCTTTTCTCCATTAAAGGGTGTGAAGACTCGCGCAAAGAGAAACGTCTAATGCCGGTAATCTGACCTACAGTAGTTTTGAATGAGGTGTAACAGAAGTGTTAGACACCACCATCAATCCCAGAAAATACGCACACAGCTTGCTACCATCGGTAACAGTCTGTACATGTTACAGCTGCGGTCAATACCCACAACACAGTGTACAAACGATAGAGCGATGGACATCTCAGGTCCAGCTAAAGATAACAAGGTATCATGTTTCATTACTGTCTGCATTTTGTAGAGACAAGCAGAAAACTTCACTTGCAAGCAACGGAAAGTTTACTTTTTCAGAGTGGGGCACAGGATTTGGGGCGAGTCTTCAATGCCTTTAAACCCCACCTGGTCAGAGGGCATTTAGAATTTTAAGGAATATTGAATCTGCTTCGGAAGTTTGTTTCCAAACTTCATCAACAAACACATATTGAAATCACAATGTTTCTTGAGAATCTTGTGTACTGTTCAGATCTTAACAACTAATTATGATGCACACACATTAGTATGTGCAGACAACTAATTACACATTAGTTAGATACATGTGCAGTACTCAATATCCAGGTTCCAGTATATCTGCCTCAGTGTGTTGTACACTGGCATGTATGTATGTATGTACAGTATACAGTAGTTCTATGGTATGTACTGTAGTACTACAGTATGTGTATTAGGCCACTGTACAAAGTAAGTTGTGTAGTTCCATTCTCCTCCATACCAGTAGTAAATGTGGAATTGTGCCTTCATCAAATGGACCACATACCACAGCATGCATTATGTCTGCAATCAAACAAAATGGATCACATACAGTACTACACTACAGCATGCCTCATGTCCGCAACCAAAAATATTAGCAGCTGCCTCACCTAACACAATACATACTGTACACTGTGCAGCACAATGCTGTATGCGAGCAAGGTCTTTACTTTAAAAAAATTCTTTTATATCCAAATATACAGTATGAGGAATCTTAACTTAAGTTGCACCTACGTAGATACAGTATGCATATTCATAAGCAGATCTGGAGTAAAAGCCTTGTGAAGGGATCGGGGTTAGAGGGATTGGGATGGGTGGAGGGAGGGAGGGAGGGAAGAGAGTGTTGAATCGGTAAGTCAGATAGAATTTGTACTGTACATACTGTATGGATATGAAAGTGTTGAGTTCAACATGAAGTGTTGTTGTCCGGACACTGATCAGTGTTACGCTGCACTGTAAATTGTACTGATCAAGTTAACTGTATAACTTGTTAGGTGTGTTATTTTGATTACAGTACACTTGAATATAATTAGTCCCATTTACTTGCAAAGTCAGCCATGTAACTGTTTTGCAAAGCAAAACACAGAACTTCTAATGTAGATGATCTTAGAAGGTTCTCTGTACATCTGCAATAAACACATACAACTACAGTAGATGAAATCCTATTCCTACTGCGATTTATAATTTGAGTCTCCATCATCCCTCTTCCATCTGATTTACATGGATATCTGATAGAAGATATCTCATACAGTAAACACATGCTGAGCCTTTACTGCACTGTACGTACCTCAAGGACCATTCATTGCTAACATGCAATCATCAGCACTGAATACCCTTTGACATTTAGAAAAAGTCAGCCTGCAGTAATCCTCAAATAGTTAATTATAGCACAGGGGATTGTGACATCACTGGGTTTCCATGGTAATTTAAAATTGAACAAAAAATCTCTGTTGCAAGTTGAATGGCAGTTGATAAATTTGTGAATTGTTTTTATGACTGACATAGGAGCTTGCCATGTGATGCAGGAGTAACATATGGTGAAAATTGAAATTAAAACCACAGATTGTCCAGTACAGTATGCAATTTATTTTTCGCAGGTACTGTAGCACAGTAATTTAGTACAGGCATGAATTATTGTAAAAACTCACTAAACTTATGTTGGTCTGGAATTTTAACATAATAAATATCTTTTGCTTAAAAGTGTTCAAAAGTGGTTTTCTTGAGGTTTAGTTTATTGGAATTATTCACGGTAATTAATTAAGAGTTTAATCATATATATGGACAAATTTTGTTGAGGGTACACACCTTTGGAGATAGTGGCCCAGTTAAAAAAAAAACCTGTTTTATAAAAAATGAGACTGTCCATTCATGCATTGACCTGTATACTGTATTATGGGGCAATTACAGTACATATGACCTTTGAAGTAAACACTATTAAAGTGCTCAGTGTGTTCAGCTAAATATCATTCCACAAATATAGCCATTTTCTCCTCTCCAAATCCATGATTGCTTTTGTGCAAGTACTAACTAGCTAAATTCTGATGCCCAAGCATGAAATTAATTTGCTCTCTATGTACATTATGTACAGTGTGCGTGTGTGTGCTTGTGCATAACAACTTATTTATCTGACATACTTTAGTACGAACTGTGCTGTTCATGGTAGCATACGCCCATTAAAAGCCCCATTGACCTACACACTAAATCACAAAAGTAATGTGGTCTCTAAGTCTAGATAGAAGTTTTTACTAGCTAAACGCTACCCATCACCGGATAGCTGACAAGTTGGCCTTTCATGGCACCATCAATTTTCCATATCATGACCATGTAGATCTTTTGCTATCCGAGCCGGAAGTTTTCGTCACTTGTAAACAAACCTCTTCACTCAGTGGTAAACAAATTTCCTATGCTGCTCCTGGGAGGCCTAAAGGGGTCTAAAATTGCCTCAATTGACCCAATTTTCTCACCGCATGTACTTCCATTCATGCTCTTCAACATGCAAGCCACAAAAAACTAGATTATGATTGATAACAGGTCACAAAAGATGTTCTCCTACTGCTTTTTGGCACTTTTCCTGAAGGAGAACAATCGAGCGGATTGATATAGACTCTAATAGGAGTATGCCACCTCATGATGTGTGCATTGATTGTACAGTACTACTGTAGTGTACTGTACTGTACATGTGGTGCATGTTAAGCACTAAAAGCAGTAATAATTGTTACAGATGTCAGATTTCTCACAGAGTACAGTACTACTGTTTAAATGTGCTGAGTTGTAAACAAACGTGAATTCCTCCAACATTATTGATTTACTGTTGTATGGTAATAGTACTGGTTTTGTGTTCAGTATATATCTAGTACTTGTGTGCTGAAGGTGTTTAACTAACTGTATTAGTGAACTGGCAGCAAATTATGTAATTTTGTTGACATTTAAAGTGCATCCATGGTTTATTTGTTATTGGATTTAAAGTCAATAACCAAAAACAAATCACGTACAACAAGTACAGTAGCGTATAGAACACATAAGTGTAGCCAACTGTAGCCTACTATATCCTACTGTAGCCTACTATAGCCTACAACAGCCCACTGTAGCCTATATAGCCTAGACTTTAGCCTACTGTAGCATTCTCTAGCCTACTATAGCCCACTGTAGCAACCTATAGCCTACTATAACCTACTCTAGCCTACTATAGCCTACAACAGCCCACTGTAGCCTACTATAGCCTAGACTTTAGCCTACTGTAGCATTCTCTAGCCTACTAAAGCCCTATGTAGCCTACTATAGCATTCTCTAGCCTACTATAGCCCACTGTAGCAATCTGTAGCCTACTATGACCTATTACTTTGTTTAATAATTAATGCATGATACTACAGTATGTTATATTATATTATGTCCTAGTAAAGTTCTCTACATTTAGTACTTCCTTTAATAATTAATAATATCTACAGTAACCATATTAAGTGAAGTACAGTATTCATTTCTGACACACAACCGCTCAAGTTTGAGTGTACAATTATGTTGCTGGTTCTTTGCTTAATTGCCTGTGGTTGATTCTACCTGTAACTTTGATAAGGATACAGTAGAAAATAAAAGCTAATTACAGACATTGTCAAGAACATGTACTTAAAATAGTCTAAGCATTATACATGTACAGGCTATAGTGTACAGTATGTCTGTATGTACTGAACTGAATTATGTCTGTCTGTTTCTGTCTAGACTGCCACCAACTACATTTACTCTATTTGATAGTGAATACTAAATAGTTTTTCTTGGTTAAATTGCACACATAAATAGCTCTTGGCTGTAATTTATTTCTGTGCCTCCATTTTCCTTTCTAAAGTAGGCCTCTTTGAAATCCCCCTTTTCTTTACACCCTCACCGGATATAAAACAAATCAAGGATCATTCAAATACTACAAATGTTACTAATCCATAAGATGCCTTGAATATATTTTAGAGGGATATAGTCCAACCAACCTAGATCAACAGATAAACACTGTCATACCCATCCATTCTATGTACATAGTTCTGTGAAAATCGACAAGGTGCACTCTCTGAAAACACTTGAACTCCTTGAGGAATCTATGACACACACTTAAGAGTAAACTACAGTACCTGCATATTTCCCACTTCATACAGTGTGGTCAATGTTAGTTCCAGCTAACGTGTTTTTGGCTTTTACAACGCATACAGTAACTAAGTATGTACATACAGTCGCAACGAAATGTTGCCCACCTTTCAATTGGCAACGTTACTCTCCTCTGGTGGTCAACCAATCCAAAAGGTGCTTAGAGATATTTTCGAAAATGGAATATACTGGACTTTAATACAGTGCAGCCATTCTTCTCATTGACGCAACCTGTTGAAAGATGTATCTTCACACCTATAAAACTGTAGCATATAGGTTGATTTTATGAGTTACAGAGCTTTACAAAATCTTTGGAGATCTGTGTTAGAATCACTTGTATTAGGGCCCATATCTATGGCTCTGTTTATAGTGTTATGTTGTGAAACAGTACGTAGAGATTACTAATTAGGGCCCAAGTTATATATCTATGGCTCTGTTTATAGGACAGTGTTTCATTGTGAAACAATATGTAGAGATTACAGTACTTGTATTAGGGCCCAGAGTCATAACTACTGTACTGTATGGTTCTGTTTATAGGACAGTGTTCCATTGTGAAACAGTATGCAGAGATTACTTGTATTAGGGCCCAGAGTCATAGCTTTGGCTCTGTTTAATAGGACAGTGTTACATTGAAACAGTACTGTATGTAGAGATACTTGTATTAGAGCCCAGAGTCACATTTATGGCTCTGTTTATAGGACAGTGTTCCATTGTAAAACAGTATGTAGCTCAGATTACAAGTATTAGAGCCCAGAGTCTTATCTATGGCTCTGTTTATAGGACAGTGTTATGTTATGAAATCATCCCTGTTTCACTCTCTTTTTTCTCTCTTATCAGATCATCATGATGGAGGATACATCCCTCACTGATGACTCCTTGGAGTTTGGAGAGGATGAGAGACCCAAGAACAGATTAGCCCCCCTGGGTGCTGTAGCTAGCCCTCCAGAGGTCACCGAAGAAACAGTGTAAGTAAAGAGCATGCTTGTTGTAATGTTAGACTGTTACACAGATATGTAAGAACTAAGTATGTGAGCACTGTCAATGTTTGGATTTCATACATGTATGTATTGTCGAGAATCATGCTTAGGAAAGTATCCTACAATGAAGATATTATTGAGCAGACAACAACATTTTCTGTGATTCAAGCAAATTGTCAAGTCATAACAATTAATTTTCTCACAAATATATTATTATTTATTGTGTGGCCACCAAATACGGTTCAAATAAACAAGTTCTTTCAAATTTTGATAACATTAAAAGTAAAGAAACATAGAAGACTGCCTGCATTAATAGTTTTAGAAATAATAATGTAGGAAACAACTGCTTTGTCTCGTTGTAAATTGTGACTCCAAGCCCTGAACTCTGTTTCTATGTCTTTGCTTATATAAATAAATAATTAATGTTTCATATCCTTGTTTGTTCCTCGTTAGTCATCCAGCAGTTATTGAACAGTTGAAGCATCTTGAAGATGAACAAGAAGAGTTGAATTCATCTCTACTCGCACTCACCAGTCACTTTGCCCAGGTCCAGTTTAGATTAAAACAGATCATCAGCGCAGAACCTGAAGATAAGGAGGTAATGTACACAGATATTAAGACCTCATGGGAACTTTTTGAATTGATTTATGACTTTTTGCAAAATAATACTGAGCTAATTAATGGAAACTTTGGGTAATGCATAAACAAAATACTTAACAGTATTTTCTCTTGTCATGATAAGACATGTTAGTGTGTCGTCAGAGCTAATTGCTCTCCCTAATGATGTGTTACACACTACAATACTTGTTACTAATCTCATTCTTTATGTGACCCACCAGACGTTGGTTTACTGTGTTTGTTGATTTGACCCACCAGACGTTGGTTTACTGTGTTTATGTGACCTACTGTACCAGACGTTGGTTTACTGTGTTTGTTTATGTGACCCACCAGACGTTGGTCCTACTGTGTTTGTGTGACCCACCAGACGTTGGTTTACTGTGTTTATGTGACCTACTGTACCAGACGTTGGTTTACTGTGTTTGTTTATGTGACCCACCAGACGTTGGTCCTACTGTGTTTGTGTGACCCACCAGACGTTGGTTTACTGTGTTTATGTGACCTACTGTACCAGACGTTGGTTTACTGTGTTTGTTTATGTGACCCACCAGACGTTGGTTTACTGTGTTTGTTTATATGACCCACCAGACGTTGGTTTACTGTGTTTGTTTATGTGACCCACCAGACGTTGGTTTACTGTGTTTATGTGCCCCACCATACAGTATGTTGGTTTACTCTGTTTATGTGACCCACCA
Source organism: Apostichopus japonicus (assembly GCF_037975245.1). Classification (NCBI taxonomy): domain Eukaryota; kingdom Metazoa; phylum Echinodermata; class Holothuroidea; order Aspidochirotida; family Stichopodidae; genus Apostichopus; species Apostichopus japonicus. The sequence goes on along the minus strand of NC_092576.1, from coordinate 3,803,640 downwards.
GACGTTGGTTTACTGTGTTTATGTGACCCACCAGACGTTGGTTTACTGTGTTTATGTGACCCACCAGATTTGGTATACTTCGTTTATGTGACCCACCAGTCTGTGTACTGTGTTTGTTTTATATGTGACCCACCTAACGTGGGTTTAATGTGTTCATGTGACCCACCAGACGTTGGTTTACTGTGTTGTTTTATCATTATAGACTCTCTTGAAGGAGCTGGAGGAGTTTGCATTCCAAGGCTGTCCGGATGTACGAGGATGTCGCAGTCAAGATGCTCAGATGCTGGAAAATGATGTAAGTATTTGTGACCAGGGCATCGGAATACTTGATAAAGACTGTGTGCTAGAGTCGGTACATGAAGGATTAGGTCAGCAACACTTTCAGCCATCTATTAGGAAAGGAGGACTTGTATCTAATGGAGAATTGAGAGAATGATACAACTTGTTATCCTACAGACAAATGATATGTCTGTAGATAACTGTAGTAACAGGATTGATTGCCTATGCTCTTTGTGTACACATCATTTTAACAATAACACTCTTTCTCAATTGCTAAAACTGGGAATTTATTCAGCAAATTATAAGATGAAAATTGCCAATTTATCAATAGATATGCAAATGTGGTTCTGGTACTGTAAGTATATAAAATTTTCAGCATTTTGTATTATCCAAATGGTCTGATAACTGGTCTGCTAAGATTGTTCCTGTTACACATTTGTTATAACAGTGCTGCGTCACACTGTCAAAAACATTTGTGTAAAGCTTTCTGCTGAGCACGAATATTGTCAACAATACCAGGCTCTACTCTAATACATTACTGGGTGTGGAGATGTTTTCTCCAGGATATAGTCAAGAATCACTCACACCTCACATGTATTTATCTTATGTTCTATACTTACTTAGGAACATTGCATTAGTTTGTGGCATTGGTAAATGTTAGATTTCCAACAATACCAGCTTCTCTAATACATTACTGGGTGTGGAGATGTTTTCTCCAGGATATAGTCAAGAATCACTCACACCTGACATTATCTTAAATTCTTACATACATAGGGAACATTGCATTAGTTTGTGGCATTGGTAAATGTTAGATTGCCAACAATACCAGCTTCTCTAATACATTACTGGGTGTGGAGATGTTTTTCCTCCAGGATATAGTAAAGAATCACTCACACCTGACATGTAATTATCTTATGTTCTATACATACCTAGGAACATTGCATTAGTTTGTGGCATTGGTAAATGTTAGATTGCCAACAATACCAGCTTCTCTAATACATTACTGGGTGTGGAGATGTTTTTCCTCCAGGATATAGTAAAGAATCACTCACATCTGACATGTATTCATCTTATGTTCTATACATACTTAGGAACATTGGATTAGGTTGTGGCATTGGTAAATGTTAGATTGCCAACAATACCAGCTTCTCTAATACATTACTGGGTGTGGAGATTTTTTCTCCAGGATATAGTCAATAATCACTCACACCTGACATGTAATTATCTTATGTTCTATACATACCTAGGAACATTGCATTAGTTTGTGGCATTGGTAAATGTTAGATTGCCAACAATACCAGCTTCTCTAATACATTACTGGATGTGGAGATGTTTTCTCCAGGATATAGTACAGAATCACTCACCTGACATGTATTTATCTTATGTTCTATACATACTTAGGAACATTGCATTAGTTTGTGGCATTGGTAAATATTTGACAACAAATATGGGTAGGGGTTTCAAAGTAATTACTATGGCAACATTCTGCAAATGTGGATCACAACCAACAGCAGGTGGTTAAATGTTAATGACAGCCTTGTTGATATACTTCTGGATCAGTTATGTAGTTAATTGATCAGGTGCATTGTTTAATAAAAGATTGAATGTTTGTACATGAAAGTGAAGACTTGAATTATTTTGTGAATGCAGCACATAAAGCATAACATGTGAGCCTAGTCCATACTATACTCTAGAGGCTATATTATACTAGGCTATATTATTGCAGGCTATATATCATACCGGTGCTGTGGCCAAGGGGATAAAAGCGGTGACATTTGAAGCAATGAGGCTTAGCAATCAGGAGGCTCCTGGTTCGAAACCCGGCCGGGTCATAGTGTGGCAGGTTTTTTCATCCAAGAGCAATCTATAGTTTTTCCATCTGAAATGACTTTCTAAATTGAAAAGATTCCAAATTCCATTTGTGGTCGCTTAAGCATCGTAAAAATAACTGCTGATATTATCATTATTATTTTATAATATTTTATACTAAACTAAGCTATACTATAATAGGCTATACTATACTTGGCTATATTATAATAGGCTATTCTATACTAGGCGCTATACTTTACTAGGCTATGCTATACTAGGCTATATTATACTAGGCTATATTAAACTAGGCTATATCATACTACGCTATACTAGGCTATACTATACTAGCCTAACAAAATGTTTGTAGGATGCTTGGCAAACATGCTTTCACTGTTTTTTTTTTGCATTTTAATAAAAATCAGTTTACTGGTGGATTTAGTAGAAGTTCACTTGGATTGCAACCAACAAGTAATGAATATTCATCATTTTGACAGGTGGAGGTTGAACATGAAAAGAAGATAGCAGAACAGAGAGAGAAACAGATGGAGTTGATAGCACAGTTAAAATGTCAGTTAGATGACATTGAACAGTTTGCCTACCAGGTCAGTCAATTAAATTATTAGTGTGTTTATTAATGTAGAGATGGTTTGTGACTAACCATATATACCAGGTTAGTCAGTTAAACTACTAGTGTGTGTATTAATGTAGGGATGGTTTGTGACTAACCATTTATACCAGGTTAGTCAGTTAAACTACTAGTGTGTTTATTAATGTAGAAATGGTTTGTGACTAACCATTTATACCAGGTTAGTCAATTAAACTACTAGTGTGTGTATTAATGTAGGGATGGTGTGTGACTAACCATATATACCAGGTCAGTCAATTAAACTACTAGTGTGTTTATTAATGTAGAGATGGTTTGTGACTAACCATTTATACCAGGTTAGTCAATTAAACTATTAGTGTGTTTATTAATGTAGGGATGGTGTGTGACTAACCATTTATACCAGGTTAGTCAGTCATACTATTAGTGTGTTTATTAATGTAGAGATGGTTTGTGACTAACCATTTGTACCAGGTTAGTCAGTTAAACTACTAGTGTGTTTATTAATGTAGAGATGGTTTGTGACTAACCATTTGTACCAGGTTAGTCAGTTAAACTACTAGTGTGTGTATTAATGTAGGGATGGTTTGTGACTAACCATTTATACCAGGTTAGTCAGTTAAACTACTAGTGTGTTTATTAATGTAGAAATGGTTTGTGACTAACCATTTGTACCAGGTTAGTCAGTTAAACTACTAGTGTGTTTATTAATGTAGAGATGGTTTGTGACTAACCATTTATACCAGGTTAGTCAATTAAACTATTAGTGTGTGTATTAATGTAGGGATGGTTTGTGACTAACCATATATACCAGGTCAGTCAATCAAACTATTAGTGTGTTTATTAATGTAGAGATGGTGTGTGACTAACCATTTATACCAGGTCAGTCAATTAAACTACTAGTGTGTGTATTAATGTAGAGATGGTTTGTGACTAACCATTTATACCAGGTTAGTCAGTTAAACTACTAGTGTGTTTATTAATGTTGAGATGGTGTGTGACTAGCCATTTATACCAGGTTAGTCAGTTATACTACTAGTGTGTTAATTAATGTAGAGATGGTGTGTGACTAACCATTTATACCAGGTCAGTCAGTTATACTACTAGTGTGTTTATTAATATAGAGATGGTTTGTGACTAACCATTTGTACCAGGTTAGTCAGTTAAACTACTAGTGTGTTTATTAATGTAGAGATGGTTTGTGACTAACCATTTATACCAGGTTAGTCAGTTAAACTACTAGTGTGTTTATTAATGTTGAGATGGTGTGTGACTAACCATTTATACCAGGTTAGTCAGTTATACTACTAGTGTGTTTATTAATGTAGAGATGGTGTGTGACTAACCATTTATACCAGGTCAGTCAGTTATACTACTAGTGTGTTTATTAATATAGAGATGGTGTGTGACTAACCATTTATACCAGGTTAGTCAGTTATACTACTAGTGTGTTTATTAATGTAGAGATGGTGTGTGACTAACCATTTATACCAGGTTAGTCAGTCATACTATTAGTGTGTTTATTAATATAGAGATGGTTTGTGACTAACCATTTGTACCAGGTTAGTCAGTCATACTATTAGTGTGTTTATTAATATAGAGATGGTTTGTGACTAACCATTTGTACCAGGTTAGTCAGTTAAACTACTAGTGTGTTTATTAATGTAGAGATGGTTTGTGACTAACCATTTATACCAGGTTAGTCAGTTAAACTACTAGTGTGTTTATTAATGTTGAGATGGTGTGTGACTAACCATTTATACCAGGTTAGTCAGTTATACTACTAGTGTGTTTATTAATGTAGAGATGGTGTGTGACTAACCATTTATACCAGGTCAGTCAGTTATACTACTAGTGTGTTTATTAATATAGAGATGGTGTGTGACTAACCATTTATACCAGGTTAGTCAGTTATACTACTAGTGTGTTTATTAATGTAGAGATGGTGTGTGACTAACCATTTATACCAGGTTAGTCAGTTAAACTATTAGTGTGTTTATTAATGTAGAGATGGTTTGTGACTAACCATTTATACCAGATCAGTCAATTAAACTACTAGTGTGTTTATTAATGTAGAGATGGTTTGTGACTAACCATTTATACCAGGTTAGTCAGTCATACTATTAGTGTGTTTATTAATGTAGAGATGGTTTGTGACTAACCATTTATACCAGGTTAGTCAGTTATACTACTAGTGTGTGTATTAATGTAGAGATGGTTTGTGACTAACCATTTATACCAGGTTAGTCAATTAAATTACTAGTGTGTGTATTAATGTAGAGATGGTTTGTGAACTAACCATTTATACCAGGTTAGTCAATTAAACTATTAGTGTGTGTATTAATGTAGGGATGGTGTGTGACTAACCATATATACCAGGTCAGTCAATTAAACTACTAGTGTGTGTATTAATGTGGAGATGGTTTGTGACTAACCATTTATACCAGGTCAGTCAATTAAACTACTAGTGTGTTTATTAGTGTTTGCACGGGTTATCCGGGTACCCGGGTACCCGCCCGACGTGATACTACCCGGTTCCTAATTTATTACCCGAATCCTAAGCAAAGTGTGATTTAAAAAAAAAAAAAAAAAAAATTGGCAAACCGACGGTTAGGCAGATTTTCCATTGACTTAGTGTGGTTTTAGGCAACAATGTGGTCGCAGATAACAGCAATAACGAAGGGGCCCGCTCGACGCGATACTCACCGGTTCCTAATTTATTACCCGAATCATATGCAAAGTGTGATTGTTTAAAAAAAAATGCAAACCGATGGTTAGGCTGATTCCCATTGACTTAGTGTGTTGTTAGGCTACCGTGTGTTCGAAGATAACAGCAATAACGAAAGCTTTCCATAGATATCTTATAACTGCGTCACAATTTCAGCTAATAAACAGATGGCTAGGCTAGACTACCCCCATTGACTTAGTGTGGTGTTAGGCAACCATGTGGTCGAACGTAACAGCAATAACGAAAGTATTCCATGGATGTCTTATAACTGCGTCACAACTCCAGCAAATAAACAGATGGTTAGGCTTAGCTAGATTTCTCATTGACTTAGTGTGGTGTTAGGCTACCATGTGGAAGAAATTATTATTTATTCATTCGTTTATTTCAAAGAAGGAAAGGCTGACAAGGAATTTTACGCGATGTTTATGGATTATAGACGGGATAACTAAAAAATAGTAATCGCAAGTGGCTTTTTACTAATCGTTTATTCCAAATGCGATCAAATTGCGCGAATCGCGCAATCTCGCGGCTAATGCGAACCCTGGGCCTGCATAATAGATAGTAGTAGTATTAAAAACTGTTTAAGAGCTAAATTGGATATTTATATGGTTTGATCCAATAGACGTGCACGAGCTAGCATAAGCAGCGGCGGCAGGGCGATGTTAGTAGTAATGCTAATTATAATTAAATAATTTATTTATTAACAAGTTAATGAAAGAAACAGAAGCAAATAAAAATTATTGAGGGAGGTTTTATACCTTATCTTACACCTACGTATTTGAACATGAAAACATTGTCAGTAGAAAATATAATGCATTTATTACAGCATCCAATATGTAATGTCTTGGAAATCGTGATACACGAGGGTAAACAATTTTTTTCCGGGTACCCGGATACCCGACGGTTAACGGCCCTCGGGTACCCGGTTCCCGATTTTTGGACCCGTGTAAACACTAGTGTTTATTATGGTTGTGATTAACCATTTATACCAGGTTAGTCAGTCATACTATTAGTGTGTTTATTAATGAAGAGATGGTTTCTGACTAACCATTTATACCAGGTTAGTCAGTCATACTATTAGTGTGTTTATTAATGTAGAGATGGTTTGTGACTAACCATTTATACCAGGTCAGTCAATTAAACTACTAGTGTGTTTATTATGGTTGTGATTAACCATTTATACCAGGTTAGTCAGTCATACTATTAGTGTGTTTATTAATGAAGAGATGGTTTCTGACTAACCATTTATACCAGGTTAGTCAGTCATACTATTAGTGTGTTTATTAATGTAGAGATGGTTTGTGACTAACCATTTATACCAGGTTAGTCAGTTAAACTACTGGTGTGTTTATTAATGTAGAGATGGTTTGTGACTAACCATTTATACCAGGTTAGTCAGTTAAACTACCAGGGTGTTTATTAATGTAGAGATGGTTTCTGACTAACCATTTATACCAGGTTAGTCAGTTAAACTATTAGTGTGTTTATTAATGTAGAGATGATTTCTGACTAACCATTTATACCAGGTTAGTCAGTTAAACTATTAGTGTGTGTATTAATGTAGAGATGGTTTGTGACTAACCATTTATACCAGGTAGTTGACTAACCTCCAAGATGTTGTTTTCAATGTTGAGATTAATTCCTGACTAATAATGAATCTGCCAGGTGAGTATTAAACACCAAATGTGTTTCTGCCTTCTCACACAAGTTTCTTATAATTGGTTAGTCTTACTTTTTATGGCTTTTCTGTTGATATTTTTGGTTGTATTTAACCGGAAAGTTCTCTCTCTGCACAGGAAGGGACTGGTATTGTGCCTCACACAGTACTGATGGAGAAACAGAAGGCTATCATAGAAGAACTTCAGGCAAAGCTGGATATGCAACTTGAAGACTATGAGAACATGAGCACAGATGAACTCAAGAACCTGGTGGACAGTGCAATCGGCAAGGTACTCAATCAGCAGTGTGTGTGCACAGTGTCACTGCAATGTCACTGTACAATGTATGTTTATCATTTATAGAAGTGTGCCCAGTGTCACTGCAATGTCACTGTACAATGTGTGTTTATCATTTATAGAAGTGTGCCCAGTGTCACTGCAATGTCACTGTACAATGTGTGTTTATCATTTATAGAAGTGTGCCCAGTGTCACTGCAATGTCACTGTACAATGTGTGTTTATCATATAGAAGGCAATATGAAGTATGCATACAATATATATATAGTAATTAAACTACATGACCATAGTCCTCATGGTAGACTTGTTGGAAGTAATCTCTGAAATGAAGAAAGAATGGCCTTCCCCCCCCCTCCCCCCATCACTTTAGTAGATGTATCATGATGACTTAGCAATGAATGAAATTAAGTCCCCCGTCCAATGACTCTTGCTCCTCTTTCCTGTTCACCCCCATCTATCTCCCTCCCACCCCCTTTGTCTTTCACATAAATGTCTCTGTGTTTGACTTCGACCATTTTTCTTCTTTACAGATTGTTAATCCTGCCCGAGTCAAAGGTCAAGTGATTACTCAGTTGAAGAATCAAATCTGTGACCTTGAGAGGTTCATCTCATTCCTCCAGGGGGAAGCCCAATCCCCTGGGCCTTTGGGCCATGCCTGTACATGCCCTGTACATGGCCCCGTAAGTATTGCTCAATACATTCGTAATGAACATGTCTGCAAGGTCTTTCCAGAATTGTTACAAATTCTTGTCTACGTGGCGAAGTTTTCATCTTTGTTATCATAATACTGTGATTATAATAGAACCTACATGCCATAGAGACACTTCTATAACCTTGTTATTACAAGGAAGGTATGGGTATGATATATCTAGTTTTATTTTAATTTCATATATTATGGTTCAGTCAAATGTAATTAATTTCCTTGAATTGCTCCTTTGATCTAGGTTTTAGATAAGATCATCTTAGGAAGCTGATCATACCAGGGCAGATATGATGTGATGTGAATTGGTTTTGATATGGAGTGATATGGTAGGATTTATTGTGGCATTTATGCAATTAATGTGATTTGACACAAAAAATATGATATGATGGAATATAGTATTGTTCATCGACAGATGGGATCGTCTCAAGATTGTGGAAATAAGGAACAGGGACGTACCTGGACAGAGCAGGAGAAAAAGGTATGACAAAATATTGTGATGTGATAGGAATAGATATGATATGATATGATGTGATTGAATGGGATTTGTAATGGGTTGTGACATGATGTGTCATGATATGATAAAATATGACATTTACATTGGTTTGATTCCACACGAAAATAGAATTTGAGATATTGTATGATGTGATATGATGGAACATAATGATGTGGAATGACATTTAAGTTGGTATGATGTGATGTCATTAAGTTTGACAAGATGTGATGAAATATATGATATAGTTATCATGTGACACAATCTGATATTCTGTGATATATCAATATGATATGATAATATAGAATCACATATCAAATATGATATGATGGAGTAAGGTTTGACATGCCATGTGATATGTGATATCTTAGGGATATGTGATATGTGATATCTTAGGGATGTGCCCACGCTGGGCGGCCCCGCCCAGCACCAAAACTTACCGCCCAGCACTGTCTTAAAAATCGTGAATCCCGCCCAGCACTATTTACGTCTAAAATCCCGACATTCCTAACAATATATTCTACATAAATTTGGCCTAGCCTATGCCAAAATCATACAGACTAATAATGCATCAGTTACGCATGCAAGAAAACTTACTTACGGCTCTCAATCATTCCCTTGCAAAATCTCTTTGAAACAAACTAACTTTTACCAGGTACGTAATATATTTCACTAAAAGAAAATTTAAAAATGTAAATTGTTAGCAAAACAAGTACTTCTGTTTGTGCTTAAAAAGCTACACAAGTGCCAGCATTTGGCATCTGAGCACCTTCAAAACTCGAACGGCGATCAGTATACCCGGCACTCAGGAAATCCTGGGCACATCCCTGCATGTGGTATAATATTACACAATGTGACGTGATATGACAAGACAATATATCTTGTGTGATGTAATCATTTATCATGTGACACAGTGTGATACCATATGCTAGGAAAGTATGACATGATGTGTTACTATATTTTATGCTATGGTGCAATGTTTATGTAGTCTCATGTGGTATGATGTGATATGAATTGAGTTGATATGATGTGTATATCATTTCCCGTCACATCACAGGAGAGAGATGCTAACATCTCGGCCATGAAGAAGGCATTATCAGTGCTGCAGTATATAGCTGTCCAACAGCTAGGATGTGGGACAGACAGGATGAAAGAAAGAAAACAACCAAAGAAAAATGATTCAGAATTTCAGTAAGAAAATATTGATCAGTTTTATGTATGTATATTAGATCCTCCTGCAAGCAGGAACTCGCGAAGAAGCCTCATTGGCTTATCAAAGCCACAAGCTGACCGAAGTCAGTCTCTTACATTCATATTTAAAGTCCATGATTTGGAAATGTCAATTGTCAGCAACTCTGTAACTGGACGACATACATTAATCTTGGAGTGACTCAAACTCGGGACCTTATGATTGAAACGCACCAGCGTTAACCACTGAGCTAACACGTATTGAAGGTTTACGGTGCATTAATCTTAGAGTCACATATATTCAATTCTCAGACGACCTGTAGATACAAGACCTGTGTTGTAAAGTTTGCAGAGAAATGTGGATAAGTCATATATTGTGTCAATCAGCACATGCCAGGTCACTGCAAAGGAGTTAATAAAGACCGAGTACCATATGGAAATGAATAGCTCAAGCTGATTCCCCTACCTCTACTAGCTACATGTGCCAAACCAATTCATGGTAGGGGAGAGAGAGGGGGGAGGACAAGATTTATTTTACAGCAGACCACTAGGAACCAGAGGAAATTTATGTATTGACTTTGATAGACAAATTTTCCTTTTTATGCAGGAGTCTTACCATTTTAGTGGTAGGGATAGCAATCTTGTTTTGATGGGTCAAGTTAAATAGTTCTGATCCCAGCAGGAAGTTTGTGAATCAACTTAAATTGACCACCTCTCATACCTGGACATGTTTCTTACCAATTCACTAAGGATTTATATTGCTGGGTAGTCAGATAGATTGTGTTAACTGTGGTTTGGCAGGATACTTGAATGGCTCTTTGGTCTCATCGTGAGTAAAAAAAAACTACTTGTTTAGAGGAGAGGAAAGTTCAACACTTGAGGAATATTTCTTTAAGCAGTATGGTTACCTAAAAAGTGTCTTTTATCATTTTTTACTTTTATTGCTGTTGTTATTACTTTAAGGTTTTCTTAAGTTTGGTAATTTTATATTCCAGGTATTGGTTCTTTTGTACAGTGCTCTCGAGCATGTTTTATTTCATGATAACAGCAGTTTAATATATGGTATTTATTATATTTATATTATTATATATTTATATTTCACTGAAAGGAAAGATAACCTGCCAGTGCTGTAATGTTTATACCTTCAGAACTATGTTGCAGAAGCTGGATAAAGTAGTAGTGTCACTGATACGGAAGGAGAGACAGAGGCAGAGAGAGATGATGGGAGTAGATGAAGACTACTCCAGCGATGACTCAGATGTAAGTCACTGGTCTCCTTAAAGGCATTGAAGACTTGCCCCAAACCGCGTGTGGCCATCTGAAAAAGTTAACTTTCCGTTGCTTGCAAGTGACGTTTTGTTCGTGTCGCTACAAAATGCAGACAGTAATGAAATGTGATACCTTAATTGTTATCTTTAGCTGGACCTGAGATGTCCATCGCTGTATCGTTTGTATACTGTGTTGTGGGTATTGACCGCAGCTGTATGTACTGACTGTACACTAGTGTCTAATTACCGACGGTAGCAAGCTGTGTGTGTATTTTCTGGGATCGATGGTGGTGTTTAACACTTCTGTTACACCTCATTCAAAACTAGGTCAAATTACCGGCATTAGACATTTCTTTCTGCGCCAGTCTTCACACCCTTTAAATGAAACTTGGACTAATCTCGACTGATCTGTCCAGTGTCCAGGAAAACAGATATAAAATGTAATGAGATAACACTACGTGTCTGTCATGACATCTTCATGCTTTTAGTGCTCCTCCTACCTCTGGAATGAGAACTAATGTCCTCCCAAAGCCCACTTTTCATCCTCCTCAGCCTCACCCTGTCCCCTTTATACCCCCCCCCCCCCAGTCCCCCAATCTGACCATTTTGTACTGTTATCGTGGCGTAAAGTTTCATCTGTTTCACATGTTGATTTGATTCTCAGAGTCCAGTTAGCCGTCCATTAGATGATGTCACAATCACAGTCCGGAGGGAATTTGCTCCAATCTTGAAACATTTCTTTGAGTTTGGTCTGGTTAAGGTAAGTTAAGATCAACTTAGAAGAGGTTGTTGTAGTTTATCATAAGCTGTGTCATAACTGCCTTCGTGCCTCTCATAACACTAGCGATTGTGACAAGCGCTCTGTTTGTAGTGTGCAAAGTTGTGGTAGGAAACATACCATGTACATTCATTGCGATGATATCAAAACATTAATATACAGTCATTGGTGCAAATTCATGTGTTTGTTTCACCAATGTTTGTATATTAATGTTTTGATATTTTTACTTATAGTTTTCACTGTGGTCCTGTTGAACCATGTGTGCAAAATAAACGGGTTAAAACATCCATGCTCAGCAATCATTCAGCGTCGTCTCGGTGACAGGTTATTCCAACAAGACATTCAACTATCACTCTCATTCTTTAAGCTCACTCTGAAGTAAACTGAAATGACAGCTCAGAATTTTGATATCAGTGTTTGATAAATTTATAGATGCCTTTTGGGGATTAACAAATTGTCTTGTAACCTGAGATGTTGTAGGATGATGTATATAATTTATAGCTGCCTTCTGGAGATGAACAAATTGTCCTGTAACCTGAGATGTTGTAGGATGATGTATATAATTTATAGCTGCCTTCTGGAGATGAACAAATTGTCCTGTAACCTGAGATGTTGTAGGATGATGTGTTGTAGGTTGTGTTATGTGTTTTTATTATCTTTGTTGTTCTCTCTGATAGACCAGCGGTAGCAGGGTATTAATGACTCCTATCACAGCCTGTCTTTCACCTCAAGTCAGGACTAACAGCCCCAAACCTCATGCTTGGGATATCTTTGAAAGGTACTTCCAGATAAAGGTTAGTCCTAATTGTGCATTATTATAGAAAGTACATGATGGAGTCAGGGAACAAGGTGGAGAGGGTGAGGGGAACATAGCATGGTGGAGAGGGTGAGGGGAACAGTGGCATGGTGGAGAGTTTGAGGCGAACATAGCATGGTGGAGAGGGTGAGGGGTCAGTGGCATGGTGAGAGAGTAAGGGGGAACAGTGGCATGGTGGAGAGGGTGAGGGGGTTAGTGGCATGGTTGAGAGGGTGAGAGGAGCAGTGGCATAGTGGAGAGGGTGAGGGGTACACTGGCATGGTGGAAAGGGTGAGGGGGTCAATGGATTATCAGAAAAAATGAGTGTGATGATGGGGTAATTGTGAGGTAATCTCCTAGTTTTGAGGTAAAATCATCTATTTTGTTAACATAAACCAAAGCCATACTTTTTAATTTGAATTAACTGTATAGGTGATTGGTGCCTTCAGAACAATTCAATCCTCTTTGATGGTGTTTGTCATCTTCTCAGTTCAGCAATCTTCCATCTTTTCATTAGGATCTTGTCGTGTGTTTTATCTTTTATACAGCATGGGAAAGAGTTTTCCGAGTCTCCAGCAAGGTGTCTCTCCCAGGCATTTGATCTGAACATTGTCGGTGGGACTGCTATTACCTCCCGTCAGATTCTACTGGCAACGATTCATGCAATAGAGGAATCTCACAACCCTCTGAAGAGAAGCCCGGAGTCCAGGTTCAAGGCCCTGATCTGTGAAGCCCTGAAGTGAGTTGTAAAACTGTAAGAATGAGCACAGAGTCTAGGGTCAAGGCCCTGATCTGTGAAGCACTGAAGTGAGTTATGTAACAGTAAGAACGAGCATAGAGTCTAGGTTCAAGACCCGGATCTGTGAAGCCCTGAAGTGAGTTGTAAAACTGTAAGAATGAGCACAGAGTCTAGGTTGAAGGCCCTGATCTGTGAAGCCCTGAAGTGAGTTGTAAAATATTAAGAATAAGCACAGAGTCTGGGGTTAAGGCCCTGATCTGTGAAGCACTGAAGTGAGTTGTAAAACTGTAAGAACGAGCACACAGTCCAGGTTCAAGGCCCTCTTCTGTGAAGCCCTGAAGTGAGTTGTAGAACACGCTGTAATGAGCATGTCATATCTACATGAACAGTAACAAAACAGCATAGTATAATAAACATGAACAGTAGCTAAACAGCATTGTATAATAAACATACCTACATGAGCTATAACTAAACAGCAAAGTATAATAATAATAATAATAATAATTTATTTTATGAAGCATAAAATCCACAAAAGTGCTCTAAAAGGCTATGTAACAGTAAAAAAATATATGACACATAATATGTAGTAAAACTGTAGAATAAAATACAATATAGGTAATGTACATATTATATCTACAGAACACCTGTGTTATATTAACACCAGAAAATGTTCTTGATTATTAATATTTAATCATCAAGCTTACATCAATTAGATATATGATTGCAGTACTGATAGGTAATAACCTTCCATCACATGTTTTGCTTCAATGCTTTTTTAATTCCACATTTTTCGTATCATTTGTAAACAATTAGTGTGTCAGAGGTCAGTACAATAGTTTGCTGCGTTTGTGTGATTTTGTTTTACTTATGTCAAACATTTCCTCCTTGTATTATTCAGTCAAAGGAAGTTGTCAGTCTGGTGTAAACACCTCTACAAGACCAAGTACCTGATAGAGAATAATTACGTATCATGGAGTTACATGTCTACATCAAGTAAGTTACCTATTACTAAAAGACTGTATCAAGTAACATACATATTACTGCAAGACTGTCAAGTACCTGATAGAGAATAATTACTTATCATGGAGTTACATGTCTACATCAATAAGTTACCTATAACTAAAAGACTGTATCAAGTAACATATATATTACTGCAAGACTCTGTCAAGTACCTGATAGAGAATAATTACTTATCATGGAGTTACATGTCTACATCAAGTAAGTTACCTATTACTAAAATACTGTATCAAGTAACAAACATATTACTGCATATTACTCAAGTACAATACTCATTTCTGTATGAAGTCCTAATTAATATTACTACGTGTGTGTATCAAGTACAAATACTCATTATTACATTAGTGTACTAAGTAAGTTACTTATGACTACAAAACTGTATCAAGTAATATTCTTATTACAACATGGATATATCAAGTATGGTACTTAATACTACTTGAGTGTATCGAGTATGATTCTTACTTCTACCAACCTTCCTGGAGTAAGTATACCCATTCCTTCTTGACTGTCTTAGTAAGATACTTATGACTACATTACTGTATCAAGTACTTGTGAATACAAGGCTGTATCAAGTGAGATACTTATTATTAAATGGCTGTTTTAAGTAAGGTACATATGACTTAGTCTGTATCAATTACTATACTACTTATAAATACATGGCTGCATCAAGTAAGTCACATATTCCTACATGACTACTAAGCAGTAAGGTAGGTAATTCATTTCAACCAATCAATCAGAGTCTTAAACTTTTATTTTGACATGTATCATGATTTCTTTTCACTGTTCTTTTTCTCTGTAGAGTTTGACAGTGTGCTTCAGATTCTTGATAAACTCAACGAACTGAAATTCCATCTGCCTGCGGACCTCGCTGTCAAGCAGTTCACTGCCATAAAGGATGCCTTCTGAAAAGTCAGTCTCTTCCTTGTTCTGATTGGATCAGGAGGTGATGACAGTATATCAGGGATCAAGCCATGGGATCAGATTAGGGATCAGATGGGTGGATCATGGCTGCTAAAAAGCTTAATCCGATAGGATTAGTAGACCAGCATGTTAAAATGGATCTGTAACAACTGAAGCATATAATGTACATACTTCTTCACCTCATGAATATGCATGGTTCTTTAACTAAATGTGATATCCTGGTTTAATACAGGCAAAGAATCATTCACATTTTGTCATAAGGTTATGGTTTCATAGCTGAATAAATCCATCTAACATGTGATAGAGTGTCTCACACAGACAATGTTAACATAAGAGCACACAGCATAAATCTGTAGACATACTAGAGACATTCCGAATTACACATAGTATTGAAACTTTAAATTAAATTATTGAAAACAAAAGAGAACTGGTCTTTGATAGTAGAAAAGAAATATTAGCATTTTAAGCTTAAAGCAAGGGGCTTCCATTTATCGTTTTCAGTTTTTGTCAAGCTTTCTTCATGTTGTTGGTCTCATCCCATTGGTGGATTTAAGGGATAAGCAGATTTCTGATTGGTCAGTACAATATCTAAATATGACAAATATTTTTGTGTTAATTTAAGCAAGTCTTCTGTTGGGAATACAGACTAAATAGTTTGCTTTGTTAGTAAACTTATGTCTGCTTTTAAGGGTAATATAATCCCAATCCCTCCTGCCCTTCCCTCCCCTCCCCTTTCCTCCCCTCCCCTCCCCTTACCTCCCCTACCTCCCCTACCCTCCCCTCCCCTTCCCTCCTATTCCACTTTCTGAAGGTGGAGGGAGAGGTGTGGGAAATATTCTTTATACTCTCTTCTATGCAGGGAGTTCAGTTATTGTAGATACAATGTTATTTTCCTTTCAAGTGCAGACACAGTACAAGCTATTCATTCCAGTCCAAGTACAAGATTTCACAAAGTTCTCTGCATTTTATCTTAAAATGATGGCTAAAGTTTAGAAATGTTATGTAAAGAGTGAGCATATTATATCTGCATAAAAATACATCAAATTGTATTAATCATCACAGATGACTCCACATGGTTGTAGCATTATAAGGTTGTATACAACTGGACAGATGGAGCCTTGAGGATAAATATCAACTGGCAATGTCATAGGAATGTTAGTATTGTATTAATCATCACAGTAGACTCCACATGGTTGTAGCATTATAAGGTTGTATACAACTGGACAGATGGAGCCTTGCGTATAAATATCAACTGGCAATGTCATAGGTATGTTAGTATTGTATTAATCATCACAGTAGACTCCACATGGTTGTAGCATTATAAGGTTGTATACAACTGGACAGATGGAACCTTGCGTATAAATATCAACTAGCAATGTCATAGGTATGTTAGTTTGTATTAATCATCACAGTAGACTCCACATGGTTGTAGCATTATAAGTTTGTATACAACTGGACAGATGGAACCTTGAGTGTAAATATCAACTAGCAATGTCATAGGTATGTTAGTTTGTATTAATCATCACAGTAGACTCCACATGGTTGTAGCATTATAAGTTTGTATACAACTGGACAGATGGAACCTTGAGTATAAATATCAACTAGCAATGTCATAGGTATGTTAGTTTGTATTAATCATCACAGTAGACTCCACATGGTTGTAGCATTATAAGTTTGTATACAACTGGACAGATGGAGCCTTGAGGATAAATATCAACTAGCAATGTCATAGGTATGTTAGTATTGTATTAATCATCACAGTAGACTCCACATGGTTGTAGCATTATAAGTTTGTATACAACTGGACAGATGGAGCCTTGAGGATAAATATCAACTAGCAATGTCATAGGTATGTTAGTATTGTATTAATCATCACAGTAGACTCCACATGGTTGTAGCATTATAAGTTTCTTCCAAAGAAATCTTCTATTTTAGATTTAAGTAGACTCTGTATTCCATTTCTCGGTGATTCTCAGATGGTATTATTTGATTTATCCTTCTGTTCCACATTTGTCATATAATGATATTTTAAAAATGCTTAAAATCAACTTGTTTATCCCTAAAGTTTGACATTTGCCTCAAAACATTCTGGTCTCTATTCCAGTATCTGTATATGCTTAGATTACATTCATTTATTCATTTCATGATTCTACATTTGATGTTTTTCTATGTTTTCTTTCATTTATCACAACAGTCTAGTAGCTTAGAACCATTTCTACTGCATATTCATGTATTTTAGGACATTTGTATTCCCAGGGTTAGTGCAAATCATAACCATTCTTCTTTCATTAGCATTATATATAGATTTGGTTAACTTCCTTTTATCATATTTATTCTCCATGCCCATCTGTTTTCTCCAATCTTCATCCTTTTCTTCATCCTTTCTCCAATCTTCATCCTTTTCCAAGTTTACTCAGGATATAAGCATCCATTTATATTTGCAGCGTACAGACTCATACAGCTTACATACAGCGTACAGACTCCCAAACTACCTGAGTTAATGAACAGTACAAAGTACGAAAGGTCACAGCAGATGGCTAAGACGTTCAGTAACTCTGTGTCCTTTTTTATCACAAATACAAACATTTAACCTATGCCACAAATCCATCGCAATAGGTATTGTAATTTACATATGATTAGAACAAGAGTGGAAGGACTGTGATCTGGGCCATCATCATTGTGCCAGTCTTCGTTAGTGGAGGAGAGAGAGGCCATGGAATATTATACAAATAATGAATGGTTTCCATTCGTGCAATAGTGCAAATATCTCACGAGTTGAAAGATGTAATTTGTTCCATTCAACGAGGCGCAACATATTATATTAAGATGGGTAAAATGCAGTCATGCAACAGATTGTTTTGAACAGACATGTTTCTCTGCTCTCTTACCATTGAAAAAAGTGCTACCAAAAGAGTATAACCCATGGTTCAATTTCATAGAGTGGAATAGAGCAGATTTTGCATGCAATCAACGAGCAATTGACCAATCAAATGACCAGAATACAATTAGGTGTTGTATAAAACAAGCTTACTTGCAGCTCTCATCAAAGACAGACTGTTTAATGTCTACACTAGGGACTGTATCCATTAGATCCATATACAGCTGCAAATATTCAGTTAGTTTATTGCTGCAGTATATATCAGTATTCTTTATGGTTTAATATTAAACTTCATTAACTAACCTAATTCTTTAGAATCAGTTCTTTTGTAGGGACCTTGATGTACCATGTTCAAAGGTAATAGTTAGACATTACGTAGCAAACATTGATAAAGTTACACTGAGGACAGTGTATATATCAAACAGTGTATATGGCAACTAATCAGCCTCTTCTGATTCTAGGAATGATTACACTTGTCACAAGACCCTGCTAGAAACCATGTCGCCATCTTTAAAGTTTGCACGTAGTCTTACTGGTGCCTTGCGTAAACGACTGGCCTTTACACATAACAATACATGAATTGCTGTTTTTCATAACAATACATGAATCGCTGTTTACATAACAATACATGAATTGCTGTATACATTGCGATACATAAATGTCTGTATACATTACAATATATATATATATATATATATATAAATATAATTGAAATCGTAATGAGTTGTAAAATCCATAACAGTGAAAAAAATTCCAGCTTCCACCGGGATTCGAACCCGGGCCTCCCGCTTTATATGCGGACATCCCTAAGAACTAGGCTATGGGCGCTGATTGTATGTCCAGAGGTTCGAAACCAGTAAGGAAGGTCGTAATTCCACTATTGGCGTTTGTCACCTGTATCGAACAATACTAGTTCTGTTTTGGTGATATATTACTGTACACATTACAATACATGTATTGCTATACAATACAGAAATTACTGTACACATTGCAATACATATATTGCTGTATAAATTACAATATATATATATATATATATATCATTGTACACATTACAATACATGTATTGCTGTATATATGACAATACATAAATTACTGTACACATTGCAATACATATATTGCTGTATAAATTACAATATATAAATATATATATATATATATATCATTGTACACATTACAATACATGTATTGCTGTACACATTACAATACATAAATTACTGTACACATTTACAATATGATATTGCTGTAGATATTGCTGCATACATCATAATACATATATTGCTGCCCCTGATACAATCAATAATAAGAATATTTCACTTTCATTTTCAACAAAGATTTACTTTCATGATTAAATAAAGAAAATGTGTAATATGACCTGCCCAGGCTAGCCTGTATAGTTGAAGAGGAGCAGGTACCATTATAATGTACAATGTTAGACTAGACCACATTTATCAGTGAGTTAATGCTACTTATAATAGTTACAGGTACTCTCATTATCAGTTACACATAACAGACAAAGTATTGGAGTGTGTATAATGTATACTATTAATAATATTTCAGCTGAAGAGAATCAGTCACTGTAAAATATTGACTTGTAATGCATGAGGTGCACTTGGGAGTGATATTAGTACTAATAATGTGGCAAAGAATGGCTTAACTTAATATCAAGTGGCTAACGTCGGATATTATAAAGTA
The DNA here is from genome assembly GCF_037975245.1 of Apostichopus japonicus. Classification (NCBI taxonomy): domain Eukaryota; kingdom Metazoa; phylum Echinodermata; class Holothuroidea; order Aspidochirotida; family Stichopodidae; genus Apostichopus; species Apostichopus japonicus. Next base: position 3,783,792 of record NC_092576.1, on the reverse strand, counting down.
CTTCTCCTGCTGCTGTTTTATAAACCTAAACCTTAATAATTTGACAAAGTGTAGCAAGTTATACCTTAAGTTCATATCAATTGGCTCAATCAATAGCGAATTGATATATACCTGAAACTTGGGGTAGTGACCATATTAAGTACAATTGAACAGCTTAAGTACAGTGTCAAACCTAAAAATATTAATCCGGCGACCTGATTTCAAACAAAAGTAGTAGGAATTTAAGGATAATTGTGAAACTAAATAATGCACTGAAATGCAGTATATATTCTTTTGTTATTGATTTGGATTTATGTTATGTAACCACAGCATGACAACTTTATAAACCACAGCATGTATTCCATAAAAGATTATTTGATTTAATTTAAGCGGAAAATTGTACATGAAGAAAATAAATCATATTTATTTATTTAGAGTTTGGAAAAGATGTAAAATTTCTCTTAATTAGCAGATTTATTTCTTTCTTTCTAAACTTGTTTCATTCTTTCTGTCTCTTTCTTCATCTTTTTCGAAGGTTCGATTTCATTTTCTTCAGTCATTCTTGATTTGTCCTATTTTTTGGAATGGAAAAGAAAAGAATACTAACATTTATTCTTACTTATTGAATATTCATATGATGAAAGTCTATACATAGTACTGTATTCGTTTGCCATGTTGAGGTTTATGTTATGAAGAGTTGTTTCTAAAAGTACTTAATTTATGTATTTAATTTATCGATCAGTTTATTGTTTTAATCTGGTGTAGTGAGGGATAAGTGCAATACAAACAGTAAAAACCAAACCATTACCCTTCTGGCTTGTTTCTGCCTCTTTGTCATTTATTTGTCCTTTTCTTATTTTAGGTTTTGAATTTTGTTCACTATATGATTTTATTTCCATAGATTTGTACATATACAGACCTATCAACCTGTTTGACCCCAAAATAGGGAGAATAACATTTTTCAGAGCCAAAAAATAGGGAGAACAAGGGGAAAATAGGGAGGTTGGTAATTTTCACTCCTAAATACTCCTAAATAAGTATAGTCTACTTATGCAATACAGTGAGAGAATCATCCAATCAGTGTTTCTTGTTGTAGTTTACAGCAGCTCGCTTCGCTTTCTTCAGGGTTTCTTTAGTATAGGCTTCCATTTGAAACAGGGAACATTGGACTCTAGGTACTGTGACTTCATGGCTAGTATGCTAGATTGAGTCCCATCAAGCTTGGGACTTGACCGACTGTCTTGTTCTTGCGAACTACTCTGAATAGCCTTTCCTGTTCAGCGTTACTGTGGGGAATTACTAAGCATAGGACTAATTGTTGGCTGTTCTCAGAAATGTCGCAAGTGTAGAACATAGAAAAACCGGGAGAATAGAATATGAAACCGGGAGGCCGGGAGATTCGAGTAAAAGCCAGGAGTCTCCCGGTAAAACCGGGAGAGTTGACAGGTATGCATATAGCATTAGTGGAGGGAACAAAATCAAATTTTGCTACAATTGGTTGATTTTTGTAGAGGCATGAAAGTTGTTGTGGACAGTCCATAGGTGGATTGAAAAGGTTACATCAGAGGGGTGGTGTGGTGGGGGTGTTGAATGCAATGCCCATATAGGGTATCTGGGGTTAAACCCCACCCCCCTTCCCCCCTCCCCAAAAAAAACCTTAGACCTCAGTGGTTAGTTTTAAGGCATATCAAAGAGGTCTATACATTTTTTGGAGAAAGAAAGTCTGACCGAAAGTTCTTCCCCAGGCTGATGTATGTATTTTAGATCCTCCTGCAAGCAGGAACTTGTGTAGAAGCCATCATTGGTTTATCAAAGCCGCAAGTGATTCGAACTGGGGACCTTATAATTGAAAGGCACCGGCGTTGATGCACTGCCGGCTGAAGATGGAGGATCTCCCTTTGTGTATGCCACTGTAAATAGTGTGGAACATCAAACAACACATTAACTTACCTTTGAGGGCATGAGGCCTAAGGTTTCAAATCCATACAGCTTCCTGGGGGGGTTTCTGCACAGGAATGCACAAAACCCAAGACATCTATTGGCCAGTGGTTTCTACACAGGTATGTTCAAAGCAATATATATAGATTTTAGTTAGGTTAATTGGGGTTGGGTGTTCTACACAAGGATGTTCAAACAGAAGGGCACGTACAGTCTAGCTAATTTGTTCAAACCAAGACTGCCTCAAAGGAGGACGGTGGTGGGGAAAGGGAGTCTGTATTCCTCAATCAATTCAAACTTAGATGTAAGTTATGTGGTTCACTTTGGGAATTAAAGCCAAAGGAAAACTTCCATGTGTTAATGTCCCCATCTGAGTTCTGGTATTCTTAAAGGGCTGCTGTATAGACCCCAACTATGGCACACTATCATGGACAAGTTTCTTGAGATTACATAATCGACCTGCCTTCGTCGTAAATGACCTCTTTTTACCAATTAGTCTGCCACGCTTGCCACATATATTTTCTTGTATGATTGTATGTGTGTGATCACTGTATGATTAACTTCACTATAGACATGAACATATATATTTTTTTCACACAGAAATTACCCAAAGATTTAAGAAGCTACGCAGGCTAACTGTACAGCCTGAGGTAGATTTACGACATTGGTAGGTCGATTACGTATTCACAAAACATTCCTAGCTATAGCGTGTTATAATTGGAGCCAATAAAGCAGATCTTTAACTCCGATCAACTCCGATTAAATTATGGTTTTATTCATTGTGACTCATGCACCCATTTGATTGGATCCACAAATTTGTTGAGAAATAAACGTGCCTAAGTAAGACACATCGGCGAAATGTAAAGATGCACTAGCGATAGTAAGAGGGCCATGTCACTTCTATAGATCAAAATTATGCTTGAAATTAAGGTTTAGGGAAATGGTTCACAAGAGACCCCATTCCCTTTCCCCACCCCCACCCGGCCACCCCAACTCCGCTCCAAACTCTTCTCACCCAGTCCCGTCATTATGGACTTGGCTACTGTTTTTGTGATCAAATTATTTCGAAATAGCGCTCTACTGTAACGAAAATTAACTTGTACGATATTGGGGCGCGCATGCTGTATATGTACGTGTATTTTATACTGTGTACGGTATGGTTTTAATAACTCGGATACTATGTGAACTTGGACAGCATCGCACTGCCGAATCTGTTGGAACCGTACCGAAAGATTTTCTCCAAAAATGGGGTGCGGCAACAGCTCAGAAGGGAATGGAGATGATACCGATAAAGGATTCTTTCATCGTAGGCCTAAAGTTAGCATACGGATTCACGGGAATGACATTCCAGACCTGAAATCGACGAGTAAACATGCTCCCGTAGTGTTTGTGTTCGGTGAGTATTTTCCAGGGTATCATCAATTACTCGTCGCAGCGATCATGTTCGTTCCTTAGCCTACACATGGTTACCACGTAAAGTTGTAATGTTAGGCTAGTAAAACAATATTCAATTTGCAAATTATGCCTAATCTCTATACAAAGTTGGAATTATATACTTGTTGAATCCTTTGTAGGCTAATGACTTTACTGACGAAGGAATTGGGATGCGATTCCACAGAAATCACTGTGAAGTGCAGTAAAGATGCGAAGGAGCAGTAGCCTAGTCCTTCGAAATTGTTTGTGTGGGGATTCCCAAAATCCAGGGTAGCCTAAACAACTACAGTACTGTAACCTTTGTTAGACTAGGCCTCATTAGGCTGAGCTAGCCCGGAATTAAGTTAGGCCCAAAGTCCGCGTACTCTCACCACTCTGCCCACATGATTAGTAGTGCATAAAGTCCCTAATCAGTTTGAAGCAATTTCAAATTAACAGCTGGTTCCTTATTCATTGTGTAAGTCAATACCCTCATTTGTCATAAATTTCTTTGGAACAATCATGGATTAGGGGACTTCTGATAATTACAAAATGTAAAAATGATGCAAACACTGCAAGTAAATAAACCTGGCATTGTCATGAAGTGTGAATATTGTAATCTATAATTGCTACACATACAGTGAGCCTTTGCACAAATCCTATATCATCAAAAGTTTTTGCTGCAGCTAGAATTTCAACTGGCGTAGACATGAATCTTGGTAGGCAGTAGAAAGGCGTAAATGCTCAAATCAAGTATCGCATAATCAAATGCCATAGCCTGCCAGCTAACCACACAAGCACTAGCATAATGAAGGTTCATGGTTTATGCTATTTAATTTTTTGGTTTAGAGTTTTTTGTTTCCTTTCACCAATTGCTCTCCAGGATATATTTTCAAATGGCCCGGGGAAAACATTCTATAAGCATTGCGATCTTTTTTCTCCTTTTCCATGCATTTGTAAAGCTTAAATATGGTATATCCATTAACATGATGAATGTTTTTTCTTTGTACCTGTCTCTCTATAGATTGTATTGTATATCAAAATATTTGTTTATACTTTCTTAAACATTCATGTACTGTACACAATTGCTGGAAATAAATTGTTGTCATCGTCATCGTCAAAAAAGTGTGTGAACAGAAAATAACAATTGAGCTGTAAACCAGTAAAAATCTTGATATAAACAACAATCAGATTGTTTATGTAGTAGGCCCAGATGATAATCTATTCGATTTAAGGAAATGGAGAAATTAATGAAAATATTCCTGCTTTGTCAAAAGAATTTGAAAGCTGATCGTTACATAAGTTGACAAAGTTAAGTTGTACATAATATGACTTTTTATGAATGAACAATTTGCCGGTGTGGAAAATCTGGGCTTCGGATAACAGGAAAAAATTAACGAAATTATTCCTGCTTTGTCCAAAGAATTTGAAAGCTGATCACAAAGTTACGTCGTATGACTTTTTTTTATGAATGAACAAATTGCCAGTCCGGAAAATCTGGGCTTTGGATAACAGGGTTCGGATAATTGGAGTTCTTACTGTATTTTACCATTTGTCAGTTCGAAGAGATTTGCATTCTGTAGACAACTGAACGCCACCCTAACGAGTAACAGGTTTTTATGGTTTATACATCTGAGAATAATTGCTTCGTATTGAATGATTATTTATGTTTAGTCTCACAAAAGATTTGATATACTGTACATGTATGGACCCTGACTGCTATTTGAACATCTACTGCCAATTTAAGTCTTATAGATTGCATGCAGCGGACACTAGATCATGTTAAGCGGCATTTTATGTACAAAAACGGCAAGGAGACTTGGGTTGCTAAGGAACCACGAATCCTGTCTTCTGCTTCTCTTGTCTGTGTCACATTCTGTATACATTGTGTACAGTCCTGATAAGCTCTGTGTGGTCCAGCTGCGGTTCGATTGTTTGACAGAAAATTTCCCAATTTAATGAAAATGTTTTCAAAAAATGTACCACTTAGCTAAATTCTGTTGTTTGCATATAGTGTAGCTTCACCAGGAATGTATGAAAAACATGACAAAAGTTACTGGAATGAAACGTATACATTCGATGAGTACGATTAAGAATTGAGTGCTTCTAGGAAGCTGGTCAGTGGTCACTTGACCATCCATGGTTGGTACTGCACAACATTGTTTTTTATTGCGATTCTCCTCATTGACATGTTCGGTCCAGATTTACATGCTGATGAGTTAGCGTCTGTTAGGACCAATATTATAGGGAGCCAAATGTGTTACTCGTTATGGATGATGTTGTGTAGCCTTTATAGACTTTTCCATAGAGGCCTTCATACTGTAGGCCTACTGTACATTAAGGCTGACAAAATGACCATCTGTAGATCGGTTTCAACTTAGAGTAGCCTACCTACAAGTACATCTGATGCAGAAAAAAATTGTTATGAATCGATTATGTACTAAAATTATATCAAGTCATAATTTATTTTAAAGTAATGGTTACCAAAGTGGAGCCCATAGGCCTAACTGGACAGTCACGCAAGTGCAATGTATTAATAATGTGTATAGAAGATCATGTAAACTTTGTCAGTTGCCATGTTGATATACTATACAGTAAAGTACACTACAGGTTCAATGGCTATAAGCTGCTGGATCTTGCACAAGTATCACATAGATTCAGCTGACGAGAATCACTACTTCATTACTTTGCATTTTACTTTATTACACAGTACTGTACTGTAGGGATGCATCGGATATCCGGTCCGGCCGGACTATCCGGCCGGATAGTGAGAAATTATCTGGTTCCGGATCTTTTTCAAAATCTGGCCTAAATCATCCGTTAAAAAGGTGTTGGTATTAACTTAAATCAATGTAAACTATTTCCAAAAATTAATAAAAACATTCAAAGTAAGGAAAAATTAGGTTTAACATGTTTAATTTAATTTTCCCAATGGTCTGACCCACTGTTTCTAAAGATCAACCAAAACAATACAACTACTGTAATAATATGAAGCTATACAGTATACAACAAATACAGTTTGCAGTGAAATCATTTCTTGCAGCCTTCATCAGTTTAATATTGTAGTTATTTTATTAAAGAATGTAGATTACACCACTTTAAGTCATATTTAATCTCATAAATGGGGTCTTAATTTCACCTTCTTTATAATATGCATATACCTCACCTAAGATTTGCTCCTTGTTTCATACTTCTACTTCTTATTAATGATTTTCTTTTGTGTAATGAAAAAATCCGGTTCCGGCCGGATTTTATCCGGTCGGATTTCACGTACTATCCGTCAAAATCCGGTTCCGGCCGGATCCAAAAATTTGGATCCGGTGCATCCCTACTGTACTGTTATCCATTTATTCGGAATACTGTTGGATCTCTACAATAATAATATTAATTACTGAAAATCTTACTCTACTGTACTTGTGTTGTGTTTATTATGCATCCCCTGTTATACAAGGAAAAATTATTTTTATTGACATAGATGCTGTGACATATATGAAGGGGTTTGTTTGCACTGTATACAAAAATGGTTCATGTTTACAGTCTATTCTCAATCAAAGAAGTTACAGGTTATGCATGTGCCACATTAGTCATTGTATTGTTCCTACTGTAAGTAGTGAGAATCGAGTGGTTAATTGTATTGTCCAATATATTAAACATTTGGTTCCCACCAATTTAATATCTTGCTTGCTTTACTGTATTTGCTTACTTTATTCTATTGGTAATGTACTGAGAATTAACCCGTAAGTTTTACCTGAGCTGTTTACATCTATAGTACTGTATGATACGACTAGATGGTGGGATGTACTCAAGGCAACATGCATGTACTTGTTATTTGTGATGGGTGTGTTGAGTACCACTCTCCATCATACTCTGTCCGGACGTAGTACTTAGTACTTATAGTATTGTAGTACAGTACCGTCAGTCTATGGTAATGCTTACAGTAATGCTTAAAGGACAGCTAGTACGGTCTACAGCTCTATGTCTGACATCTTCAATAAATGACTATGTATCTTAGAAGTTAGAAGGTAAACTGATGATTATAATGCAGAATGAAATCTCGGTAATTAATGCCCTTGAAGTCAATCCAAGAATTCAATCTACTTCTAGTTAATTATGTGTGTACATTCTGCATTCAGGAAATAATTTAGCTCTGTTCAAAGTTTGTGTAGCAGCAGATTTAAAGGTTCTTTTGATTGTCTCTTATCAAAAAGGATATGGTTCATGTGTATCTATATGGTTCATATAGATACACATGAACCATGCACAAGATACGCTACAGTATGTATGTACAGCGGTTAATCATCGTCAACTTTAACATTGTACCACCATACATTAGATTGATTCTGTTCTGTGGCCTCTAATTTACCTAGAATAATACTGCAGACTTTCTAAGAGATCCTTTGACTGCAGCAGTGTGCACCAGCAATATAACGGTTTTAACATGCATAAATATATGTGTCTATAGTACTTGAACAGATAATTTGAAACAAGACTACATACGTGACTGTCTGATCGCTAGTACTAAAATTAACTAGAGTGTGACAGATAGTTGTAAAAAATAAAGTCAATGTAGGGCCTATAAGAGCCATGTTTATGCTTCACTGCTTCTGTTCTTGCAAAATAGCAAGTCTGGTATTTAGATACACATAATACTGTTTAATGTACAGATGTAATAATAATGAAGTTCTTAATATAGCGCCAATAGGCCATGGGCCGTGGCTCTGAAATCCTTCCAGAAAATGATTCTTGTTACGTCCGGAGTGGTATTACATGAAATATAGTCTGAGTTATAGATAATATGTCCTTAATAAAGAATCAAGTTGTTCTTTTGCTCAAAAGTGGCACAATAATATGTAATTCACGGATTAAACGTCACATTTTCCAACATAAAGAAATACATAAGAAAAATAGCGCCCTCACTTTTTCAAAAATAATTATTCTGTCTCCAGAAAGAAACAGTTAACCCCCAAAAAATTCACATTTTAATGTGGAAACCTTTATAATTGTAAAGAATATGTATGGCACAACATTTCTAAAAGTTTGGATAGGCATATAACTATTGGAATAATATTTTTCAACTGTACTTGGTGTTTATTTGTGGTGGGGATAGGCCAGTTTGTTCATTGTTAAATTGTTGAAATACACTATTTCTAGGCAATTAATGATCCAGTAATAACAAATGAGAGCAAGGAGTAGGCCAGCATGTATACATTATAACATGATTGAGGATGGGGTCATTCTTGGTGAATAAATAAGCACACTATTTCATATTCATTATAATCAAACTGGAGATTCCGATAGACTTTTTTAACAAACAAAGTATGTCTAAACAGCCCTAAAAAAGTGACAAACTCAGATCTATATGTTCTTCTTTTATTTATCAACTGCAAATCTTTTCAACATGTTTAGAACACCAAAGTTCACAACAGACTACTACATGTACAATGTTTTGTTACAAGCAGCGCTTCACCTAACTACCTTCACAAAAAAACTTTAAATCTCATTTGTAATATGCATTAAAACTGTTTGTTGATCATAACATTGCACATGAAACTTTCTGTAGATAGTATCAGTAAGTTGTACTCTTATGAATACCCATGGTGAATGGGTGGCACTTACTCGTCAACAACAAGTTAAACGACTGTACACACAGGACCCATCCACAAAAATTGAGCCTCGTTTTGTTTGTTTTTTTTTTGCGGGTGGGGGGGGGGTGTTTGAGTGATCGCATAATCAATATTCAATAGGGTGTGGTGCACTGACTATGTCCTTGATTATTGTATATTAGATTCCATACTGAAATGGTGTTCTGGAGACTGGTGTCAGCCACGATTAAACTAACATGAAATAAAACAACAATTTGTGTGGAAATTTGCATCAAATTGAATAAACAATAACGTGAGATATTACTTCATGGGACCATTTCGAATCACATTATAGTCCTACACCTTTTCCAACTGATACTGAAAGTTACAACAGAGTACAATTTGATTTTTTTTTTCAAACTAAATGCATAGCCACAACTCTTGACACTACTGAATTTGTTTTCTTCATGTTTGTCCTACAGATCCCTCTATTTTCTTACACATTATTTGAACATGTAACTAATGATGCACTATATTTAGTTCACACATTCCTACATGTATTTACACATCTAACAATCACAATTTTTGAGTTCACATTATAAAAATGCTAGATTTTGAAATATTACTCCAAAGTCCAATTGATGTCTGATGTCATGCTGTGTCCACATGTACCTCTTGGACAGCAATTCTAAGCTGTCTAGCTGTAAAGTACATGTCACTCAATGAAATGCCTTGACTTCTACATGAACCTCTTTGTTCATGCTGCAAATCAGATTCACTACCACTTGAAATGTCTAACTCGTTACTTGACTTTGTATCATATTGTAGATTAACCAGGTTTACTGCTAGATCCTGAGCTTCTACAGTTCTGGAAATTACAACTTCACTTTCATAGCGTCGCGTTGGTCGCAAAAATGAAGTTGTGGATAGGAGCCTTGGAGATGCTTTTTTAAGTTGTAGGATCTGTAACTTGAGGCATCAATCCCTTGAACTTCTTTAACCGTTTTGATGAACTGGGCTGTGAGTTTTGTCATCCTGATCGCACCCTGTTGTTTAAGAATCTGTTCATCAATGACATTGTGGCAAAACTTTGCATAAGCCTCTGCATATAGAATATCTGTTGTTTCTTTTGGCCAGTTCCGAGTGAGAAATCTGGTTACGTTGCGAAAACAACTCGGATGGTATCTTGCCTCGGAACTTCAACAAGGTCTCTGCCACGCATTTGCAAAAGAAGGGATTCGTTACATGTCAGCTCAGCAGCCTTTCTGAGTTTCCCAGCATCTATTGTCTCGTAACGAGTCAGGGGCTCTCTTCGTCTCTTACAGGTCACCTTGCCCCATATCCAGTGATCAGCGTGACAAATGATGCACGACACTGGAAGTATGTGTGGTCTGCCTGAAGAAGATGGTCCAGCTACATTTGATCTTAGTGTTCGCTCCTTACAGACAGGTTCAACATCGTCATTGTCATCATCAGTGGAATCATCTGTAACATTCAAACAAGAGAAAGATACATATTAAAAAATTTGCTCTGAATTCATTAACCTACACCGTTTTACAACTTGAATTGACAAACCTAGCCCAGTTTATCTAAACTTGTTATAATGAATAATTTTTTTTACAAATGAAAAATTGGGCACAGATTTGGGGCCTTTGTCTTATTTTATCAAATCATTGAGCAATAATGAAATATCGACCTCCACCCATATAAAAAAATCAACCAAGTATTTGTACAAATGAAAAATTGGGCGTGGGTTTGGGGCCCTCATCTTATTTTATAAAACTCACGGAGCAATAATGAAATATTGATCTCCAGTCCACCCATATAAAAAAAAAAATCAACTAAGCGCAAATGGAAATTTGGGCATGGGTTTGGGCCCTCGTCTCATTTTATAAAATCATGGAGCAACTACTGAAGAAAGTCTAAAAGTTAAATACCAACCCCCCCCCCCCCCCCCATGACAGGTACTTCTATTTGTTGAACACATGCCAAATGTAACTTAACACACACTCAATAGAGATTTTGATTGTAAATGTATCCCTGTTGTTTGTACATATCTAACCCTAACCCAAATAAATTCACGATTACATCAGGTTGATGCATTTTGCACAACAAAATGACAGCAGGACTAGGTTACAATACAATAACAAACCGTCAAGAGCGAATGTAAAAACTTAAATAAAAGCACAACCACATTCCACAAAATGTCAGATTGACATTTCTAATTTCAGTTGGAAAATGGATTCATACTCATAATATTATTTAAATGTTTGCTTACCATCTTTGAGCGGATTTTTTGCAAGCCTTTCTTCAGTCTTGTTGAGTTTATTCATCTGTGAATCTCTGTTAGCACTCACAATGATAGCCAATGCACGACTCACCATGCTCATGATCTTGAAAATCAGCTAAAGATTTTGAGCTCTCTATACAGTATTTTGAAGTGACATCTCTAGCTAATGCACCATAAATACCTGGTTACACAATCCACCTTAAAACACAATCCTTGACTTTGGCAAAAGAGCTGTCAGAAAAGGATGAAATATTCGTATTTGTCTGTGCACACACATGCATACAACATTTGAGTGTGGGAGCAGCCATGTTTGTGCAGTTAGTGTAACCATGGTGTAACCAGACCACAGATCAACAGCTGTGATTGGTCAATTAAGGTTTGACCTGAAAATACTGACCAATTAGATAAGCTCTTTTAAGAGCAGTGGGTAATTTCTTTTGTTAGTTTTTCTTAAATTCTGACTGTTTGTGCCAGTAGAACCAAAAAGAACAAGTCAATCTTGATTCAGTACATATTTATACTAACTATTTCAGAGAAATTAACTTTCCCCACTTACCATGTGAACAAAAGTGCATTTAAATTGGCCATGGCCCATGGCCTACAAATACCAAAAGGCCTCTAGGCGCTTTACAAAACATAAAAACAAATAAAAAAATAAAAAGACAGAGAAATCAAAGGAATAAAAAGTCTAAAAAACACATAAACGAAAATTAAGCAGTACAGTACTGTATGTAAAATACAAACACAAAAATCTAAAAACACAAGAAGAATTATAAAACAGACCAAAATCTATAAAAACAAAACAAAGGATAAGCACATGAAATAGAGTTGTAAAAAAGTAAAAGTCTAGATTTAAACACAAGTATATAAAAGTGACAAAATCACGTTGCGAAACTAAAAAGATATGTGTTTGTAAAATTTTCGTAAATTTGGCGAGAGATTTGGCAGTCTTTATGTCGTGTTGTAGGTAGTTCCAAAGCTTCGGTGCAGTGACCGAGAAAGCGCGATCTCCTTAGTTCTTGGTTGAGACGGTTTTCGGGACCATGAGGAGTGATGTATTCACTTCCATGTGTGAGGGAATATCATATGCCCTCACATTTTTGCCAGGTTAAGCCCACCAAATATTTCCTTCATAGAGATAACCTTTGACCTGATACTGCTTCTTAGCATGGTAATGTAAGGTGAACAATCCACCCCTATTGTTTTATGGCTTCTATGATCCACACACTGTTCTGCCTGTCCTTGAGGACCCCACACAGATGCTATTTTGCCTGCTGTTTAGGATCCCACACACACACAGGCTATTTTGACTGCTGTATGACCCCCCCCCACACACACACACACTATTTTGACTGCTGTTTAGGACCTTACACACACGCTATTTTGACTGCTGTTTAGGACCCCACACACACACAAGCTATTTTGACTGCTGTTTAGGACCCCCCACACACACGCTATTTTGACTGAGCTGTTTAGGACCCCCCACACACACACGCTATTTTGACTGAGCTGTTTAGGACCCCACGCACACAAACACTATTTTGACTGCTGTTTAGGACCTCACACACACAAACACTATTTTGACTGCTGTTTAGGACCCCACGCACACAAACACTATTTTGACTGCTGTCTAGGACCCCACACACACACAAGCTATTTTGACTGCTGTTTAGGACCCCACACACACACAAGCTATTTTGACTGCTGTTTAGGACCCCACACACACACAAGCTATTTTGACTGCTGTTTAGGACCCCCCACACACACGCTATTTTGACTGCTGTTTAGGACCCCACAAACACACACGCTATTTTGACTGCTTGCAAGACCCTAGAAATAAATGAATTAAGCAAAAGTCTTTGTTCTTCTCGATTTTTAATGTGCTGTTCTTTACAGTTATAACTCTTGTCTACACCAGTTCAGTGATTAAAAGCTGCAAAAGTGCAAACCTTGATTAAGTAAACATTTTAGGTGCTAATGTACCCACCTCAAGTGTGCCACTCAAGCTGCAAACACTTCAAGTGTTCCCTGATATTAATGACATCTTTCTTAATGATACTGTCATATGATAAACTATATGAGATCGACGGTGGGTTACTTAAGTTATAACTCCTTTCATGAAAATATCTCATATATATTGAGAGTCCATTAATGTGTGCATGGTTGTGTATTTAAATTACCAATAGCAATGGTCTCTAGGCCACATATATTTATTCATTCATCACTGCTTTACTGGCCTCAATATACACACACTATGTATATAAGAAGGCTTGTATTGTACACCCATCTATATATAGAACTACTATATTACCTAGAGTGCCTTCACTGTTCACCTGTAAAGAGCAGCATGCAGTACTACCACCCTTGCATATATTTTATCACATGTGATATTTATTCTACATCAGTAGGTCGTACAAAATATCCAGCCTGGCTTAGTAATAATTCCAAACAACTTTCATTTCATCTCTTGATATTGGTCAGATGATCACAGAATTTTAATTTAGAAACAGGTAACAAGACAGTGAATATAGGGGGAGCTCTCTAAGGCAATATGTCCATCCATGCATGGTCAACAGAGTTTATCGATCAGTATATATCTTAGGGTTCAATAACGCTTTGTTGTGACCTTAATTATCAGACCACAGATTGCTGTAAATTATGAGTCGAAATGTTACTATGGAAATGGTAGACATTGGCTAACAAATACAGCTGTAACTACGGTAGGCTAAATATTAAAAACACTAGTATTATAATGTGTGGAGGGTGACCAAATATTAGCTCGGTTAAAAATAAGCTAAAAGCAGTATATAAAAGTAAGTGGGCCTGATGTTGTAATCCTAGCAGGATCTTCTTCAGAGACTGTTCAATGTAAAAGTAATAAATTTAAAAATTTAAGGGATTGATGGATGTAAGGCGCATTAACATGTTTGACAAAATCACTCTTTATGTTATGTACACATTAACACATAAAGTATTATAAAAAACATGCCTGCTATCGGCAGTACGTATATTGTATATATTAACATCTCTTAAAACCAGAATTGGATGAAATTGATGACTCATTCTTGTCTGTAAATTACATCAACGATAATAATTTAGACTGCAGGCAGTATAAATGTGAGTTAATTGGACTAAATTTGTTGTTGTGAGAGAAAAATTGTAGCCCGATGCAGTCATTAATTGTGCCATAATTAACCTTGTGTAGACAACAAGGGGAAGGGATGTCACGGACATGTAACTGCAAGTTTATAAAGTGACTATATAGGACAACAAAACAGTATTAATTAATCTCAACTAGATTAATTTCCAAGTCGAGGGAGTTTTCCGATGTGAGAACTGCAAAGATTGCATTAAACTACTGTAAATGCCTTTACATTTATGTGATTATTAGTGTACACTGAATGAAGACAACTCATTGCAGGTCAAATCAGACCAGTTACTACTGATTGCATGGAATTTCACCAGAGTTCTTCCACCTATATCAATAACTATCAAATATTAAATGTTATTGAGTGAAAACTGTATTACAACAGTACTGTAAGGCCTAATGGTGCTACTGTAGAGCTGCATAATAATCTTGAGCTACTGTATATGACATTGAAGCAACTGTGACTATAGAAAGCAGGTCTCTCATAAATTTTCAGTTGAAAAGGTACAATTGGTTGTGAATTTGATTGACTAATAGCTGTATGGTTTTTGTTCCATGTTCTTATCTTCTTTAGATAAGAAGAGTTCCATGTTACAATTTATTATAATGAAGCTAAGGGTAACAAAGAAAAGATGAAATTTCTTACAATTTACAGTAATTTTTTTTTTTTTTTTTTTTAAAGTAGTTTTGAAGGAGTCTGAAACTAAGTCTTTTTTGAACAGCAGCATTATTTTTTGCAGTACTCAGTAATTTAGGCAAACCCAGACTGAAACAGAGCTGAAAATGAAATGTTTTGATAATTGCAGACAGGCCTCCAAGATCTGGCTAAAGTGCTTGCTAAATGCAAGTAAATTGATAAAAATCTCAAGATTAGTAGAAATAGCCTGAAGCTAGCTGTACTAGGGTAATTTATTCTTTCCACAGGTAAACATTTATCATGTAAGGACAGCATCAGCAGCAAGAACATATATATTGCTAACATAAATTACTGCTGTACTGAGCATTCATCAAGCCTGATTTGTTTAACATGTGCCCTGAGGCTGAAAGACTACTTATAACTCAGCAGGAATTGTCAGCTACGTTGCTGACTTACTTACATTGTTCAAGAGAAATACATATCGCAGATATCGCAGAAATTGGATTATTAAGAGTAGCCACACTTTGGAGGAGCTCATTGCTTTGTTAGTCACAAATGAATTCATGAATTCATTGTCAAGGGTTTAACTATAATAAAGTACTTCTCTAGTTTAATGTATGTTTACAAGCTATAGTTCAATACACAAATATTACATTGTGTACATACCCAGCAAACACAAAAACGATTTTAAATGTTATTAAAACGTTTCGTCTTTTGTTTTGATAACGTTATTTGTGGTGTAATAAATATGTCACGAAAACGTTTTCAGGGCTATTATTTCAAAACATTTTTTCGTTAAAGCATTAATATAACATTTAATATAAGAGCCACCTCATATATGTTACAAAAGTCTGCACTATACTTGCAAATTTATGAACGTATGATGAGTGGAAGACTGATCATTTTTCTCCTGTTTTTATCACCAACAGGTGGTCCAGGGTCCAGGAAGGGACGTGTGGTTGATGACCTTGTACACATGTATGGCTTCAAGCCTCTTATAGTGGAAGACATGATTATGAGGGAACTGCCTAAGAAAGTACAGAATGTAATGGCTGTACAGAACACCAAGGCACTGGCACAGATGCTTGTGGTAAGTCTACAAACAACAATGAATATTCATGGCAAATGATTATTCAGAGGGAAGTTCAAACTTTGTACAGTTGTGTTGAAAGCTCTGAAGTTTATTTTATAAATTGCTGTGGTTCCTTTATACAAAATATTGTTGTTTGTATCTACAGACTTAAATATCAATTTGTGCACACTTTTTGCTCACATTTTGCATGGCATTTGCTTTGTGCGATATTCCCTGATACTTTAATCTGTCAAGCTTAACTGTAAACTGTTGGTCCCTATGACAACCTGAGCCTGGATTTATGCTTGGATCTCTACTCAAGTACTACTGTACTCTTCTGTTGATAGACCAAACAGTGAACCATGCCAGCCCATACTACAGTACTCTATACATACACCCTGGTTATATTATTCAACAAAAACTGCCAAGACTTCTTAGTGTACTACACACTTCTAAAATACTTCACTGCAGGTCAAAAGAACTAAACCCATGTGTTCCCTATAGTATTCATTTAACTAACTGTACAAAAAAATACTCAATTTTTATAGTGGGTACACAATGATAAACAACAGAACTCTTTTAACTGGTATTCTTGTGTGTTCACAGTGTTGTTACCTAGTACAACAGTCAAGCAACAGCCTAAATATGGATGGTAGAATATATATGCTTCATGGAGGTCAACAGTACAATTTGCAAGCAACAAAACCTGGTAGCAACCCTCAACACTTAGAATATACAGCTGGTAGAAATGATTGATTTTGTCCACTTCTGTACTTTATAGCTGCCTACAATGATACCCTGATAACTCAATTGACCATTTCACTTGAAGAGATTTATGTACATTTGATTGAAGTAGCTATTCCTACCATTTAATGATTAATGCATTCTACATTCCATTATCAACACTCATGTCTATGTGAATGGTCACCATGGCATCCTAAATCTTTTGACAGGTTACTTCACATATATCACAGACTTATATATGATAATTAGACCTGTGTTTCTTCCCCTTAGGAATTAACCATTTTCTAAAGAATGATCAACCTTACTGTAAGATTTCATTTTTATCAGCAAGTCAACATGCACATGGAATTATTTGTAAACGCGACGTCACATGCAATGTTTACTGTACAGTGTACACAAGAGGCCTAATGTGTTGTCCTTCAAATTTATGTTCAATTTTAAGGATCCCTCAACATCTTATAAACAACAGGAATTACTCTACTGTAGCTCTGTGTTGTGATATCACTGTCAGCCTTAAATACATGTATCCCTCAACACTTTGTAAACAACAGGAATTACCCTACTGTAGCTGTGTTATAATATCACTACAAGCCTTAAATGCATGTATCCCTCAATGCTTTGTATACAACAGTCATAACCTTACTGTAGCAGTGTTGTAATGTCACTGTAAGCCTTTAATACAAGTATCTCTCAATGCTTCGTATACAACAGGAATAACTCTACTTGATCTGTGTTATAATATCACTGTAAGTCCTTAACTTACATGTATCCCTCAACGCTTTATACAGTCATAACCTTACTGTAGCTGCTGTATTGTCATTGTAAGCCTTAACTACAGTACCATGTTACCTACAGTAGATGAGAATACATTACTGTACTTCTGATCAATCTGGAAATAAGAGGGTAATTGGGGACACATTACAATAATGATTCTAGTTTGTACAGGTTAAGTATTTAGATCAGTTATAAATACTCGTTAAACCAGTTTAACAGTTTTGAGGTACCATGGAATAATAAACTTGTCTGTTTTTAATTATGACGTGATTGCATGTTTTAGTTAATTAATATTGAGAAACTTTTGTGCCGCACAATTTTAATGCCAACTGGTGTTTTATTTTTTCTTATATAATTTGCAAACCTTTTAGATACTTGCTTATTATTTATTAAGTTGGATAAATATGACTATAAAAAAGGAATTTTTTTTTTAGCTATCTGTTTGGTAATGGCATTCATGGTGTTGGCTATGACCAGATTGTGCTCAATGAACACTTTAAATTCATCTTAAACTGATCCTCTTACTACCATGTAGGCATTGTGTACAGTATCAGCTAAAATGACTGCAACCTTCCCCAAATAACATTTTTAAATGATGCTGCTTCTTTTTAAGATCATCCCTTAAATACATACCATTAAGTAATTGCTGTACATGCTCATGCAGCTAGCATATATACAATAGTAGCGCAGAGATGTACAATTCCACATAATTTGCATTCAAGTTCCCTCGGGGATAGTGTGTAATTTCTAAAAGCCAGTTGTTTTAGCGTAAGTCGTCATAAGGTACAGTAGGTGCATGACAGTAATAGCAGTGACTCTTAATATTAAATGAACACACATGTGTGAGTAGGCAAGCTGAACAGCCGTCATTCACGGTAGATTGCTACAGCAGCAGCGCTCAACTCACCAGAACACAGATTACACAGTAAGTCTGTGTGGCAAGCAGAAGTACTATAGCTGCTGGTTGCAAACTCTGTGCTTGGTCTCGACTCAGTGGTAAAGTTATCAATTTATAAGAAGGGCAAGCAGCAGCCTGAGAGTTTGTTGATGATAAAGTCTGTTGTACAAGTTGGGAGTGATGAATTAATGTCTGAAGTACAGTATAGGGGCTGTAGGGTACTGCAGTACATTGATCAGAGCTCTAGCTGTGATAACCATACATACATGTATGCAGTATCAATCTATGAACTGTGCATTAGAAACTTGTAATTCATGAGACTATAGTACGTACAGTACCTTGCATTACATAGTTAATTTAATCACCGTATTTGTGGTCACTTTGTACACATTTTAATCAATATGTACAGAACATTGCAATTATAAGTAATTGCAGAGTACAGACTGTACATGTATCAGTATATTTAAAGTTTAAATTAACTGGTGCATATATTAGTTAATTAGTTTCTCCTGAACTGTGATATGCATTGGTTGAACTTTCGTACTTGTCGTTGTGTATATATAGTTAGGTTCTTAACTAACATCATTTTATACAGTGCAGTACAATTGCATACATGTGGAAATGCTTGGACCACCAACTTGATTCCAGCTCTCTAACCTGGCTCAGGGCTCCTACACTGTATACAGTTTACAATCTAGTCTATATACTGTACCTAGCCTGCAAACTGGTCAAACAGTCTGTGCCTACAAAGATCCTCTATATAGATGAGGTCCACCCCCCCCCCCACCTCCTTCCTTCCAAATCAACCATTCTAGAGGCCTTCAGCTCATTTTTTGACCTAGGATTTACATCCATCTTAATATAGAGGGTCATTGTTGGCACAGCTGTGCAAGAATGTTACCAGTTCTTAGGCTAGGTATTTGGAGTGCAGATACTGGAGACAGGTAAGTATCGTCATTCATAAAGACCCAAAACCAGTAAACTTTTGGGTTTCTGTTTTTCATTGTGCTGTATAATTACAGTTACTGTGAGTCTTGCATATAGTAGTGTCATTAATGGCTAACTACTGTACAATAAAGAATTTAATTAGAATTGTTTGTGTTAAATCTTAAAGGAGTGCTTTATGTGGTGTTCTTCATGTACAGTATATACTGAAATAGTCTACAGAAACTCTCACCAGTTGTGTCAAGGTGTGCAGCTCTGTAGTAGCACAAGTCTAGGTACTGTATGTAACATGCCTGTATATTGGATTCTTCATTTATACTATACATACATGCAGTGATTTACTGCAAGAACGACTGGTATTGATCTAGCTGTGATGTTCGTTATAAATTAAAGGAGGTCAAGCCAGTTAACCAGCATTTCTGAACAAACCCTTGCTGAACTCATTCATTTGATGCATATGCTGGTACATCTGGCCATCTTGTAAGTAGTACTACTGTACTGTATGACTGGCAGGTCAGATTGAAGACTACACTATAGATCTACGTATGTTGACTGGAGACAGACTACTGTACACTTATCTATATACATGTTGATTGAAGACTGCACTATATATCTATACATGTTGATTGAAGACTACACTATATGTATGCTGCAGGAAGACTATGTAAGCTGATCAAAGACTACACTTTATATACTATATTCATGATGATCAAAGACTACCATACATTTACAGTATGTAAGCTGATCAAAGGTAACCAACACATATATCAACAACTATCCATGTAGTGTGCATATTTTCTGGTGACAAGACATTGCTATTGCTAGACAGTTACTGCATTGGTGGTACACTATAATAATTGTGCCCCATTATCAATAGGTTACAACCATGCAGTAACTGTTACCTCTAATAGAGAGTAAAATGCTAGATATTAAAAGGAACAATTTATGCTTAAGTCATCTTCAGATTGAGTTTATTATTCTACAGACATCCTGACAGCAGAGTATTTACTCATGTATACATCATATGATTTATGTCTACTTCAATAGCCCTTCTCTAGCTCATTGTCTACAAGTAATCTACTGGAGGGATTGTCTCTGGGACAGGTTATCATTGACCAGGGGTTATATAACGTCTGTTAAGCGCTTTGAGACCTATCGCTGGTGTAAAGCGCTATATAAAAATCAAATACTATAATTATGATTATTATATTATTAATCTGTAGGGCCAGGACTGCCATTGCATATTGCAACCAATCTTTAGCATGCTGAAATCTGGATCTAACACTGATGATGGTGATGACCTTTATATTAATTCATACACTTTATT
Source organism: Apostichopus japonicus (assembly GCF_037975245.1). NCBI lineage: Eukaryota > Metazoa > Echinodermata > Holothuroidea > Aspidochirotida > Stichopodidae > Apostichopus > Apostichopus japonicus. The sequence goes on along the minus strand of NC_092576.1, from coordinate 3,763,045 downwards.
GGTCTCACCAAATACAGTATAGTGCCAACTTCAGCTTACTGTACATAGAGTCTTGTCTGTGACATAGCATATAAACTAATGTGTATTGTTGCACATGTACGTATTCATTCTCTTTATAGGTCTCACCAAATACAGTATAGTGCAAACTTCAGCTTGTAACTAGCCTTGTCTGTGACATAGCATATAAACTAGTGTGTATTGTTGCATGTATTCATACACTTTATATAGGTCTCACCAAATACAGCATAGAGTCTTGTCTGTGACATAGCATATAAACTAGTGTGTATTGTTGCATGTATTCATACACTTTATTTAGGTCTCACCAAATACAGCATAGAGTCTTGTCTGTGACATAGCATATAAACTAGTGTGTATTGTTGCATGTATTCATACACTTTATATAGGTCTCACCAAATACAGCATAGAGTCTTGTCTTTGACATAGCATATAAACTAGTGTGTATTGTTGCATGTATTCATACACTTTATTTAGGTCTCACCAAATACAGCATAGAGTCTTGTCTGTGACATAGCATATAAACTAGTGTGTATTGTTGCATGTATTCATACACTTTATATAGGTCTCACCAAATACAGTATAGTGCAAACTTGAGCTTACTGTATACAGTAGTCTTGTCTGTGACATAGCATATATAAACTAGTGTGTATTGTTGCATGTATTCATACACTTTATAGGTCTCACCAAATACAGTATAGTGCAAACTTGAGCTTACTGTATACAGTAGTCTTGTCTGTGACATAGCATTAACTAGTGTGTATTGTTGCCTGTTATGATGCATCATTGTATGATAATATTGTGTACAATAATAAATATGAAACAAATATTCTAAGCACCTTGTGAAATAATTGTCTGAGGGGATCTATTCTTCTGACATACGTAGCTGTGTTATCATGTGGATTGCACAGCAGTAGTAGTAGCAGCAGTAGCCCTGGCAGGTCGTCAGTAGATAATGACATCATTAATTGTTCAGAGATGAGAGAGATACAGCCTTGGGGTGAGGGTTTCAAAGGGTTCTTGTTAATGCTGGTGTGGTATCAATGCAGAGAGATGTAAACATTGTGTTGTTCTTTATATAGATTTACATGTTCATAGAGTTATATGAGTACTACGGTATAAACTATGTGGATACAGCATGATCATTAAATACTAGTTACATGTATACTACATGTAAATATATATATACTGTAACATGTCCACATGTACAGGGGAATGCTTGGTGTCATCTATAGTGGATGAATAATCATAGGTATATGTGTACAAGCTACATTAATGTCCAAATTAAGGAGAGATGTTAGTAAGATGCATTGTTATGCAAATTTGTTATTGTTTGATGCCTACATTATTACTGTACATAGCACTGTCAGTAAGTAAATTGATTTTGTAACTGATAATTAGTATGCATGCATGGTATGTAAACTATATGGACTTGAAGATAATGTGGTACTGCATGGGTCATAACACGATTAAAGTAGTTTATACTCTGGCCAGTATTTACTGACATTATACTATGTATAGTAAGTACTCTGGTATTGTAACTGGTAAGAATGCATGCATGGTTTGTAAATTATATGGACTTGAAGATAATGTGGTACTGCATGGATCATAACACGATTAACATGAATTGTAAATTATATGGACTTGAAGATAATGTGGTACTGCATGGATCATAACACGATTAACATGAATTTATACAGCAGTACTTACTGACTTACTGTAACTCTATGTATGTATAGTAAGTTCTGTTGTTGTCAAGTTTACTCCCCTTCCTTGCTTGCTTCAACCTCAGAACTCTCTCTCTCTACCTCTCTCCCCCCCTAGAGTGAACATATTATAACAGGTAACATCCCACATCCCCAATTGGGGGGGGGGGATTATCATATTTGTTACTTATTGTGTGATATTAACCAGGAGGTTACAGACCTGGAGTATAAAGTTATCAAATAAGATCAACTGATTTGAATAATATTACAAGAGAGAGTAAAAACTATTAAGATCAAACTTATTCAATAATGTCCCATCTACGCACAATGTGTGTGGGTATTTATAGGAAGTTACAATAGGTGGGAAAACAATGTCCCATCTACACACCATGTGTGTGGGTATTTATAGGTAGTTACAAATCTAGGTGAGAAAACAATGTCCCATCTACACACCATGTGTGTGGGTATTTATAGGTAGTTACAAATCTAGGTGAGAAAATAATGTCCCATCTACACACCATGTGTGTGGGTATTTATAGGTAGTTACAATAGATGAGAAAATAATGTCCCATCTACACACCATGTGTGTGGGTATTTATAGGTAGTTACAATAGATGAGAAAATAATGTCCCATCTACACACCATGTGTGTGGGTATTTATAGGTAGTTACAATAGGTAGGAAAACAATGTCCCATCTACACACCATGTGTGTGGGTATTTATAGGAAGTTACAATAGATGAGAAAACAATGTCCCATCTACACACAATGTGTGTGGGTATTTATAGGTAGTTACAATAGATGAGAAAATAATGTCCCATCTACACACCATGTGTGTGGGTATTTATAGGTAGTTACAATAGGTAGGAAAATAATGTCCCATCTACACACCATGTGTGTGGGTATTTATAGGTAGTTACAATAGATGAGAAAACAATGTCCCATCTACACACAATGTGTGTGGGTATTTATAGGTAGTTACAAATCTAGGTGAGAAAACAATGTCCCATCTACACACCATGTGTGTGGGTATTTATAGGTAGTTACAAATCTAGGTGAGAAAATAATGTCCAATCTACACACAATGTGTGTGGGTATTTATAGGTAGTTACAATAGATGAGAAAATAATGTCCCATCTACACACCATGTGTGTGGGTATTTATAGGTAGTTACAAATCTAGGTGAGAAAACAATGTCCCATCTACACACCATGTGTGTGGGTATTTATAGGTAGTTACAAATCTAGGTGAGAAAACAATGTCCCATCTACACACAATGTGTGTGGGTATTTATAGGTAGTTACAACAGATGAGAAAACAATGTCCCATCTACACACCATGTGTGTGGGTATTTATAGGTAGTTACAATAGGTGGGAAAATAATGTCCCATCTTCACACCATGTGTGTGGGTATTTATAGGTAGTTACAAATCTAGGTGAGAAAATAATGTCCCATCTACACACAATGTGTGTGGGTATTTATAGGTAGTTACAAATCTAGGTGAGAAAATAATGTCCCATCTACACACCATGTGTGTGGGTATTTATAGGTAGTTACAAATCTAGGTGAGAAAACAATGTCCCATCTACACACCATGTGTGTGGGTATTTATAGGTAGTTACAAATCTAGGTGAGAAAACAATGTCCCATCTACACACCATGTGTGTGGGTATTTATAGGTAGTTACAAATCTAGGTGAGAAAACAATGTCCCATCTACACACAATGTGTGTGGGTATTTATAGGTAGTTACAGCAGCTAGATTAGAAAACAATGTCCCATCTACACACCATGTGTGTGGGTATGTATAGGTAGTTACAATAGGTGGGAAAACAATGTCCCATCTACACACAATGTGTGTGGGTATTTATAGATAGTTACAATAGGTGGGAAAACAATGTCCCATCTACACACAATGTGTGTGGGTATTTATAGGAAGTTACAACAGATGAGAAAATAATGTCCAATCTACACACAATGTGTGTGGATATTTATAGGAAGTTACAATAGGTGGGAAAACAATGTCCCATCTACACACCATGTGTGTGGGTATTTATAGGTAGTTACAATAGATGAGAAAACAATGTCCCATCTACACACCGTGTGTGGGTATTTATAGATAGTTACAATAGATGAGAAAATAATGTCCCATCTACACACCATGTGTGTGGGTATTTATAGGTAGTTACAAATCTAGGTGAGAAAACAATGTCCCATCTACACACCATGTGTGTGGGTATTTATAGGAAGTTACAATAGATGAGAAAACAATGTCCCATCTACACACAATGTGTGTGGGTATTTATAGGTAGTTACAAATCTAGGTGAGAAAATAATGTCCAATCTACACACAATGTGTGTGGATATTTATAGGAAGTTACAATAGGTGGGAAAACAATGTCCCATCTACACACAATGTGTGTGGGTATTTATAGGAAGTTACAATAGATGAGAAAATAATGTCCCATCTACACACAATGTGTGTGGGTATTTATAGGTAGTTACAATAGATGAGAAAATAATGTCCCATCTACACACCATGTGTGTGGGTATTTATAGGTAGTTACAAATCTAGGTGAGAAAACAATGTCCCATCTACACACCATGTGTGTGGGTATTTATAGGAAGTTACAATAGATGAGAAAACAATGTCCCATCTACACACAATGTGTGTGGGTATTTATAGGTAGTTACAAATCTAGGTGAGAAAATAATGTCCCATCTACACACAATGTGTGTGGGTATTTATAGGTAGTTACAACAGATGAGAAAATAATGTCCCATCTACACACCATGTGTGTGGGTATTTATAGGTAGTTACAATAGATGAGAAAACAATGTCCCATCTACACACCATGTGTGTGGGTATTTGTAGGTAGTTACAACAGATGAGAAAATAATGTCCAATCTACACACAATGTGTGTGGGTATTTATAGGTAGTTACAACAGATGAGAAAATAATGTCCCATCTACACACAATTAATCAATTAATGTTGATGTGTGTGTGTGTATTACTATTTATATATGTGACACCTGTGTAAGTTTACACTAACTAAAGACATTCATCAAAGTAAAATAAAACTGTTAGCAAACTGCTAAATCCACTACAGAGCCTGTGTAGGAGAATGTGTTAAAGTATTAGTTGGCCTGACTTTTCAATCCTAGCAGGATCTTCTTCAGAGGCTGAATGACAAGTAACAGTAACAAAAGGGACAAATACATACACAGAATACAGACAGGTTAATGAGCATAGTGAACACAGAGAGATAGATGTAAGGGGATTAGTAGACAAGGGATGGAGAAGAGAAATGATGGAGAAAAAGACATTCATTGCGGATGATTATCGTGCTTGGTATATATCGGTCCTATTGATCCAAGAACCTAATGTCTTTTCTGTGAAGATCAAAGGTCATTTAAGGTCAACAGAGGGGGGAACCTGAAAACCTTTTGGACACAATTTAACTTCATAGACTCTGTGGCACATAATTGTCCATTAAATATAACAAATTATTAGAATGATTGAATTTCTGTTCTTACTCATTAGTGTAATTTGTCTAGATGTCTATAGCTTTGTACCCCCTGGAGTCCTGCCTCACACTCCCAAGGGGTGTTGACCTGCACACAAGGTCACACCAGATTGTACACCCCTTCAATGCAATGGTAGTTTCAGTATCCACATACCTGTCCTGAAATACTGCATTGTAGAACAGCCCTCATTAATTTGAATAATAAATTACATATTGTAGGTCTACCGTGTCAACCTCTGGACAGCCAATCACACTTTGCGATGTAATGATAAGCTATACGGTACAGTGTATTCTACATGCATGACCAGTACCAGATCAGTGAAGTCGATTTACTTGCTACTATATCATATTAACAGTTACACCAGTGGCATGTAAGGATGTAAAGAGGGGCGGGGTAGAGGGCATGGGAAGGATGGGAAAGAGCTAGTTTTGCTCGAAAGCTCTGCAAAAACCAAACATTGGCTGTTTTACCTCCAATCAGTTACTTAGTTTAATTATTGTATCTCACTCAAGATCCAGCCTTTCTCTAAATGCAGCATAGTCGTTTAACAGTTTTTCCGTTATTCCTATCTATCTTGATATGTATCTATATGAGTTGTCTGACGATCGCTCAACGCATGAAACTCTGAGTAACAACTACTAGTGTTCCACTAGTCTCAACCTATATATACGTCTATTTCACAGTACTACCTAGCAATTAAATTACTAATCCTCTCTGTACATGTTTATCTGTAAGCCTGCCAGATGAACTTAAAGACACATGATCGCAAAACAACAAATTGAAGTGCTGTCCATACTGTAGTTATTATTTCATTTGACAAGTCTGTTACAAACTCGACAGTCTAGTGTGTTTGATGACACCCATTAACCACAGCACATCGGTCGCAAGCAGTTAATGTCACATTAATTGTGTGTATACATCTGCACAGTGAATCCAGTCAGAGGTGTACGTTTGTTCTGGAATGAGAGCTAATCTAATAACTGTCACAATGTGGTTCGTGACAACCAGAACATGTGTATTACATAGAACATGACACTTAAAAGATGCCCTGTAGGGGAGCCACTGGATGTAACATGTACAGTTGGTAACTTACTCTTTGACAATCATTGCTGATAAATTGATGAATTCAATGGGTTAATTCACTTTGACTTGGCAGTGGAGACTATTGTAACAGTATACTATTGAATGAATGTATAAATATCATGTATTAATACACAAGATATGTACTAACTATACATGACAAGTATGAAGAAAGTATGCATTACACAAGAATATGTAATAAATATACATGACAAGTATGGAGAAAGTATGTATTACACAAGATATGTACTAACTATATGACAAGTATGGAGAAAGTATGTATTACACAAGATATGTACTAACTATATGACAAGTATGTAGAAAGTATGTATTACACAAGATATGTACTAACTATATGACAAGTATGGAGAAAGTATGTATTACACAAGATATGTACTAACTATATGACAAGTATGGAGAAAGTATGTATTACACAAGATATGTACTAACTATATGACAAGTATGGAGAAAGTATGTATTACACAAGATATGTACTAACTATATGACAAGTATGTAGAAAGTATGTATTACACAAGATATGTACTAACTATATGACAAGTATGGAGAAAGTATGTATTACACAAGATATGTACTAACTACATGACATGATGTTCTTAGTAACATGTGGTGACTACACTAATACACACATCCATGTGTACAGTACATGATGTTCTTAGTATACATGTGGTGACACACTAAATGCAAACATTCATGTGTACAGTACATGATGTTCTTAGTGTACCTGTATGTGGTGACTACACTAATACACACATGTGTTACACAATGGCATTTTGTTGTTCCATACTACCTGTAGTACACAACCAAAGTCCTGGCTTATGCAAGAATCAAAATTAATCTTTGCAAACTATGGAGGAAGGAGTAACAGATGCATTTTTAGGATTTGCATAGTAGTATATATACAAATACTCCATATCAAGGGTTGTCTAAATTCATTTTCAGAGTGATCCAAAGTGTGACCATATTGTATGGTGCTGTTCTACCTAGATATTGAGTAATGTGATAAAGATAGAGGCTGGCTGGGTGTTAAAGTCTATGGCCAAAAGGGCCTTAATACCCAATCACCATACATGTGGTTAACTTTAGGCCCGGTAGGCTGCTGATTTGGTATCACTGTGTAATATCATGACCTGCAAATATAATAACTTGTTTATATTTTATTAAATGTCTTTCAGGATAATCCTAGTGTTCTTGACCTTGAGTGGGTGATTGACATGATAGCAACTGAACTTCAGCTGGAACCCAAGACAATGCATCTTATAGATCTTGTACCTAACCTCAAATTCCTGCTTAGATGTGAAAATTTTCTTCAGGAACCAGATTATCATTTGAAGAGGTTTTGCGAGAAGGTTAGTATTTTGGGCAGCTAAGACTTTTTTTGTGGTCTGATGAGCCATCGTTTAATTTTTGTATAGTCATATACCAAAGATGTTCACAGGAATTAATCTTAAGATCACAGAAATTTAAATCTGTAGTCTGGTGCAACAGAAACAGAACTTCAATATCTAAGCATCTTTTCAAAGTTCTTTTTTCTTTTTTTTTTAATCTTTTTCCGATAATTTTACCACATGGGCTGATTAATTAGCAGATTAATATTGCATTTGATCCAGCTAAGGCTTTAAGACTTGAGAAAGTTGTAACTGTTTGAAATTTTCCTTCATTATAAAAAACAAAACAGAGTATTTAGCAAATATGAGATTTGATTAGTAAAGTCTACAGTTACAGTGTGGGTGTTAACAGCAAACATTCATGACAGGTATGAAATTAACTTCTTATTCACATAGTTGAACATTTAATAGTTAATAAGTCAATTAACATTCATCATTATTTCTTGTGTCAGTTTCCTGATTGCTTTGCGTTGAATCTGAGCATTCCTGAGCAGAAAGCGGTTAAGGAGGTACAGGCTCATGGAGCTAAACACCCAGACAAGATGAAGGAAGGGGGGCAGAGCGACGAAGCCGACTCCACCAGGACGCAAGTAAGTCAATAAATAAACAGGAACCATAGATCTGATGATCTGAAAGAAGTGCAAGGATCCTGAGAAGGAGGACTGGGGAGAAGGATGTCGGGGGAGAAGGGTGACGGGGGAGGAGGATGGGGGGAGAAGGGGGGCAGAGCGACGAAGCTGACTCCACCAGGACACAAGTAAGTCAATACATAAACAGGAAACATTGATCTGAAAGAGGTGCAAGGATGCTGAGAAGGGGAACAGGGGAGAAGGGGGACGGGGGAGAATGGGGACGGGGAGAAGGGGGACGGGGGAGAAGGGGGACGGGGGAGAAGGGGGGCAGGGGAGAAGGGGAGAAGGGGGGCAGAGTGATGAAGCTGACTCCACCAGGACACAAGTAAGTCAATAAATGAACAGGAACCATAGATCTGATGATCTGAAAGAGGTGCAAGGATGCTGAGAAGGGGGACGGGGGAGAATGGGGACGGGGAGAATGGGGACGGGGAGAAGGGGGGGGGCGGGGGAGAAGGGTGACAGGGAAGAAGTGGAGAAGGGGGGCAGAGTGATGAAGCTGACTTTACCAGGACACAAGTAAGTCAATAAATAAACAGGAACCATAGGTCTGATGATATGAAAGAGGTGCAAGGATGCTGAGAAGGAGGATGGGGGAAAAGGGGGACAGGGGAGGGGCGAAACGGGAAGAGGAAAAAGGGGGACGATGAGAAGGTGTACGGGGGACGGGGAGGAGACAAAAGTACAGTAGTATGACTGTAGATATAGGGATATAGATGAGATGAGTTAGAAGGGTATAAGGCAGCCCATTAGGAATAACCTATAATTAAGCTGCCAATTACTGAAATGTTAAATCAAAATAAAATAAAACTGTTAGCAAACTGCTTATCCACTAGAGAGCCTGTGTAATAGAATGTGTAAAAGTAAGTTGACGTTTCGATCCTAGCAGGATCTTCTTCAGAGGCTGTTACTTGAAATTTCTGAAATGTTGTGATATTTATAAATATTAACTGGCTCCCAACAATAATCATACTAAGAAGACAATTCTTGTTTGCAGTTTTCAAAGGCATTTAAGACTCCCCCAAACCACGTGCCGCCCTCTGAAAAAAGTTAACTTTCCGTTGCTTGCAAGTGAAGTTGGTTTCTTGTCGATACAAAATGCAGACAGTAATGAAATGTGATACCTTGTTATTTTTATCTGGACCTGAGATGTCCATCGCTGCTATGTACACTGTGTTGTGGGTATTGACCGTAGCTGCATACATGTATTGACTGTACACTAGTGTCTACTTACCGACTGTGGCAAGCTGTGTGTGTATTTTCTGGGATCGATGGTGGTGTCTTACACTTCTGTTACACCTCATTCGAAACTAGGTCAGATTACCAGCATCAGATGTTTCTTTGTACGTGAGTCTTCACTCCCTTTAAGTCAATTTTCAAGTATATTTGTTGTTTCTTCTTCTTCTGTCAGAGACGGCATGCCATCTACGCCCAGAGTGTTAAAGGGTCTTTAAATTTCTTCAAGGAGAGAAACAGACTTGTGGTGGTAGATGTCTCATGTGGTATCGGTGATCTCATTTGGCATAGAGTCAGCGATTTCTTTGGACAGGATTTAGAGCTGGTGCCTGACAAGACAGTTAATACAGTCATTGTATTTGCTTTTGGTAAGTTTAACTTGGATAGAAAGTTCTCAGGATGTATAAGAGGATGTGTGGTTGGTTTTGATGATTCTGTGTAATCACTGATTTATATTGTAATGTGTCTGGGTGTATGTGTGTGCGTATGTATGTATTTTAAATCCTCCCTCAAGCAGGAACTCGCGAAGAAGCCTCATTGGCTTATCAAAGCTGCAAGCTGACCAAAATCAGTCTCTTACATTCATATTTAACATCCATGATTATGAATTGTTAATTGTCAACAACTCTGTAACTGGACGACATATACATTAATCTGGGAGTGACTCTAACGGGGGCCCTTATGATTGATAGGCACCGGCGTTAACCACTGAGATAACACTCCTATGGAGTGTTTATGGAGGGTCAAATGAATTAACAGCTAGTCGCTCCAGTCTCCGCTATAGAGGCTTCCGTGAAACCATCTGAAGCAACCCTTAACCACATGATGACATGGTAGCAGTGTGAGAAGAACATGGTTGTAACCACTGCAACTAAGGGGCATGAAACCACTTACTTCCATGAGACCATCTGAAGCAACCCTTTACCACATGATGACATGGTAGCAGTGTGAGAAGAACATGGTTATTACCACTGCAACTAGGAGCGTGAAACCTCATACTTCCATGAAACCATCTGAAGCAACCCTTTATCACATGATGACATGGTAGCAGTGTGAGGAGAATATGGTTATAACCACTGCAACTAGGAGCGTGAAACCTCATACTTCCATGAAACCATCTGAAGCAACCCTTAACCACATGATGACATGGTAGCAGTGTGAGAAGAACATGGTTGTAACCACTGCAACTAAGGGGCATGAAACCACTTACTTCCATGAGACCATCTGAAGCAACCCTTTACCACATGATGACATGGTAGCAGTGTGAGAAGAACATGGTTATTACCACTGCAACTAGGAGCGTGAAACCTCATACTTCCATGAAACCATCTGAAGCAACCCTTTATCACATGATGACATGGTAGCAGTGTGAGAAGAACATGGTTATAACCACTGCAACTAGGAGCGTGAAACCCCTTACTTCCATGAAACCATCTGAAGCAACCCTTTATCACATGATGACATGGTAGCAGTGTGAGAAGAACATGGTTATAACCACTGCAACTAGGAGCGTGAAACCTCATACTTCCATGAAACCATCTGAAGCAACCCTTTATCACATGATGACATGGTAGCAGTGTGAGAAGAACATGGTTATAACCACTGCAACTGGGAGCATGAAACCCCATTCCATTGGTTGGTGGATCACAACAAGCAACTAACTGAAAACAAATTAAAAAACAAATTCCTCACCAGCAAATTAACATGATCTTTGCCTAATATTGTGGAATTGATCAAAGTTGCTTCTTTCTTGCAGATGATCATGCTTTTCAGGATTTGGATTTGAGCAGATATCATATGGAACACCTTAAATTGGCCAGTCTTGTGGATAAAAAGGATGCCCCATTAGTAAGTATTTTGCGACTGTGTGTATGTTAGAATATGGACAGATATGGAACACCTGAAATTGGTCAGTTTTGTGGATAAAAGCGATGCCCCATTAGTAAGTATTTTGTGACTGTGTGTGTGTGGACGGATATCATATGGAAGACCTGAAATTGACCAATCTTACAAAATGTTTGTTTTATTTGATTTGGTAGAAAATCTTTCTTTCTTCTTTATGTTAAAGATTCTTTGTACCAAATGTATGACTTAAATCACACAAAGCAATGAGCAGCTTACTGAATAGGTATTAATTCAACATATTGTGCTCCCTTTTCTTTCTTTACTTCAGGAGAAACTGATTACTGCCCTCTGTCACAAGATAGACACATCAGCCCCTCTTGCTGAATCATTTGTGGTTGATTGTACAGAGACCACGCTAAGCCGTTGCCCTGTGGGTGAGGTGAGTCAAGATCAAAAGATGTTAGCTGTTAAATCAACAGTATAGAAAAATCAGTGCATAAGAGGACAATACAGAGTATGTGGGCTTTATACAGGTTACATACCTCTCTCAGTACTTGAGAGGACTATCAGGAGTATGTGGGCTCTATACAGGTTACATACCTCTCATAGTACTTGAGAGGACTATCAGGATTATGTGGGCAGTATACAGGTTACATACCTCTCTCAGTACTTGAGAGGACTATCAGGAGTATGTGGGCTGTATACAGGTTACATACCTCTCTCAGTACTTGAGAGGACTATCAGGACTATGTGGGCCATATACAGGTTACATACCACACCCAGTACTTGAGAGGACTATCAGGAGTATGTGGGCCATATACAGGTTACATACCACACCCAGTACTTGAGAGGACTATCAGGAGTATGTGGGCTGTATACAGGTTACATACCTCTCTCAGTACTTGAGAGGACTATCAGGAGTATGTGGGCCATATACAGGTTACATACCTCTCTCAGTACGTGAGAGGACAATACAGAATATTTGCCCGCAGTGTCTGGGCTGTATACAAGTTAGGTCATAGGACCACCACAAGAAGAAAAGGCAGTAATGTCTCAAGAACAGCCAATTTACATACAATTTCTATTAGCCATTAAACATTTCTTAGCCTCTCTTCTCTTTGCAAGGGAAGCCATTCAAGCAACTGGCCTTATCTAATTAATTGCCAAAAATCCTGTATATCCAATTGATTACATTCTAGAAGTTTTGTTTCCTTCTTCCCCCAGACCAAAAGACAAATTAAATTCTTTGAATCTGAGAACACCTACCTGGACAAGTTTATATTCATCAGCAACGAAAAGAAAGACAGAAGTCGAAAAAACAGCCTGTACCCGGTGACGTTCAAAGCTGTTGCCAGCACAGAGAATGAAGTCTGTCTGTTCTCATCAGACACTAACACGGACCTGTGTCATAAAATAGCTGATCTCATGAGTAAGGAGAGAGATTTAACAAGGTGAGTTGATCATAACCCTCTTTCATGACAGGAAATAAAAGAGAAGTTCCAGTTTTCTAATGCAGAAAGAAGTCAAATGAGATAGGGAAACCAACTTTCCCCACTAAGGTAGCATACACCCATTAAAAGCCCCATTGACTTACACACTAAATCACAAAAGTAATGTGTTCTCTAAGTCTAGATAGAAGTTTTCACTTGCTAAACGCTACCCATCACTGGATAGCTGACAAGTTGGTCTTTCATGGCACCATCAATTTTCCGTACCATGACCGTGCAGATTTTTTGCTACGAGAGCCGGAACTTTTCGTCACTTGTAAACAAACCTCTTTACTCAGTCGTAAACAATCTTTGTACGCTGCTCCTGGGAGGGCTAAACTGGTCTAAAATTGCCTCAATTTACCCCCATTTTTTAACCACATGTGCTTCCATTGTTCTTTAACATCTTAAGCCACAAAAAAGCACATCCTAATTGATAACATAGAAAAAAAGTTGTTCTCCTGCTCCTAATTGGCACTTTTCCTGAAGGAGAACACTTGCGGCGGATGGATATAGACGCTAATAGGAGTATGCCACCTTAAGTAGCAGATTTCTAATGCAGTGAGAGGTATAATGAGGTTTGCCATAGAACTGCTGATAATATTTAGAGGAGAAAGGTAGATAATCTTACTTATAAAGTGATAAATTCTGTTAACCATTTGTCTTCTAGACCATACCTAGGTTAATGCCAATAATAAACTCTTAAAATGAGTCTTAAAATGAATCTTGAATCACAATTTCATATTTTTATTATTTTGCTAAATGATCTTCTCTTATGTTTCTTTTAGGTCCACACATGTAATGGCGACATCATAGGACACTTCACTGATTACTTCACCACGGACTAAAAGATAAAAACAAAGGCCAAAAATGTTATGTTACCATGGTAATTACTTTGCAATAAAAGTCCGCAGTTTGTTTTTATAACAAAACTTTTGTTTTGTAGTTTGGAATTTGGGAGAATGTTGATGTGCTGTTTCTTTGCTGTTTCATGTTTCTGATATCAATTATATGCATTTTTAATTTATCTGTGGTTTATCCTTTCAGAGTGGGTTTGATGAATTTGATTTGTGATTCAGAGGTTTGTTTGTTTGTTTGGTTATCAAGCCCACTGCCATTGCTGTTAATGTATTCAATATGTTGTAAAGTATGCCAACTTCATACAAATGAGGACAATCAAATGTTAAGGGGTATTAGTCATAAATATGGAGTAGTTGAAATAGAAAGTGAAACACAAGTTAAGGGGTATTAGACATAAATATGGAGTAGTTGAAATAGAGAGTGAAACACAAGTTAAGGGGTATTAGTCATAACTATGGAGTAGTTGAAATGAAAAGTGAAACACAAGTTATGGAGTATTAGTCATAAATATGGAGTAGTTGAAATGAAAAGTGAAACACACGTTATTGGGTACTAGTCATAAATATGGAGTAGTTGAAATAGAAAGTAAAACACAAGTTATGGGGTATTAGTCATAAATATGGAGTAGTTGAAATGAAAAGTAAAAACCAAGTTATGGGGTATTAGTCATAAATATGGAGTAGTTGAAATAGAAAGTAAAACACAAGTTAAGGGGTATTAGTCATAAATATGGAGTAGTTGAAATGAAAAGTGAAACACACGTTATTGGGTACTAGTCATAAATATGGAGTAGTTGAAATAGAAAGTAAAACACAAGTTATGGGGTATTAGTCATAAATATGGAGTAGTTGAAATGAAAAGTAAAAACCAAGTTATGGGGTATTAGTCATAAATATGGAGTAGTTGAAATGAAAAGTGAAACACACGTTATTGGGTACTAGTCATAAATATGGAGTAGTTGAAATAGAAAGTAAAACACAAGTTAAGGGGTATTAGTCATAAATATGGAGTAGTTGAAATGAAAAGTGAAACACACGTTATTGGGTACTAGTCATAAATATGGAGTAGTTGAAATAGAAAGTAAAACACAAGTTATGGGGTATTAGTCATAAATATGGAGTAGTTGAAATGAAAAGTAAAACACAAGTTATGGGGTATTAGACATAAATATGGAGTAGTTGAAATAGAAAGTAAAACACAAGTTATGGGGTATTAGTCATAAATATGGAGTAGTTGAAATGAAAAGTAAAACACAAGTTATGGGGTATTAGTCATAAATATGGAGTAGTTGAAATAGAAAGTAAAACACAAGTTAAGGGGTATTAGTCATAAATATGGAGCAGTTGAAATAGAAAGTAAAACACAAGTTAAGGGGTATTAGACATAAATATGGAGTAGTTGAAATAGAAAGTAAAACACAAGTTATGGGGTATTAGTCATAAATATGGAGTAGTTGAAACAAAAAGTGAAACACAAGTTATTGGGTATTAGTCATAAATATGGAGTAGTTGAAATGAAAAGTAAAACACAAGTTAAGGGGTATTAGTCATAACTATTGTAGGATTTTAGTATCAAATACCTTTGATAAATTGACTGAAACCAGTAGAAAAAAATAGCATTCAAGGAGCCACAGCTGGAATATACAGCCAAGTAGTCTACAATACTTGATCTTGATGAATTTTTAGATAATGTTAAGAAGTCTTAATTCTTGCCTACCGTAGCTTGGTGTTTTGCTATGCAGATCCAGTCAAAAACAGCTCGTTAATAGCTACCATATTTCAAATATTTTTAAATATATGTATTGACTGCATCCATGGCAGATCCCCCTTGTCTCTTCAACTACCAAATTTCTTGTTATTGTGGTCTTTTCAGGACATAAATGTGTAACATGTTTAGAGTAGTGTTCATCAGCTATTAAACGGTGGTAAATACTAAAATCCCATTATTTAACATATCCAGTGTTTCAAACAGCTCATAGCTCAAGTTTAATAATGAGTATCATTGATCAACTATAGTTAACTAT
Source organism: Apostichopus japonicus (assembly GCF_037975245.1). Classification (NCBI taxonomy): domain Eukaryota; kingdom Metazoa; phylum Echinodermata; class Holothuroidea; order Aspidochirotida; family Stichopodidae; genus Apostichopus; species Apostichopus japonicus. The sequence continues at coordinate 3,747,226 of NC_092576.1, read as the reverse complement.
AAATAAGTAGTAAATAACATTTTTAATAGGTTGAATGTTTCAAACAGCACATAGCTGTATCGTAATATCTTTTAGTGGAAGCAGATGTCAAAAGGGTAGTGCAATAGCAAATATCTTGAAGTGAGAGGCAATTAAGGCCAATATTGTAGATGCTCATGGAAGCCTGAGGTATTGTGCAACTTCTGTAATGTGCATCACCTAAAACTTCTAAAGAACACATGTTACATAGACAGAAAGATTACTGGCTACAAATATAATAGAAATATGGAAGGCAGGTTACATTGAAACAAGGTATAAATATAAGTAACAAATTGCAACCATCAAAGCGTTCCTAATTTGATAAGAACTAATTTGATACATCATATCGTTGTCTGAGTCTGGGTTTTTTTTTCATCAAGTTTGTCATTTAACGATTTTATGTGTATTGAAAGATGGCCCATGAGAGAAAGGAATGAAAATTCATCACAATTTTCAGTTTGATAGAACATTGCTTATACAAGAAATTGAAAAACTTGTGCTTAGGCTAGGCCAATACATGTTAGTATCTCATTACATAGTACAAAACTGTATATTTCAATGTTACTCAATTATTTTTGACTGTCAGAGTTTACAAATGCGTGGAGTTCCTGGTAACTAGAACATAGAGGATACTTTTTCATTCACATTAAATTTGTCGATATCAGATGTCAGCAATTGACCATGTGACATTAATGTTTCTGGAACATTATTTGGCCATTCTGCATGAGTTCATGTGGTTTTCCACTTTCCCCAAAGTACTCAGAAAATATCGAAAAAGGCAGAGGGATTAATGTCAAACTTGAAATTTTCTAGTTTCTTAAGAAAATTTTTCAGCTTGTGACCACCCACTGTTAATCAATCTTGCTTAATTGATTACATGCTGGCAGTAATTCTTGAATCCTTGCTTGGTCAGTGAAAGAATGTAAGTGTTGAACTCTTTGGTGATCAACACGTTGAGGAATCACTTTACAGAGTAGTGCTGATAGTTGTTTAAGAAGTGTTACATAGTTTTACCTCTTGATGCATCATGATCATTCTTTATGTAGCATAGTCATTGAACGGACTGAATTTTTACTCTGTAAATATATTTGTAACAGCTGATGCTGGATGTGAAGGAGGTACAGTAATACTAAGGTACTCTTTGCCTGAGTCTATTATTAGCCTATCAAAGCCACATATTGTGATGAATGGTAGCTGCATATCAGATCTATATAGATGTCGTTTCACTCTTTAATATGTATGTGTACAGGAGTGCATGTGAGCTCGATTTATATTATAAATCTTAAACCAGTTAAGGAACAGATGCATAGTAACTTAACATAGTGACTTTCAGAGTACTACATGTATTAAATAACATCATCACAGGTAGATCTTGTGAAGGTTTTACAGACAGTATCCTAAATGATTTGTCCATGATAACCTTGAGTTCCTGCCAATCTGTCAATAAAATCTCTTGCTGTTTACTGTATTCTTACTCTCCCTTGGCAGAAATTTAAACACTAGGGTATAGTAAGTAGAGTAAGTGTTTAGACTCAACAAACACATCGACTGACTAAACACATTACACTCTCCACAGATCCCTGAAATCTCAAGAGTTTCCCATTTATATTCTCGCACCATTTTTGTGTTTAACCTTCTCCTTTTCAATTGTACCAACCATGAGATTGCTGAAGAAGGCAGATCATTTCAAGTGTTTACTTTAATATATTAAGTACTCTGAATGTCAGGTTTCTATTTCCCTATTGTTTCCCTAGTTTCTGATTTACATTAATTTAACATCGACAATGATATATATATATATATATATATATATATATATATATATATATATATATATATATATATATATATATATATATATATATATAGGTGTTTACTGTTATCTTTTGTCATTCTTTGGAATCACACATAGATATATATGGTAGTCCAACAAAGGATGTAAAGTGGAACATTTAAGGTATTATGTGATGGTACTTAACTTTAGCCTTGTTCAATCACTACAAGACTGTATGAATACATTGGTTGCCCAAAAAGCTATCAGGCTGTGAAGGTTAGGCTTACAAAGTGTTCTGTGAGTACATTACCTTGCAGCTCTATGTAGCTATCAGGCTGTGAAGGTAAGGCTTGCAAAGTGTTCTGTTAGTACATTACCTTGCAGCTCTATGTAGCTACAGTATCAGGTTCTGAAGGTAAGACTTACAAAGTGTTCTGTTAGTACATTACCTTGCAGCTCTATGTAGCTATCAGGTTCTGAAGGTAAGACTTACAAAGTGTTCTGTTAGTACATTACCTTGCATCTCTATGTAGCTATCAGGTTCTGAAGGTAAGACTTACAAAGTGTTCTGTTAGTATATTACCTTGCAGCTCTATGTAGCTATCAGGTTCTGAAGGTAAGGCTTGCAAAGTGTTCTGTTAGTACATTACCTTGCAGCTCTATGTAACTGTCAGGCTGTGAAGGTAAGACTTACAAAGTGTTCTGTTAGTACATTACCTTGCAGCTCTATGTAACTATCAGGCTGTGAAGGTTAGGCTTACAAAGTGTTCTGTAAGTACATCACTTTGCAGCTATTTAGCTATCAGGCTGTGAAGGTAAGGCTTGCAAAGTGTTCTGTTAGTACATTACCTTACAGCTATTCATAGGGTCACTTTAGCTTCCCCATCTGTATGACATGATGAAGGAATGTTTGCAGCAGCAACGTTATAATGGACTCCATGTTAGATATTGTACTGGGTATATGTTCCAGCTCAGAGAAATTCAACATGGCTACCGTGTGATTCCACAAAGATATATGCCTACTCTTGATGGTAACTCCTGCACGATCTTGCCCTAGAGTTTGTGTGTACCTGCTTTACTCAAATTAATGTTGTATATAAATATACCTAAACAAGTTAGAAGAAGTAAAGAAGAAAAAGAAGAGGAAATTCTTGATTAGCTTTTTCAATTTTTTTTTTTCTTCAAATTACTGCTTTCAGTCTTCCAAGTTTATTTTGACTTTTTTTCTCTTTGCTTTTGCAATTTTGCTTTGCCATGATTTACTCAGTATCAATTTTATTTCTATAGAACAGGAGATTCTACTGATCATACCTTGAACTCTAGTGTTTGTTATTAATTCAAAATTCAATCCTAGCTACTGATTGGAATATGTATAATTCATCATAATAATCATAATTGATCAAAAGTGAATTTAGTGTTCTGGCAGCTGTAAGTATAGGTTTTAGTAAGGAGTATTGTTTTTATTTTCAGTTATTTCGTTACTTGGAAAGTTAATGCTAAGAGCTCTTAATAGATGTGAAATAGATGAATGTCCTGGCAGATCTAAGAATGTGTTTTGTGATGACCCTTTGTAGTCATTAATCTTGATAATCAGCGGTGTTGCTGAGGAAGATTTATTGCTGGTCAATTTGAATATCTTTTGAAGACCTATTGAGATGTAGTAAATGCTCTCTGTATAATTTGTCTACTGTTATTAGGGACCAGTAACATGGATACCTTAAAGGCATTGAAGACTCGTACCGCCCTCTGAAAAAAGTTAACTTTCTGTTACTTGCAAGTGAAGTTTTCTTCTTGTCGCTACAAAATGCAGACAGTAATGAAACTTGATACCTCGTTATATTTTATTTAGACCTGAGATATCCATCGCTGCTATGTACACTGTGTTGTGGGCATGGACCGTAGCTGCATGTACTGACTGTACACTAGTCTCTAATTACCGACGGTAGCAAGCTGTGTGTGTGTATTTTCTAGGATTGATGGTGGTGTCTAACAGTTCTGTTACACCTCATTTGAACTAGGTCAAATTACCGGCATGAGACGTTTCTTTGTGCGTGAGTCTTCACTCCCTGTCAGTAATCAGTGGTATGTTTGATGCTGTCATATAGAGGTTTATATCTGTAGTACCTTGCTATTAGCAGTGATATCATCTCATAGCTTACCAGTCTGCCAAACTATTCTGCCAGGTTTGTGCAATACTTTTTTTTTTTTTTGTAACACTTCTTTTATCAATCAATTTTTTTGTTTTTTTGTTATGTTGATTAGCAAAACCTGTCTCCTTGTCACCCCTTCCATCATTCTTTCTGTCTCTGCATGAACAATTTAACTTTCCATTTTATCTGTGCTGACAACCCTTCATGCTTGACTTCCCTGTTAATTATAGAGATTATCCCTGCTGCATTGATTATTCATCATCTGTGCTTTGGATTTACGTTATTGTAAATCTGTCAATTACCAATGTTGCATTTGTCTGTATTGTTGAATACACTATTTGTCCTTATCGTTAGATACTCCATTTGTCTGTATTGTTGAATACACTATTTGTCCTTATCGTTAGATACACCATTTATCTGTATCGTTAGATACACCATTTGTCTGTATCGTTAGATACACCATTTGTCCATATCATTAGATACACCATTTGTCCGTATCGTTAGGTACTCCATTTGTCCGTATGGTTAGATACACCATTTGTCTGTATCGCTAGATACACCATTTGTCCGTATCGTTAGATACACCATCTACCCGTATCGTTAGATACACCATTTGTCTGTATCGTTAGATACACCATTTGTCTGTACCGTTAGATACACCATTTGCCCGTATCGTTAGTTACACCATATGTCTGTATCGTTAGATACACCATTTGTCTGTATCATTAGATACACCATTTGTCTGTATCGTTAGATACACCATTTGTCTGTACCGTTAGATACACCATTTGCCCGTATCGTTAGTTACACCATATGTCGGTATCGTTAGATACACCATTTGTCGGTATCGTTAGATACACCATTTGTCTGTATCGTTAGATACACCATTTGTCTGTATCGTTAGATACACCATTTGTCTGTATCGTTAGATACACCATTTGCCCGTATCGTTAGATACACCATATGTCTGTATCGTTAGATACACCATTTGTCAGTACCGTTAGATACACCATCTGCCCGTATCGTGAGATACACCATTTTTCCATATCGTTAGATACACCATTTGCCCGTATCCTTAGATACACCATTTGCCCGTATCCTTAGATACACCATTTGCCCGTATCCTTAGATACACCATTTGCCCGTATCGTTAGATACACCATTTGCCCATATAGATATAGTCTCCAGGTTGCTCTATGTTAGTCTGCAGATTAATAATGTTATTGTTGTACATTCTTCATTTAGTCATGCTAACACACTCTGGTGCACAGGATTACCAAGAACTATTATTAGATCAGATGCTGTATGAAACTTAATATTTCAGTACTCTTGTATAAACTCTTTTCTTTCTATGTTTCCAGTTCTTTACTGCCTAGTATGGTTAAGTCTAATTAAAGTATTCCAAGATATCATCAAGTTGGTACGTTTTCCCCTTCATTCTGTTTGCTTTACTTGCAGTTAAACTAAAGCATTGGTGCATTTCCTTCATTGAATGAAGTCTCATCTCTTATTATTATCTATTAATGCCATTTGTACAAGTTTCTTGCCATTTAATATCAGACTCATCTTAGAAGTAATTAGGGCTGTCATGCCTGTCTTTGGTTCATCTCCAAGATAGGGATTATACTTTTTTCAAGTATTAAGTCTGATGTAGAAGACATCTTAGTATAAATGTTGTCCATTGTCCTCACAATGTACCTAAATAATTACTGCTGTATTCTTTATTTAACTCTCTGTATCTTGTTTGTTTGTTCCTATCTTCACACAGTTCTCTAAGAATTCATGAAATGTGTATATTATGTCCACACAGTGACATACCCATAGTATCCATAGTTCAACATGCTTAGCGTAATCATTTTAGATGACCAATCAATTACTATAGTCTTATAGCATCAATAATAAATGGAACTGTTTTTATTAGTGATTTGTTTATGCACTAATTAGGTAATTACTTCATTTTTTTATTGTTTTGATTATGGTTGCAGACTGCTAATTGTTCCTTTAATTGATTGCAATTGTCATATATATCTATATGGAGCATGCAACAGGAAACCTTCAAACTTACACTGATTATTGAAATTATACACATTCATTGTATAAAGTGTCCACTCAAAATCCACCTAACTTAAACACTTTGAAACTGTGTAAGTAAAGCTAAATTCGAAATATTCAAACCATATTTGGAATGTATCTTGTTTGTTGTTTTTTTTCCTTGATAAATTTTGAATTTTTTTAATTGATTTTTTTTTAATTTAAATTTTTTTTTTTTTTAATTTTAAACTTTTAAAATTTTCAATTTTAAAATTAATTTTTTTTTAAGTTTTTCATTTGATCAATTACATCCTGGTTTTTTTTTCCATGACAACTTCCAACACAGTGAAGGTTATAACCAGTTGGTTCGTTATTGGAACTTACATACGTCTGCAAGGAAAGAAAGCTTGCCCTATATACTCATTACATGCAATAAGTTTAAAATATGTATGTATATATTGTATTCTGAAATAAAGTTATCTTTTATGTTACCATTCAAATGTTATGAGAACACAACACATATATATTAAATTACATATTTATAGACATTGTCTTATTTCAGTATTGAAGTATACTTTAAAATTTTAAGAAGTATTAAGTTAAATAAGCCAAGTCTATTGTTAAGCAGATAGGGAGACTAATGTGTGTAGAAGTCAATATAAATACGATGTCCATAGAAATTACATATGAATTAATTAATTATTAATTAATTAATTAATAATCTGTCATTGATCTTATGTAATAATAAATATTTACTTTATAGATTATCTGGAATAATGATAGATTATTTGCAATGAGGTGTTACTGCTACTTTTATCTTTGTTACACATCAGGTTCTGTTGTGCATCTTAAAGCAGCATTTCTTATGTTTGGTTTATTGAAATGTTCACTGTGTGTGATGTAACGCGAACAGTTCCACTTTGTTACCTGCACATGATCAGTTAGCTGGTTACCTAACAATTCTGGTACTAGTTGTATGTTTTACCTTAGCACTATCATCAAACTATATGAATTAACCCGGTTTACCTTAATTGGGTGTGCTGCCTTTAAAACTTAACTGTTTAGAGTTTATATATTATTAGCTTTTAAGTTAAATGTCCATGCGGTGTTGCCTTCATAGTTAATTATAAACTGTTTGAAGTTATTTCAGTTTCTCTTGTTAGTTTTCCATTTTTTTTTTCATTTAACATATATATATATATATATATATTCTCTGAAGTTACCTAGAAATTTACTCATGTTTTTAGAAATATATGAAGCCTTTGCATTTGAAATGTTGCTCTCATTTTTGAAGTTTAATACCTTTGAATCTATAGTTGTATGTAAAATGCTATCTACTATTACTATCTACTAACGCTATCTACTAACGCTATCTACTATTACTTGAAGGAAGTTAAGGTTTCTTGTGTTTAACAGTATATGCTTGTGAATTGCTGTGACCGACTCATTACTCTTTACGCAGTAAAATTTGTAAAATTCAGTGACATATCGCAAAAAAAATACATCTTTTTTTTTTATATCTTTGAAGTATTTATTGTAATTACAAAAGTTATATGACCAAGCAGGTACTAATACATTATATTATTATCGTTCACATTTGCTGGTTCTGGTTTGATTATTTCTTTCTGATTATTATTATTACATCAAATGGGAAATAAAGCATAGTTTATAGTCATTAACATTCTTGAAATGGCTATACACAATATCAACAAAAAAACTGAAAAGACAATGTGCAGCATATTAGAGAATTTCAATTATTTAAACTAAGAAACCCTGCTAATTTTGTCCCCAATAAATGAAGATTTATTAACTACTAATTTTATTGATTTGATACAATATTTTATATTTTTGTAGTATAACCACAAAATCAATCCCGTCTCCGTCAGTAGTCAATCTTGAACCAAAATGAGAGTTTGAGTCCAATATCGCCCGAGTAAAGATTGTGAGCTGCTGGTCAATGCTAAACATTGTCGGTACTGGCAAACTGGAAATCCTGTTGGTTGGCATAAGGGGGGGGGGGTATCCCAGTGATCTGAATATAACCAGTATATGATGATTTGACGATGGCGAGCAAATGCAAGTGCATGGGGGGGGGGCGTGGATTCCCCCACCTCCGAGTGTTAGTCTGGAGAAAACGGATCAGTCTGGAGATTTTTGCATTCTGCCAGGGAAACAGGTGACCTTTAAAACCGATGTACCCTCCTCCCTCCCCTTTTTTTTCAACCTATTTCAAAACCTTGTATTTTGGCCTACTTCTATAGACGTAATTAATTCGAGTCTAAATATCCCGCAAAATGCAACATTTGATGTTTTTTTCTTGGGGGATGATCCACCAACCCCCTACAAGGACACAGCTGCAATGAACCTTCCCCCACCCACCCCCCCCCCCGCCCTTACAAAAAGTGTTTCATGACCCTTGCCTTAATCAGTCAGGGAAGTTTTAATGTCATGTTATTTATTAGCGGAAACCTTCTGTTTAGAGCAGGGTTGTCCAACCTTTTGCAGAGGGCCCAAAGCCCAAGGCAACAAAATGTGAGCACTGCGCGTGGAGCGCACTGATTTATTTTCCTTCCTGATAAAACAGATGAATTAAGTCCAGCCGCCCCCCCCCCCCCTCCATTTAGAGAGTGTCACACAAACTGACCAGCTGTATGCAGTTTTTTGGACCCAGAAGGTTCGAATGATTGATTATATAGCTTCAAATTGTTATCAATAACTCTGCTCACTAAAATTTCGCACCGTAGAGCATCTCTGGCGGGCCGGACGCAACCCTGCGGCGGGCCGGACTGTGGCCCCTGGGCCATAGGTTGGACAACCCTGGTTTAGAGGTATGGAAACCTACATATTTAGTCTAAAACTGGTTGAACAGAAGTTACAGAACGCACCATCTAACTGCTATTTTTGTCTGGGGAAGGAAGACCTCCAATAGGCTACATGGGAGTTGGCTTTAATCTCCCAACGACAGCGCCCATTCTTCATAAATTGCTTCTTTCATATTGGTCCTTCCACAAAAGTTCAGCGCCGTACCCTAACTGGGGGAAATTATTTAAATGTTCCCCTACCCCACCTTGGAAATTCTGTGCATGCCACTGATTGTGGGTCACTGTTCAACTCTTTTCTGGGGATGGGGGATAAATCTTACCCTACCCCCACACCCCTTCCTGGTATACCCTATCTCCCACCCCTCATACCCATCCCAATATACATGGTTTTGCCCTTGCTGCTATATATATTCTGCCTTCAACAACTGCAGTATCATCAAATAGGTAAGTACATGATTATTAGGAGTTTACAGATGCATATGAGCATATAACAAAATAAGCGAGTGATTAATGACCTGTGCCTCTGATAATTCGGCTTTGTGCTCTAATCCATGTTTTGTTCACTCTGACTTGGATTAGAGAACATCTTTCCAAAATCAGTCAAACCCAAACCTTACTATGTCTTGATCATCCTGTGTATCATTTCAATGTTTTGCTTTTTATCAATTTTGTTAAAATTAATTTCTGTATCATTGTGAATTGATCTTAACTGAAATCTGGGTTTAAACTAAAATATATGATTCTATTCAAGAACCGCGAACAAAAGTGCCGGGACAATCACTGTTGACACTTAGGCCATGTGATCATATGAAATGGATAACTTGATTGATCAGTGAGCGATCCTTCCTCTGCTTGGTTCAGCGGTAAGAGAGTCCGCCTCACAATCCTTAGGTTCCAGGATCAAAATTCTGCCAGGAGCCAGATTCTCTTGATCGATTTAAAAATCGCTGCAGTGCAGTGGTGATGTGCAGTCTTCCGTGGATTTGGTATTTCTGGTTTGTTAACTTGGTAGAAGGGGTTTGTTTCTGTTCTTCACTTGGTTTTGAGAAAACTTTGTTCGTCATGGCTGCACTGCAGTGACGTCGAATGGGGTGCCTTTGCCTACCACAGTATTTGAGAGAGTGGTCACATGCTGGGGTATACACTCTCGTACGTCGGATGGGGAAGTTAATAAATGGCGGTCCCGGGAGCAGGAATGGGAGCAAGTTCACACCCCTGCCTCGTTATCCTCTGAACACTTATCGAAAAGAGAAGGCTTGAAAAAAGCCAGTGTTCATCCACGATCTAACACGGATAGGGGCTCAAATAAGCTACTCTAAGGCTTCTTGATTCTTGGGTCTCTAAATGTAGGTCGAAAACGCGGAAATCTTAAAGTTTACAATGGATGAATTACATTATTTTGTCAAGGGAGGGTGAAGACTTTTTTTTTGGTAAAGCGGGAGGCCCCGGGTTCGAATCCCGGTGGAGGATGGAAGTTTTTTCACTGTTCTGGATTTTATAACTCATTACGATTTCAATTATATATATACATCCCCACATCACACACCTCCAAAGAATGGGAATCTCTGGGATATGTTTGCAATTTTTTCCTGTTTGATATCAAGACTATAGGCGATGTTAGACAACTACGTGTAACTCGTTATCTCACAGCACTTCTCACTATATTTTACTTTGGCACTTCAATTACCACGATTGTTGTCCAAGGTCAGGCATGATGGTTATAAAGGAAGGCAAAATGTATATATGTTACTGATGACATGATTTATTCAACTTGCAAAACTTTAAAAACTTTCCAATTAGTATTTAATCAAACTGAACTTTGCTGTTAAAAAAACACAAATTTACATTTATTTTGTACAACATATTAAAACACTGTTTAGTTTATAATTAAATTTCCAATTCAAATATGGTTGATATTAAAGAGAAGGTCCAACAAACTGCTGATGTAATGGAGCAATGTTTTACCTATAAACTTCATGTATGTTTAGTCATGGAATAACATCCCATAGAGTAAAATAATGTGTGTTTATCATGGTTACAAGGGTGTGAATAATGGGGCGTACTATATGAACATTGTTTGAGCATTCAATACATTTACTGTATGCACAAATATGTAGATATATATATAAACGTACATATATTAATGCATATATACATATAAAATATATAAACATATTTGTGCATACATTGGACTGCCAAGTATTGCTGACGAAGGTCCCAGGGGGACCGAAAATTCCAATATATTCTCTAAAACAATAACTCCTTATTTGTCAATTAGGAGTCATATCTTATTTCTGTGCTATTTGTAATAGTATTTTCTTTTGGAGTACATGGTTTTTCTTTATAATATATAGATATATATATATATGTCATGGAATAACATATCACATGATGAAATAGTGTGTGTAGTCATGGTTACAAGGTTGTGTATATGTAGTCATGGTTACAAGGTTTTGTATATATAGCAGATGCATGTAAAGTACGTAAAACACATACATGAACTTGATGAAATAGTGTGTGTAGTCATGGTTAGAAGGTTGTGTATATGTAGTCATGGTTACAAGGTTGTGTATATGTAGTCATGGTTACAAGGTTGTGTATATGTAGTCATGGTTACAAGGTTTTGTATATGTAATGTACGTAAAACACATACATGAACTTGTACTGTCGTTTAAGAGGTAGTTCACTAGTACGCCTGTTTAAAGACTAATTATATCTCCAAATCAATGATCGTGAAAGAAAACAGCAGGTTATTTTGTTCTGAAGAATTACTCCAACTTAATGCACTTGTACCAAGATTATTGCCTTTGGTGCATGTGACTAGGTTTAATAGTTGATACAACAACATATATATAAATATAAAATAGGAAATATATTTCAGATGAAGCAATGCTACAGTAGGCTCTAAACATACATAAATTAGGTATTATTACACTCAACAATACAGTAGTGTTGGCTCAATGTTAGGCTAGTATCAAATATTTCATTAAATGAGTTTAGGCTTTCAAACATGATTTTATAGTAGTACGTGTTTGTCAAATGTTAGTCTATGAAAATAATGATATTAATATAGGTTAGGTTTTGATCTATTCATTATGAAAGTAGTATTGGCCCGTTGATAGGCTGCAGTAAATATATTATCATTAATTAGGACTCGATATGTAAGAATTATAGGCATTGATGCTTTTTAAGACATATAAACATTAATCAACCAATCACAGAGAAGTTAATTCCGATGATTTCTTGAGGTTGCATGGGCACTATATCCAGTTATCACAGTCCTTCTAAAATTATTAAAGCAGCTAAGAAAAGAAAGACTGTGGAATGTCACAAAGTAAAATTAATTAGATACATAGTGAAATACTAAGCCATAAAAATTAAAAAATACACCGAATCTTAGACAATCTCAAGATTATCAAATTAATTTTACATTTTATAGTTGAAGGTTTACAGTCTTGTTCAAGGCTATCTCACACTGCTTTAAGACTTAACACCTGGTCATTGGTAACTTGTCACACCCACACACCAAAGTGTGTTAAATTCAAGCAATCCCTCCCGGGGCACCACCTCGGGGACTTCCCATTGTGTACAACAGCCACAAACCAGCGCACACAACTATATTTACAAGTTACCCATTTATATACCTGGGTGAAGATAGGCGAAGGTGATTAAATGCCTTGCCCAAGGACACAACGTAATGATCTGGTTAGGACTTCAACCTGCAAACCTTAGATCGCAAATCCACTGCCTTAAAGGGAGTGAAGACTCTTGCACAAAGAAACGTCTGATGCCGGTAATCTGACCTAGTTTCGAATGAGGTGTAACAGAAGTTTTAGACACCACCATCACCATAGGTAATTAGACACTAGTGTACTGTACAGTCAATACATGCAGCTACGGTCAATACCCACAACACAGTGTACATAGCAGCGATGGAAATCTCAGGTCCAGATAAAAGATAACAATGTATCACGTTTCATTACTGTCTGCATTTTGTTGCATCAAGAAAAGAACTTCACTTGCAAGCAAGGGAAAGTTAACTTTTTTTCAGAGGGCGGCACACGGTTTGGGGCGAGTCTTCAATGCCTTTAACCACAAAATTCTCAAAACATTTTGCTGTATTATCATGCACAGACCTATTTACAGATAAAAAGCATGGATTTGCCAGTACATTATAATTGTATCAATTAACACTTAAGCACCCATTAAATTTACAGCTGATTCTTAAAAAAAAAACAGTATTACAGACAAAACTCCCCTGACTAACTTTTCTTTAACTTCTTGGTTATTATAACCCTTTGTTCTTCTCCAAGACAAAAAGACTTTCCGGTATTCGTTCGATTCCAGGATTCCAGAGACTGACATTAACCCAGGATGGTACTATACATACATGTCCAACAAAGACAGAGAGAATGTAACAATTAAGTAAAAAACCCTCGATTGTAGAAGGAGACTTTCGTATTCCTCTTCCAAGACATCTATCCTATTGATAACTTGTTTTCCATTTTGAACATTTTTTTGTTGTTCATATACCCAGCTTGCACTCAATCCTTGCCTTTGTTCACTTTTATTTTATTGATTCTTTGCTCTCCGAATGTACTAACACTAAAAGTATTGACCCGTTCTGTCTCCCCACCCCCATCCCCACCCCAAACACTAACAGTATCGGCCCACTCTGTCTCCCCATCCCCACCCCAAACACTAACCGTATTGACCCATTCCGTCTCCCCCACCCCCAAACACTAACAGTATTGAACCATTCTGTCTCCCCCACCCCCAAACACTAACAGTATTGAACCATTGTCTCCCCTACCCCCATCCCCACCCCAAACACTAAAAGTATTGACCCGTTCTGTCTCCCCACCCCCATCCCCACCCCAAACACTAACAGTATCGGCCCATTCTGTCTCCCCATCCCCACCACAAACACTAACCGTATTGACCCATTCCGTCTCCCCCACCCCCAAACACTAACAGTATTGAACCATTCTGTCTCCCCCACCCACACCCCACCCCCAAACACTAACAGTATTGAACCATTGTCTCCCCCACCCCCATCCCCACCCCAAACACTAACAGTATTGACCCATTCTGTCTCCCCCATCCCCACCCCCAAAACACACAATTTTCACCCATTCTGTCTCTCCCACCCACCAACCCCAAACACTAACAGTACTGAACCATTCTGTCTCCCCACCCCCACCCACCCCCAAACACTTACAATTTTGACCCATTTTGTCTCCCTCACCCACCCCCCACCCCCAAACACTAACAGTATTGAACCATTCTGTGCCTTCCACCCCCAAACACTAACAGTGTTGACCCAATTTGTCTCCCCCACCCCATGCTCCAAACATATACCAGTCAGCTCTGTCTATGCTATTTCCTCTGTAGTAGCATTGTAAACCTTCTTGTCACCCTCTCCCTGCACTGCTGAGTAAGCTGCTTGTTGGCCAGCAGGTGTCGTGCTGCTTTGTGCCTTGCTTTTCTTCGTCCAGAGAATCACAGCAACTACAGCCACGACCACGATGATAATTATTATGATGACGATGATGATCCAAACTGTAAACAAGAAGAAAAAAACAGGGGTTGAAATACACGACACTTAGTATAAAAGAACATGAACATAGCGACCATCTATAAAAAATGCAAAACAGTCTAACTGTAAACTTCATCTGACATGACAGCAACTATTATCCAATCAGCTTTACAAAATTTCTATATTCCATTTTTGGGATTTTTTGGTGCGTTATGAAACAATTTTAATGGAAGACAACCATTCCCTTTGTTTTGTTTTTTCATGAATCAATACCAGCCAAATCAAAGTAACCATAGATACAGAAAAAGACAAGCACATATGTTTATTTAGACTAGTTCAAGTCTTGGGGCTCAACTTTCTAAGAACTGTTCAACCTAGCTCTAAACTGTTTCAACCTAGCTCTAAACTCTTTCAACCTAGCTCTAAACTGTTTCAACCTAGCTCTAAACTGTTTCAACCTAGCTCTAAACTGGTTCACACCTCTTCACAGCTCACACTACGGTATAGCATCTGATATAGGATTGATATCACTAGACCATTAACAACATCAAAACACTCTAGAAAGTAAAACTGATCAAGTAATGAGATAAGAAGATTCACCAGCACTGCCACCAGGTTCATCATCATCCTTTGGTGTTGAAGTTGTATTTGCTGAAGAGGAGAGCAAAATTATACAAAATCATTCTTACCAAATTATTTACAAGCATAACAAACAAACTGTAATGTGACAAAGTCATAAGACCCTTTAGTGTAACAGTTTGAATATAGGCCCAAAATATGTTTGTTTCATCAAATTTACCTGACACTTGAAGTTTAATATGAGTGACATGTCTAATAATAATAATAACATAATAGCATGGTGACACTTGAGGTTAAATATGCCTGACATGTCTAAGGATATACTGTAGCAAGCTAGTATCACTTTGATGAGCACGGTTACATAATAAATTAAATATAGAATGTTATGACCCCTTCACTCGGGTCCACTTTAACCTGACTACCACATTGAAATGTCACTTTTAAAACAACAAGTAAACTGAATTCCCCAATGTATATCAACAATCTTGACTTTCAAAATCAGAGATATTCTGAGAGGCTCATTTTAGCTTGTTTCAAGAACTTGAGGAGATGATCATTTTGGAGATGTAGAAATCTTTTGAAGTATTATATGGTACGATTGAAAAACCATACCACTAAAATCATGCAGTCTTTGAAAGGAAATTAAACAATTAAAGCATAAGACAAAGAAAGAGCAGGAAAAAATGTCTAGGCAATGTTTGCCTTCCTGATATAATTTCCATTTAAATATTACAGTTGTAAATGAATGAAGCATAAACTTGTGTGATAATACAATTTTGGTCTAACATTATATATGGAACATTATGATATTAATAAACAGAATTTGAAATGTATTTTAAAAAAATGTCCTAAGCTATGTCTATAAATGTGTCATAAACCACAGGAATACACTAGATTAGAACTTGGGTTTTTATCTTAGGATGTGGGATTATTCTAAAAAGGAATGCTTTTATCAGTGGTGGACAAAGACAACACTGACTGAGTATGGCTAGAGGTATGCTTCTCACTGTGGTGATCAAAGGATATAACAACAGTCAAATGAAGGAGCATGTATTCTTAGCCTAACATATCATAGTCCAGTCAAATGAAGGAGCATGTATTCTTAGCCTTACATATCATAGTCCAGTCAAATGAAGGAGCCTGTATTATTAGCCTAACATGTAACCATCCAGTCAAATGAAGGAGCATGTATTCTTAGCTTACATGTCATAGTCCAGTAAAATGAAGGAGCATGTATTCTTAGCCTAACATGAAGGAGCATGTATTCTTAGCCTAACATGGAGGAGCATGTATTCTTAGCCTAACATGGAGGAGCATGTATTCTTAGCCTAACATATCATAGTCCAGTCAAATGAAGGAGCATGCATTCTTAGCCTAACATGTCATAGTCCAGTCAAATGAAGTCCGCGTGTATTCTTAGCCTAACATGAAGGAGCATGTATTCTTAGCCTAACATGTCATAGTCCAGTCAAATGAAGGAGCATGTATTCTTAGCCTAACATGGAGGAGCATGTATTCTTAGCCTACATATCATAGTCCAGTCAAATGAAGGAGCATGTATTCTTAGCCTAACATATCATAGTCCAGTAAAATGAAGGAGCATGTATTCTTAGCCTAACATGCCATAGTCCAGTAAAATGAAGGAGCATGTATTTTTAACCTAACAAGGAGGAGCATGTATTCTTAGCCTAACCTGTCATAGTCCAGTAAAATGAAGGAGCATGTATTCTTAGCCTAACATGTCATAGTCCAGTCAAATGAAGGAGCCTGTATTCTTAACCTAACATGTCATCATCCAGTAAAATGAAGAAGCATGTATTCTTAACCTAACATGAAGGAGCATGTATTCTTAGCCTAACATATCATAGTCCAGTCAAATGGAGGAGAATGTATTCTTAACCTAACATGAAGGAGCATGTATTCTTAGCCTAACATATCATAGTCCAGTCAAATGGAGGAGCATGTATTCTTTACATACCTGACACCCCACCGTGCGGTGTACTGGACACCTCATCGTCCAGTATAACCAATGCTGCTGATTTGCCTAATGCTGTCAATGATTCTGGTACCAGGGTGAGTTTTACTTTTCTCTCCTCAAGATTGACAATATCATCATCCTGTATCTGAATTCTGATGTCTTCTCGATTATAATCACGTTTGATCGTCAATAACTTGTTTAGAACTTGAAACTGTTCATCGGTAACACCATGAAGTTCTGAAACAACCTCTGGAGGTGAAAATGGAATTACAATTAATAACTTAGTAGTTGTCTTTGCTAAGTTACAATCAGTAAGATAATTAAAGCAGAGACCTCCAGTCATAGTATTTGACGTTCAATATGTTACAATCACTAACATATAATATTACTTTCAGTGTGGGTTATTATTTCCTTAGTGTTCAGTGTGTGTTATTATCTCCTTAGTGTCCAGTGTGTGTTATTATCTCCTTAGTGTCCAGTGTGTGTTATTATCTCCTTAGTGTCCAGTGTGTGTTATTATCTCCTTAGTGTCCAGTGTGTGTTATTATCTCCTTAGTGTCCAGTGTGTGTTATTATCTCCTTAGTGTCCAGTGTGTGTTATTATTCCTTAGTGTTCAGTGTGTGTTATTGCCGCCTTAGTGTTCAGCGTGTGTTATTATCTCCTTAGTGTCCAGTGTGTGTTATTACCTCCTTAGTGTTCAGTGTGTGTTAATATCTCCTTAGTGTTCAGTGTGTGTTATTATCTCCTTAGTGTCCAGTGTGTGTCATTATCTCCTTAGTGTAAAGTGTTTTATTATCTCCTTAGTGTCCAGTGTGTGTTATTACCTCCTTAGTGTTCAGTGTGTGTTATTATCTCCTTAGTGTTCAGTGTGTGTTATATCTCCTTAGTGTTCAGTGTGTGTTATTATCTCCTTAGTGTTCAGTGTGTGTTAATATCTCCTTAGTGTTCAGTGTGTTATAACCTCCTTAGTGTTCAGCATGTGTTATTATCTACTTAGTGTCCAGTGTGTGTTATTATCTCCTTAGTGTTCAGTGTGTGTTATTATCTCCTTAGTGTCCAGTGTGTGTTAATATCTCCTTAGTGTTCAGTGTGTGTTATTATCTACTAAGTGTTCAGTGTGTGTTATTACCTCCTTAGTGTCCAGTGTGTGTTATTATCTCCTTAGTGTTCAGTGTGTGTTATTATCTCCTTAGTGTTCAGTGTGTGTTATTATCTCCTTAGTGTTCAGTGTGTGTTATATCTCCTTAGTGTTCAGTGTGTGTTATTATCTACTAAGTGTTCAGTGTGTGTTATTACCTCCTTAGTGTCCAGTGTGTGTTATATCTCCTTAGTGTTCAGTGTGTGTTATTATCTCCTTAGTATCCAGTGTGTGTTATTATCTCCTTAGTGTTCAGTGTGTGTTATTATCTCCTTAGTGTTCAGTGTGTGTTATATCTCCTTAGTGTTCAGTGTGTGTTATTACCTCCTTAGTATCCAGTGTGTGTTATTATCTCCTTAGTGTCCAGTGTGTGTTATTATCTCCTTAGTGTCCAGTGTGTGTTATTACCTCCTTAGTGTTCAGTGTGTGTTATTATCTCCTTAGTGTTCAGTGTGTGTTATATCTCCTTAGTGTTCAGTGTGTGTTATTACCTCCTTAGTATCCAGTGTGTGTTATTATCTCCTTAGTGTCCAGTGTGTGTTATTATCTCCTTAGTGTCCAGTGTGTGTTATTACCTCCTTAGTGTTCAGTGTGTGTTATTATCTCCTTAGTGTTCAGTGTGTGTTATTATCTCCTTAGTGTTCAGTGTGTGTTATATCTCCTTAGTGTCCAGTGTGTGTTATTATCTCCTTAGTGTCCAGTGTGTGTTATTATCTCCTTAGTGTTCAGTGTGTGTTATTATCTCCTTAGTGTTCAGTGTGTGTTATTTACTCCTTAGTGTCCAGTGTGTGTTATTACCTCAATAGTGAACAGTGTGTGTTATTATCTCCTTATTGTCCAGTGAGTGTTATTATCTACCTAGTGTTCAGTGTGTGTTATCATCTCCTTAGTGTTCAGTATGTGTTATTATCTCCTTAGTGTTCAGTGTGTGTTATTATCTCCTTAGTGTTCAGTGTGTGTTATTTACTCCTTAGTGTCCAGTGTGTGTTATTACCTCAATAGTGAACAGTGTGTGTTATTATCTCCTTATTGTCCAGTGAGTGTTATTATCTACCTAGTGTTCAGTGTGTGTTATCATCTCCTTAGTGTTCAGTATGTGTTATTATCTCCTTAGTGTCCAGTGTGTGTTATTATCTCCTTAGTGTTCAGTGTGTGTTATTACCTCCTTAGTATCCAGTGTGTGTTATTATTTCCTTAGTGTTCAGTGTGTGTTATTATCTCCTTAGTGTTCAGTGTGTGTTATTATCTCCTTAGTGTTCAGTGTGTGTTATTATCTCCTTAGTGTTCAGTGTGTGTTATATCTCCTTAGTGTCCAGTGTGTGTTATTATCTCCTTAGTGTCCAGTGTGTGTTATTATCTCCTTAGTGTTCAGTGTGTGTTATTATCTCCTTAGTGTTCAGTGTGTGTTATTTACTCCTTAGTGTCCAGTGTGTGTTATTACCTCAATAGTGAACAGTGTGTGTTATTATCTCCTTATTGTCCAGTGAGTGTTATTATCTACCTAGTGTTCAGTGTGTGTTATTATCTCCTTAGTGTCCAGTGTGTGTTATTATCTCCTTAGTGTTCAGTGTGTGTTATTTACTCCTTAGTGTCCAGTGTGTGTTATTACCTCAATAGTGAACAGTGTGTGTTATTATCTCCTTATTGTCCAGTGAGTGTTATTATCTACCTAGTGTTCAGTGTGTGTTATCATCTCCTTAGTGTTCAGTATGTGTTATTATCTCCTTAGTGTCCAGTGTGTGTTATTATCTCCTTAGTGTTCAGTGTGTGTTATTATCTCCTTAGTGTTCAGTGTGTGTTATTATCTCCTTAGTGTTCAGTGTGTGTTATATCTCCTTAGTGTTCAGTGTGTGTTATTATCTACTAAGTGTTCAGTGTGTGTTATTACCTCCTTAGTGTCCAGTGTGTGTTATATCTCCTTAGTGTTCAGTGTGTGTTATTATCTCCTTATTGTTCAGTGTGTGTTATTATCTCCTTAGTGTTCAGTGTGTGTTATTATCTCCTTAGTGTTCAGTGTGTGTTATATCTCCTTAGTGTTCAGTGTGTGTTATTACCTCCTTAGTATCCAGTGTGTGTTATTATCTCCTTAGTGTCCAGTGTGTGTTATTATCTCCTTAGTGTCCAGTGTGTGTTATTACCTCCTTAGTGTTCAGTGTGTGTTATTATCTCCTTAGTGTTCAGTGTGTGTTATATCTCCTTAGTGTTCAGTGTGTGTTATTACCTCCTTAGTATCCAGTGTGTGTTATTATCTCCTTAGTGTCCAGTGTGTGTTATTATCTCCTTAGTGTCCAGTGTGTGTTATTACCTCCTTAGTGTTCAGTGTGTGTTATTATCTCCTTAGTGTTCAGTGTGTGTTATTATCTCCTTAGTGTTCAGTGTGTGTTATATCTCCTTAGTGTCCAGTGTGTGTTATTATCTCCTTAGTGTCCAGTGTGTGTTATTATCTCCTTAGTGTTCAGTGTGTGTTATTATCTCCTTAGTGTTCAGTGTGTGTTATTTACTCCTTAGTGTCCAGTGTGTGTTATTACCTCAATAGTGAACAGTGTGTGTTATTATCTCCTTATTGTCCAGTGAGTGTTATTATCTACCTAGTGTTCAGTGTGTGTTATCATCTCCTTAGTGTTCAGTATGTGTTATTATCTCCTTAGTGTCCAGTGTGTGTTATTATCTCCTTAGTGTTCAGTGTGTGTTATTACCTCCTTAGTATCCAGTGTGTGTTATTATTTCCTTAGTGTTCAGTGTGTGTTATTATCTCCTTAGTGTTCAGTGTGTGTTATTATCTCCTTAGTGTTCAGTGTGTGTTATATCTCCTTAGTGTTCAGTGTGTGTTATTACCTCCTTAGTATCCAGTGTGTGTTATTATCTCCTTAGTGTCCAGTGTGTGTTATTATCTCCTTAGTGTCCAGTGTGTGTTATTACCTCCTTAGTGTTCAGTGTGTGTTATTATCTCCTTAGTGTTCAGTGTGTGTTATTATCTCCTTAGTGTTCAGTGTGTGTTATATCTCCTTAGTGTCCAGTGTGTGTTATTATCTCCTTAGTGTTCAGTGTGTGTTATTATCTCCTTAGTGTTCAGTGTGTGTTATTATCTCCTTAGTGTTCAGTGTGTGTTATTTACTCCTTAGTGTTCAGTGTGTGTTATTATCTCCTTAGTGTCCAGTGTGTGTTATTATCTCCTTAGTGTCCAGTGTGTGTTATTATCTCCTTAGTGTTCAGTGTGTGTTATTATCTCCTTAGTGTTCAGTGTGTGTTATTATCTCCTTAGTGTTCAGTGTGTGTTATTATCTCCTTAGTGCCCAGTGTGTGTTATTATCTCCTTAGTGTCCAGTGTGTGTTATTATCTCCTTAGTGTCCAGTGTGTGTTATTACCTCCTTAGTGTTCAGTGTGTGTTATTTACTCCTTAGTGTCCAGTGTGTGTTATTACCTCAATAGTGTACAGTGTGTGTTATTATCTCCTTATTGTCCAGTGAGTGTTATTATCTACCTAGTGTTCAGTGTGTGTTATCATCTCCTTAGTGTTCAGTATGTGTTATTATCTCCTTAGTGTAACATCATTGTCATTGGCTAATTACATCACACATTACAGTCACCAAAAGCAAACAGTGAACTCACTAGCTCTAACATCATTATTAAAGTCTTTGTCTCGTTCCACAATAATCTTTAAAACTTCTGAAGCCTCTTGAATTTCAAAGTTCTCCTGCTTGAACGTAAACTTGAGAAGGTTTGCTGCATCTGGTGTACCTGTTAAAAGTGGAAACGATCAAAAACTTTATTTCTACTGTTCGTCAAATACATCGAGTGGGATTGCTCACAATCGACATCACAAACAGGTGATTAAGTTGTAGTTAAGAGTGTATTTAATATCAATCATATACAAATTAATGGAGTGAAGTGTTATGAATATATGGGGATCCTATAATAAGTACAATAAAGTACTCCTATAACACTACATCATTTGGTACTTTTCAATCAAATTGAAAAGCATGCGATTACATCTTCACCTTCTGACGTCAACAACCATCTATTATATCTAACTCTGGTGTTTGCATCCAGAAGTAATACATTTCAATTAATAATAATAATAATCATCATCATAATAATACACAGTTCTTATAAGGCGCAAATACACACTCAAGTCTCTATGCGCTGAAAGGCCGGCACTCCCTAGCAAGTGAACAAATTTGGCTGACTGTATAGAACATAGAGACACCACACACCAACAAGGGCACAACTTTAGTAATATAATTGCAAAACTAGTTGGCTTAACATACCTAGGTAATCACTAACACTTTCACCACTGGAGCACAGACCGGTCACTTGGTTACCATCGGATGCAGCCAGCCATGTGTTCAACCAGGCAATATCTGTGTTACAGTCAATAGGATTGTCACTCAAATCTCTGTAAGATCAACAGAATTAGGGAGATTTATGGTGATCACATTGATAGGAAGAGATTGATATGAAGAAGTAACTTTTGGTAGTTCTAGGCTTATCAAGAATATACTTTAAGCTTAATGTTACAAAGGCAGTTACAGGGCTCAAAATAGACGGGGGCGAAGGGCGATTCGCCCTATGAAGTTGAAAAATCGCCCCAGAAAAGAAATCACGGGGGCGAAAAAAAAATGTAAATACCGCTAAAATCGCCCTCATCATGTACTTTTCAGTCAACGGGCGCCACATGTTTTTAAAAAGATGACACAATACTGTGAAATAAATCACTGAAAAACCCTAACTGCCGATCCTTTCGTTATAACAGCTTGGTTTGTACGTTCCCTCACACACGAATTAATAGTCTAGTCAACAACGCAATATGAAAACCCACGCTTAATAGCCAACCACCTAGCTAGCTAAAAAAATATCGGTTCATCGCGTGATCATTTTCGCACACCCGTGTATGTGTATTTTTTTTCTCCCAGCTAGGTGTTGTGTATCACGGTACTGTGGAAAGCGTGAGCTAACATTGAAAGCTCCTGCGATGTTTTTCCTAATAATAATATGTAAAAGGCAGGAGGGAAGTTTTGCGTCGTAGTAACGACCACGCAGTCTGTCTAGTTACAAAATGGCGAGAAATTTCCGACTCCTTTTTAATAGGAAAATCGGAACCGCAGCGGACTTACGTCGTAGGACATGGTGCTGTGTGGGTTATTTTTGAACAGCTTACAGACTTGTTTCGATATAGGGGAATTGATCAAATGACTAACATGATAAAAAGATATAGGCCTATGAACCAATGGGGGTATGGGTATATTAATGTGATATTGCGGATTTCCGTAATTTCTTTTCTACCTCCGAAATTTACACCTGCCAATTTCCGTGAATTTCTAACAACAGCGTTACTATATTATTTGATCCGTCAGCATGTTTTTCATTATCGATGCATATCCAACCTGCAGGGGGACAAAACTATTATCCTAACACACTGTAGCATACGCAAACTGGAGCCTATACCGAAATTTTTCTCGGAATTTTCATACCGTTCCCAACAATACTGCAACGATATTTTCATAAGTTTCCCATGATTTTAAATATTTTAGTATCATTAGAGAAGTGACAATTGAGGAGAAGTGTAGTGCTGTAGCTGCTGAATATTATTCCAAATTAAAACTGACCATTGTGTACATTTTACGAACAGTAACTTTTTAATTATGGGTCGCCATGATTGAAAGAATCAAGTAGGGTGCAATCCACAGGCTAGGCATGTGGCTTTAGTGTGCGCATTTTGAGTGTGAAACTTTGCTTTGAGAGTTCTAATAAATTTAAAATTCTTTATAAGATAGGCACCAAAATGTTGTCTTTAAACCTCAATTTTCTGAGAGCTTCTGGGGGCTTCAACCCCCATACCCCAACCAAGGTGTTGCCCATGGACCCTAGCTACCACGAGCACTAAGGCAGGCCCATGGTCCCCAACTACAGTATAAATGTGTCGCACTGCGTGCTGACTGACGCCCTCTGCATCAGTATAGTATCACCCACAAAGTTCTGTGCATTTTTTTTACCCCAGGCTCATCCCTGTATATGGATTTTACTGATAAAAGGTTGTAAAAATTGATCAATTTTGTAGCTACAATTTATACAGGAAAAACAGCCCTCGCAACACCAAAAAGAGCCCCCGTCATCAGTAAAACAGCCCTCGTAAAAAATCTGCTTGTGCTGAAAAGAGCCCTCGTCACCAAAAAATTATTTTGAGCCCTGGGCAGTTAGTAATGTCATATGGTCACGTAACTATGGTTACGATCATCAAACAATCATATAATTTACCACAACAGGGATTGAGATGGACGTTTGAACTAAATACTGTACAAATAAAAAAAAACAATAAAAATAAAAAACATTTAGCCTAGATAAAGCATAAATCAATTCCTTGAGTATATAATAATTAATATAATGGTGTTACAATTGTATATACTTTCATATACTATATCGAACCTGCTCAATCACTGGTTTCTTGTTTAAAGGGATTATATTAATAATATAATAAAATACAATGATAAATAGCTTTCAATGTGTAGATACTTGAAGCCTCACTACCTACATTGATGATAGCTTTGGTAGATACTTGAAGCTGGATAGATTTAATGTAGTAAGTCCATTGTCGGAAAGCGTTCTGCAAAGGATGATAGATTGAAAAGAAATTGTAAACAATCAAAGGAAACAATTACAACTAGTACTCTAACCCAAGAGGTAAACTATCCTTCAATACTCTTAACATTAAACAATTTTTTTTTTTACTTTTGTTCCTACCATAGCTCTTTGACAAGATCGAAACATAATTTCTTTTCCAGCTTATGCAACAATGACGGGAGAATTCCTCTAACAAAATGAAAAATGAAACTAATTACACTGTGCGCCACACCTACACAAATGAAACTATTTACACTGTGCACCACACCTACATAAAGTTTAAACTACAAGCTGAAGGCATCCTAAATTGTAATCTAAATACTTTCACTTTCCAATGTAAAGCACACCAAATTTGTTATGCTCAAGTAACTAATTAACTTCGCATAAAAAGACTCTCAAAGACATCTAATACACTTTCAATGAATTTCAAGTGACCATAGAAAACTTGCATGTGACTTCCATTCTTCATAGTGAATTTACTTTCATCAGATCAGATATAGTCCTGTCACAGCTATCTCAGTCATAGTGAATTTACTTTCATCAGATCATAGTCCTGTCACAGCTACCTGGGACATAGTGAATACTTTCATCAGATCAGATATAGTCCTGTCACAGCTATCTCAAAATGAATTTACTTTCATCAGATCAGATATATACAGTCCTGTCACAGCTATCTCAGTCATAGTGAATTTACTTTCATCAGATCATAGTCCTGTCACAGCTACCTGGGACATAGTGAATACTTTCATCAGATCAGATATAGTCCTGTCACAGCTATCTCAGTCATAGTGAATTTACTTTCATCAGATCAGATATATAGTCCTGTCACAGCTATCTCAGTCATAGTGAATTTACTTTCATCAGATCAGATATAGTCCTGTCACAGCTAACTCAGTCAAAGTGAATTTACTTTCATCAGATCAGATATAGTCCTGTCACAGCCACCTCAAAGTGAATTTACTTTCATCAGATCAGATATATATAGGCCTATCACAGCCACCTCAAAGTGAATTTACTTTCATCCGATCAGATATTTAGTCCTGTCACAGCTACCTCATTTTCTATACCTTTATTGTTGTTGAAAGGATTAAACACTAAAGCCGTTACTTAGGCTGGTTCATTATTTATAATTTTGATGGCTTCCTATTGCAATATGAATTACAAAAGATCATCATGTACTGGATGGTCTGAGTCAACTGCTACATATTAAGCAGTATACATGCTGGTGATACATAAAAAAGAAGCATTAAATAGGTAGCCCTCTCCTTATGAATTGTATCAGTATCTATACTCACATTGTGGTAAGCATGGCCAGATCATTGAAGTAATCTGCTGGTATCTCAGTTATTGATCTAGAATTCAAAATTGACCTGAAAGTAAGTTAAGAATAACAAAACTTAAGCACAAATGGTGTTAAACTTACAGGTATCAACCAAGTTAATTTTTATAATATCACATCATAGGTTAGCATTAAAACTTATGTTCTACTGCAATACATTCCATCAATATTGAAACTCTCATTTGAAACAAAACCAGCAACAATAAGAAACAAAAAAAAAAGTCATTGTGAAAACTGGCTTAGAAAGTGTAAGAAGTGCAGAAAACGGCAAAATAGGATAAAAAAACAAGACTATACCAACTACACTAGTACGCACCTGGCAGCTTAAAGGCTCACCACAACTTAGCATGAAATGTATGTCTGATGAGGGTGAAATAGCATTTGACTTGTACTATAAGCAGTCAATTTAGGAAGTCTAACCTAAAGACATAACACTTAGACTAGAGACATGACACCTAAAAAAAGTCAATTTTGAACAGTTTACTTATCATGAGAGTCAGCTTCAATGACTGCCACAACACAACAACACCTTTTTTAAGTCCTGCATCTACACGTCGCTACCATTAACTTAAAGGCATTGAAGACTCGCCCCAAACCGCGTGCGGCCATCTGAAAAAAGTTAACTTTCCGTTGTTTGCAAGTGACGTTTTGTTCGTGTCGCTACAAAATGCTGACAGTACAGTAATGAAACGTGATACCTTGTTATCTTTAGCTGGACCTGAGATGTCCATCGCTGTATGGTTTGTACTGTACACTGTGCTGTGGGTATTGACCGCAGCTGCTGAATGTACTTACTGTACACTAGTGTCTAATTACCGACGGTAACAAGCTGTGTGTGTGTATTTTCTGGGATCGATGGTGCTGTCTAACACTTCTGTTACACCTCATTGGACACTAGGTCAAATTACCGGCATTAGACGTTTCTTTTTGTGGGAGTCTTCACACCCTATAAGGCTCATTTTCCTCCCACTGTTGAAATTTTGGCTCGTCACTGGCTGACGAATATGACCTAGGCTAGTTTCATGCTTAATTCCACGCCACTTACGTCAGGTTGCAACGAGCTCCTAAACTAAAGCTGTTAAACGCTGAGATAAGTAACGGTAACTACTGTAATTCAGAACGTAAGGCTAGGTCTCGGCCTAATTAGAAAATTACAAAACATGGGTACGTTAAGAATTAGGCCTAGCGTTATGTGATACCAACACTGAGGTTATCTGTGAATGCGAGTCGAAAAGTTCCGATGAAGACGGCAGAGCGTCTATACTATCACAAGTTATTTCTGATGCTTCTGAGCATTGGCATTCAGATGGACAGGCTTCATTGTAATTAAATATGCTACAGAGCAGCAAAACCAAGAGCACTAATTTCACATTGGCCATGTTCCGTTTAGGTGGTACGAGACAATAGTATCATTAGTACAGCATACAACACAAGTAGCACTGGCCACTGGGTGTAGTCTGTCGATAGCATCAGTAAATTTTCATCATATATATATACTGACCTGGACCGACTATGTTAACGACAAGACTCGCAAAATAACGTACCAACCAGGGAGGGTCATGTGACGTGCTACCTTGTATCACTCAACTTTTATAGTATTACTCGTTGAATGTACATTCTACAACAATTAATTATGTCATGATCTCATTGCTACCCATCTGTCTTGTAAAGCTACGCGAATTGTGTAATATAGCTAGGTGCTAGTTTTCTCCAATGTGTAATGTTTAAATTCCAAACTTGTTATTTAGATTATTTTCTTTCAAACAGTCGAACTGTAGCTGGAACGCACGCAGCTTATCGATATATATGTACATGACTGCGCATTGACACGAACAGCAGACGATATGATTCGTTATTTTTTAGCAACACAAGGATATTTCAGTGCCGTTGTTGCACGTATGATATGATAGGAGTGACCTATAAGACTGGCAAATGTTCGAATAGTAGCCAGGGTCTATGAAGATCAAGCTATTTATGAGACGGAAAGTAATTATTCTCAAACTTTCTGTAAATGAACGTTTTAGTGGCGTTCTGTTGTCCATGGGCGGCGATCATGGGGGGACGGGGGGGACATGTCCCCCCCAATATTTTAGGTGGGGGGATATAGTATCTAATATCCCCCCCCCCCAATATTTGGTGGCATACTTTTTTATTAAGCAAATGTTTTGTATTTTTTTATGATATCGCTAGTAATTTCAAAATAGAAAATGCTTAGATGCATTTACAAGGCCTGGGAAGTGCCATTTCCATCGATCTGGTAGGCATTTTCGGCCAAAATTTTCTTTTGCGCTTCGCGCCAACTTATGGTGGCGCTACGCTTAGAAAGTCTGGGCACAAGCTATGCCCCTCCCTTGGCAAATTCCTCGCAAGGCGCCTGTCTAAATTTTCGAAAATTACTTGACCAACATTCTTCATCATACTTCCCTCTACTCGTTCAATTTTGAACTGTCTGTTAGGGGTTGAGGTTTTTTTTTCTATATTGGTTGTCCATTGATGAATTTTTTTGCAACATTATGGGTATGTTTTGAAGTGAATTTATTATTCAAATTTTGAAAAAATAATGGGCTTAAAACCTTGAAAAGTGGGGCTGACTGGTATTGTGGGGCGTTACGTAGAATTACCTACAAATGCAATGATCCACAGGAGATGCAATGAGGTCGAACATAATGTGTGACTGGTGACAATCTTGAAAAAAAGTTATGAATGAAAAAAAAACTAGAGCACCAATGGTGCAGAAGCTCAAACCTTTTCGAGCTGAAAAATGTAGGGCCCACAAAACCAATTTTGGGCCCATGAGGGATACCCCCCCCCCCTCCGTTAGCAGAATCCTGGCCACACCACTGGCTATAATGCCTATTTTCCCCTTTAAATCCTATTTTACCCACTCTCTCAAACAATACCACTGACCTACCCTATTAAACTTTCTCCCCCTCTACCTTAGCAGACATAACAAGCACTCCCTACAAGACATAACTTCACAAGCTGCCTACATACCTCAGGCTCAAAGACTTCTAAGAATCGGCAAGTGCTGATTGGCTATAGGGCTCTCATGCTTACAGTTCAACAGTTAATAACAACTCCCAGTCCTGCTTTAATTCCACTAACAGCCTCTGCAGAGCTTAACCACAAATGTAAACAAACACTGCAGAAACTGGGAGACAAATTAAAGGAGCTTTGGCAAAAAGTGAAGGCTCAGATTTTTTTAAACAATGGGGATTAATTGTAATTAATCAACTTTTGACCAAAAATTTTTAGGCATCACCTTATTCATACACAATCCAACAATCATCAGTTCAACTTTGAATATGATCCATCAAAATCTTGAGGAGATTGAGATATTTGAAAATATTACAAAGAATGACCCCCGATGACCCCCTTTGATGACCTTTGACCTCAATTTTCCAAACACCCCTCGTAACTCTCATCCCGAGGAACATTGTGACTAAGTTTCATTATAATTGGCCATAGACTGTACGAACAGGAGCAATTTGAAAATATAGGGCCGCGGCCCGGGCCACAAAAGACCCCTAGTTGATCTTTGATCTCAAATTCATGAACACCCTGAAGGTAAAACTACCATAGTACTATCGTGACAAACCCTCAACATTGTACCATGGAATCTGTAGGAGAAGAAGCATTTTGCGTATTTCCACAAAATGGCCCATTACGGCCCACAGGTGACCTTTGACCCCAAATTTTGGACCATCTCTGATGGCCCTATACCCAATGGTCCTTGTGTCCAAGTTTCATGAAATTCCATCAAACACTGTGCGAGTGGGAGCGGTTTTACCAATTGTTGACGGATAGAGTGATAGAGTGATAGAGTGATAGAATGATAGAGTGATAGAGTGATAGAGTGATAGACGCTGCACTGTAACAATAGCTCACACCAGCATGCTGGTATGAGCTAAAAAACTATTAGGAAAAACTTGGTTCTCAGGCAAAAGTGTACATTTGGTTGGTCATTTTCAAGCCCGAGAAGTGCCATTTCCGGTGATCTGGGGGGCTATCAAAACCAAAATTTTTCTTGTTCGCTGCGCGCCAACCAATGGTGGCACTCCGCTTAGATAGTAATTCGCCTGCACCCAAGCAAATGTCCCCCCCTAATATTTGAAACAGATCGCCGCCCCTGCTGTTGTCTATGGGACGCTTATGTCTCCGAATTGACTTGTTAGTCGTACATGGGAGCACGTCACATGACCCTCCATGGTTTATACGCTTACTTACCGAGCAGGGAGCCTTCCAGGACACTTTCAAGTTCGAAGGAAGCTATTCATTGTGAGTCAATAGGGGAAGTCCCAGCGTACCTAGGCGTATACATGAATCATATTAAATGACCTAATACAGTCACATGCAGCACTGGCGCTCCCATTATATGACCTGGAAATATATGTTAGCATTGTTTTGATAAATGCCATCATCAGCTTATCGAAGATATGTCTGTGTTGAATTAATATAGTGCAGAGAAAAAAAAAAGCACTATGGCTTGCAAAAGAAGTCAGCTTCAATTCGTATTCATGCCAGCGTTAACATGTTTGTGTCAGGAAGTCCAACCATTGTCCACTGCGTCTATGGCAGGCCAAGGGGACAAAACAGCTGTGTACAACGTGTGTTCGAAACTCTCTCAACTAATCAGTATGGATTGGCGTACAGTGAGGAAGGAATTCATGGGATCAGAACAGTGACGTGCTAACATTAGCTAATATGATGTATAAGGAACAACTATGACTGAAAATAAGAGATGAGAATAAATGTAATTGAAAAATAATGTTCCTTTAAGTCAACTTTATAATTGACATATCAGTGATAGGCGTAGGAGGCGGGGGGGGGGGGCGAATTTCTTTTTCCTGAACCTTTCGGGCAGTGTACGTGGAGTTTAGCCAATCAGAGCGAGGCTGTGTTGATGACGTACTACAGTTAAGATGGCGGCGTGCGTACCAAAAGTGGGAAAATCGCATTTGATAAGTCAACATAATTGTTGTACAACAGCAGAAAGTATTAAGGTATAAAGGCCTTGCAATAATAACATTATACTGAATCATTGTGCACAACTTACGTGACGTTTGCATCGGTTTCTTTGTTGAAATATGATCGCTGTCTGTTGTGCAAATTTACAATGTCTTCAGATTGACATGACACTGTACTCAGTACTGTAGTACTGGTACAGTAGTATGTTACGTACGTACAGTTTACACACATCTACACAGCAATATTTGTACACAATGACAGTAGGCCTACAGCATTAGGAAATTTTATGATCTAGCTAGACTAGAGGCCACGGTAGCTATTATCAATAAAAATTGGACACCTAACGGAGGTCCGATTGCAATCGGACCTCGGTGCTATAGGAAAATAACTTTTCCTATAGCACCTCCTTGTGAGAGACGAGGTCCAGTAATGAACGGTTTATTGTGGAAACTGCCACATATTTGTTGTTAACTGATGAGCGAATAATGTAAATAAGAGTGCAAGTACTGCCCTTGTTTTATTATGCAATAAATCCTCTCTTTTTAATTGTTCCAGAATGAATACCTGTTTCCCTTGTCTTTTATTCTAGCCAGTCATCTGCCTTTAAATTAGGATAAACTGTCCTAAAACGGATGTACCACATTTTGGGGCTGAGATTTCCCTCTAATAAGATCTAGAAGGAAAATAAACAAAAGAAACTATATATATATTCACCACACTATCTTCGGAGTTTCATATATAAGATGACCATGCACTAAAACCATGACATAACTTATAATATTGATATAATACTTGGACATAACTACTTGGACATGAGAAAAAGTGGGGTGAAAATCCACACGGGGGCTCGAACTCGCGGTCTTTCGTTTTCCACCTTATGTTATTGAAGCAACGCATTTACCCGACTGACCATCTTTACTGAAAAAATTCGCAGGCGGGGGGGGGGGGCGGGGGGGGGGGGGGCTGCAGCCCCAACCAAAAATGTTTGTGAAAATTTGGGCAATATGCTGAGAATTTTTCGGGCACCAACTGAATAATAATTTGCAATGTGTTTTTCAATGGTTAAACTTATATTATTATTATCGTTATTATTGTAACGACTTCCCCAATAATTCTAATCAACATGGAAGGGTTATAACACGGAAAATGATTGTATGTTATTGGCATGTGCATGTATATTATATGCATCTTAAAAGCACACTCTCAGCTAGGAAATTTTTAGAGGGCAGGCCAATTTCATATGTTTCGATGGTTCACCGTTAATCACGTGACACGGTATTTGTAATATACTGCCAGTGTACAGTGTACCCTGTATGTAAATATACGTAATATATAGCACAGTTTCATGCAGTGGTAGCATAACACACGTACCGTGTATATTGCGGCCGTATGGCAAGCCGTTTTACTTTTTATTCGATATTTGATGATATCATCAAATATTTGGTGATATCACCAATTCATTTGCTGATATCACCAATTCATTTGGTGATATCACCAAATAATTGCTGATATCAATAAGTAATAGCTGATATCAACAAATATTTGCTGATATCAGCAAATGAATTGGTGATATCAGCAATTGAATTGATGATATCAGCAAATCATTTGCTGATATCAACAATTCCGACATATCACTAATTAATTAGTGATATGAGGAACGGAATTGCTGATATCATGAAATGATTTGGTGATATCACTCAAAGATTTGCTGATATCAGCAATTGAATTGGCGATATGTTGGAATTGCTGATATCAACAATTCATTTGCTGATATCACCAATTCATTTGCTGATATCAGTAATTCAAGCGTATCGAACCAACGTCTACAAAAAGGAATTAGAAACGAGCGCCATCAACTGGCATTCTTTTTGGGTCTTAAGGGCGCTGTTTGACTGGTAGCGGGCACAGAAAGGCGCCTGGTGCGCGGTTAATTTCAGCCTTGGTTATAGCGATCAACGGGAGGGGAAAGTGGACTAAGTTACACAGTACCACTACTGCCCAGGCGCGGCGGAACGGAAAAATTATTGGGGGGGGGGGGCTAATGTGTGGACACTATCTAAGCGGAGCGGAGCGTACAAGAAAATTTTGGGTTTTTTCAAACCCCCAGATGGCCGGAAACGGCACTTCCCGAGTGTTTTATGCTTCGAATACCTACCCCTAGAATATGGGTCTCAAGCCTGCAATTTCTCAGATTGCACGAAAGTCTGTAAAAACATTGTAATTTGTATATTCGATGGTGTTTTAATAAGAGAGTAGCTATTACTCGAAGTGTACTCGCAAAGACGTTTTTGAGTGTAGTAAGGGCAGTGGCGGAGCTAGGGGTATTGGTCAGGGGGGGGGGGGGCAAGAATAGTCTGTAGGGGCGCTTTCGACACTATCTAAGCGGAGCGGTCAGAAAATTTTTGAGTAAA
Source organism: Apostichopus japonicus (assembly GCF_037975245.1). NCBI lineage: Eukaryota > Metazoa > Echinodermata > Holothuroidea > Aspidochirotida > Stichopodidae > Apostichopus > Apostichopus japonicus. Next base: position 3,713,859 of record NC_092576.1, on the reverse strand, counting down.
GACACTCCCTAGATTGCAGGAAATCACCCTTTCGGGCCTTACTAATTTGCAGATAAACGGAGAATAAATAGGTGTCGTCGCCATTTTGTCGGAAAATTACACCAACAGAATATGACAAATGTCAATAGGTATATGAGAGCGCAATAAAATAGTCAATAATCGCGAATGAGTAAAAAAGTAGTGAAAAGCTGAAAAGGGCGCCAGCAGTCCATTTGAGTCCGTCAGGGGGGGGGGGGGCATCCGCCCCTGACTGTATATATGGACGCTCCGCCACTAAGTAAGGGGATGTTGGAGAACTGGCTGAAATGAGGCAAGTCATTGGCCTAAGACGAAGTTGTGTTACGATTACCGGTACTCACACTAACTTCTTCCACTTTTCACGGGGCGTGAAGACGCGGTTGGGGTGACAATGTGGTCTATAGCCAGGGGACGGGCCGAGGGTCCCCCAGCAATTACTAAAATTATTACACCTATATAGTATACGTGTGCATCGGACAGATCGACAAGTATGCATTGAAAAATGGGCAGATGCACGTTTCGAAACCTTGGTAAATATTGGGGGGGGGGGCTTATCATGCATTTGCCCCCTCAACTTTTTCATTGGGGGATGAGCCCCCCCCCCCCCCAAGCCCCCGGTTCCGCCGCCACTGGGGAGGGGGTGCCCCCTCCCCTTTTGAAAATTTTCTATTGCTGAATGCCCTCAAATGCAATTTGGTGCGACAAAAGTGTACAATGGTGATGTTAATTTACTTCTAAAAAAAATGTTTCCCAGGTGTAATTTTCTAAAATATTTGTGAAACAAAGTTGGGATCATCTTTCTCAAGAAATTTTATTTCTCATAGGTTATAAATTTCTTACAACCAGCCTGTAACTGCAAAACGGTGTTAAACTGTAAATCCTCATGCTCATACATTTACATAGCTCCCAACTCTTGAGAAGGCAAATGCTGGTCCACGCCACGAATCGCTGTCCTGGGGGAGGGTATAAGGGGAGGGGGTGTCCCCCTCCCCTTTTGATTTTTTTTGGAATCCTGGTGATGCCTACATGTAAAATGGTGGCACTTAGAAAGGCTTTTGTCACCCAAAATTTTCTGAGAAATATGCATTTTTTCTGTGTGTAACATCAATAAATTGAATAGTAGGTGATAATTCATTCTTTCCCGTGGCATGAAAATGTTCGCTGCTCGCCCCAATGAAAAGAAATATAGGCTAATTTGAGGTTCAATCGATGCTGTAAAGGAGGTTTTATACTCTATTATACTAAATGCTAAAGAAATGATGGTTGCTAAGTCAAAATTTGATGCAAATTTTTTTTATGTATACTTGACAATTACAATGCGGTTTTTTCGGACGCTTGTGCGGGTCAGCGGGTTTGGGTGTTAGAATGCGGGTCTAATTCCCCCGAATTGCGGGTCAGTTGGGAGCTCTGCATTTAATTTTAAACCAGAAAACGAAAAGGTTTAGACTAGTCTACCACTGCTATTCCTCTCGATTTTTTAATTTCCAATCATATGATTTAGCGGATGTTCGGAAACACTTTTTGGCTCACCTTTGGGGGGGGGGGGGCCATGGCCCCCTTGGCCCCCCCCCCCCCTTGGATCCGCCAGTGAGTCATTTTATGATTCCGAGTAATGTTTTGGAAGCTGATATTTCATCGATTTGGTGAATTAGCTGATGTTAACAACCCTATTAGTGTAACTACACCCCACTCCCCCTCCCCTTCCCCACCTCAAATATTTGACTCTGCCAAACTTGCGATTGATCATTGCCTGGCAACATTGTAATAATAACTACAAGCCCAAGCACAAAGCAATATTTCCGGGTTTTAAGATAATTTATCAAGAAAGAGCAGGCGCGCAACCACCATCTTTGATAAGGAGATAGGAGAGGTCTGAAGAAGGGAGATCTCCGCTTCCCGTTAAAAATAAATTAGGTAAAAATCGGGCTGTTTAGATGCAAAGTGTAGTTATAGTTGCAGCTTTTGAAACAAACAATATTGTATAACAATATTGTATAACAAACAAAGTTATGAATTTATGTGTACTGTACACCAGGATTTGTCTTGTTGTATACTATTCTGTGAGTCAGTCTGGCGGAGTGGGGTGGGGTAGGGGCGGGGAGGGGGGTATAAGTAGGAGAAAACCCCTCTAGACAAGATTTGTTAAGGAATTCTTAAGGAAGTGATAAGTGTGGTCATATGCAACAAGGAAAAAAACAATCGAACTCCCTCAATAAAACCCTGAGTTAAATTAGAATCAAGTTACAATGATATTAATTTAACGTAGATGACCTTGGTAACATGCCCCGTGTGGTTCTGATCATATTGATATGTGGAAGCTTATACCAAGTTAGAGGTGACATGATATTTCTATATTTCTCACTGAGTGAGTCACTGCACTTTCGGTGGATCGTTTTCAGATTATCAGCGATTCTCTGATAACGATACATCTCTGCCATGATACAAGAAATTAATACTTTACCATGCAGGTAGAATCATATCAGGTTCATTCCATATCAAATCACCAATTTTGGAGTATCTTCTACTTCGACATTTTTCAAAGATCCCCAAATTTATTGTATGCTTGGAACACCATAAAATAAGCATATTCTGACAATTTCAGTTACATTGCTTCAAAATTGGCCGATTTATCACACCTTGAAATTCCACAATTTGTCCCCACCGTGTCATTTTGGCATTTTCTTGATTTTTGAGGTCTCATTTCTCAGCAATTAAATATTCTTCTACCTTCCTATTACAGATGCCTATATAGTCTATCCCAAAGAATATGAATTTAAAAAAATAATCTATAAAAACATTGTCTTGTGGAGTTAGGTTAACTGTTTCAAAATATACGATTTTGGTATCTTTCACTACTGAAATATGTGATATTTTAAATTTTAAATTGTTCCTAAATCATTGCTTTAGGGTACTTGATTCTTTCAGAGGCTATTATGTCTAGTACAAACAATGCAAAATAATGATAAAAATGCTTTCCTATAATATATTTGCAAGTTGTGCAGCTCTAAAGTTGCTATTTCATGCTGCGATTCAGCATGAGGAAGGGGTTTTGATGCCAAAGTTATACCAACGTAACCATGTTAGAGCTGTGAGGGTCTTCTACTTTAATTATAAGTATAAATTTCTTACACCTTTACAAATTTCAGGGTTCTAGCATTTCTCAATATTAGTTTAGGAGGTAGTAATGTACAAAAGAGGTCGTATATGACAGCCGATAACTCAAAACGCGTCATTTTGAAAATATCTGGGTTCTCTTTCTAGAAGAGATATAGTACCACCCTAGCTGTTTGTACCAAAAATTTGAGGAGAGTAATTTGCCTTATTTTAAAATGAAAAATCCTCAAAGTTTGGGATGTTTACCAAAAAACGTTCTTGGTATCATTTTAACTTTTAAAACTTGGGTTTAATTGAAACCCTTTCTTTCGAGGGCAGCCAATCTTCGTCAACGCGTATATTCTACAACAGAAAACGAGGTAGGAAACAATTTTCTAAGTGGAAAGCAGCTTAAAAGGATTGTCTGGTAGCCCTGAAAATTAACCTAAAAAAATGATAATTAATTTTTCAAACATGTAGTCAAAGTATGAGAACGCTAATGTTGCGTTTGACAGAGAAACGAGGTTTAATCGTTAATAATGGACATCTCAAATATGATTTGAACAGCCTCGAACGTGACGTCATTTTCGCAATTGCAGATTGCGATATAACCCACGCTCCGTACAGTACCGCAGTGACGTAGCCAGGAATTTGAAAGGGGGGGAGCACTTTTTGCGATTGATGTGGATTTTCAAAGTTGTAGGCACGACTATCTGAGCGGAGCGCCACCATCGGTTGGCGCGGAGCGTACAAGAAAATTTTTGGATTTACAAACCCCCCAGATGGCCGGAAACGGCACTTCCCGAGTGTTCATTCTGGTTCCCTGGCCTCTTGCTATCTTGAGACACCTCATTCAATATCACTTTTAAACCCAAAAAACAAATGAGTTAAAATAGTACGTAATTCAATACTACATAATGTATTTAAAATTAGCAAGGTACATGTACAGAGTAGTCTTACGTTTCAACTTCTGATACTTATAGATACAAAGATAGGCCTGAAATTTCTTTGATACAACTATAGCCAGTAATTGTCTTTGATACAACTGTAGCTATGAAATGTCTAATTCAATACTACATAATGTATTTAAAATTAGCAAGGTACATGTACAGAGTAGTCATACGTTTCAACTTCTGATACTTATAGATACAAAGATAGGCCTGAAATGTCTTTGATATAACTATAGCCAGTAATTGTCTTTGATACAACTGTAGCTATTAAATGTTTAAGTTAGCCTAATAAGAGAAGGCGAGAGGTATCCGACGATTGCAATCTGACGCAAATTTCTCAACTGTTTTCTCAACTGAAATATTATCTGCGTAAACGGGTTCTTAACTACATGTTAAAAAACAAACTTTTCGGCGGGTAGAGTGTTGAATGAAACGGCACGCGATAGAAATGACAGCCTAGATGACAGAAGAATAGGTCACCTAATTTAGCCATATTCTTGCTACGTTCATTTCAATAGTTTTTCCTGTCTATAGACTCTTAAACTCGTCCAGCAAGCTTATCGATTTGAATTATGGGTGTTTTTAAAAAAATATAACTTGGCCAAAAAAATGTAGGCCCGGGCCTACAGTGCTACATACTGGCTACGCCCCTGATCATATGATATCATAATCAGCAGATTTTGTTTCCTGTTTTAATTCTGTTACATGTTCTTTTACATAATATATCAGAAAGACAAACATAGTGCTCTTTTACAATTTTTTTCCAGTAGGATGATTCTTGTTTATTGTCCAATGTCTGGACTTTAATACATTTGACGAACTTAACTGATGGACAATATAAACTTTCATATTTTGTAATATTGCCAGATATGCAGTGGCCTAAAAACAAATATCATTATCGCAGTGTATTAGCAGTGTAATAATTATTACAGGAAGTGCGTATCACGTACGATTGCTAGCTTAGCTTCATAACATGCTGTTCGTGCAACACCTTAGGACGACTCATTGAACGAACGTTGTCGACGTTGTTGTGCATACAGTTCGTGACATTCCATAGAGTGCGGTTAGGTAGGCAATATGTATTTTACTACACAGTGGCCAACTGTAGGCTTGTAATTGGCTATAAGCTAAATTTAGCTAATTGCATCTGCCAAACTAAGTAAGTAGTTGAATCAGTAGGCGTGAATGTTACTACGGTTACAATCGAGTTAACGGAGCTGACGAGTATTCAAGATCAAAAGAGCACTGACAAAATACCATGCTAAAAAACGACAGTTTAAAAAAAAATCGACACTGAAAGGGGGGAGCGGTCGCTCCCCCTGCTCCCCCCTGGCTACGTCCCTGCAGTACCGTACTACCTACAGTAATCACAACAAAAACCGCGTTTGTATACAGATTCATTTCTTCCTTAATTTTCGGTGAAATTTCTTATAAATTAGATATGTTTTTAAAAACTCCTTAAGCCGCCATATATGTCATAAAAGCACAATCAGACTCAATAAAACCAGTTTTCCAGTGTCCGAACATTTTAATCTTCCACAACACAATATCGACTGTCTAAAGTTTGCCATAATCATGGGTAATTTGTCTGACCATAATAAAAGAAACTTGAAGGAATTCGAATTGATCCTTAAAGTACGTTCACACTGTCATGGTCTCAATAGGGATAACGGCTCTTCTTTCCGGGTTCAAGCACTTTGAACAGTCTGGGGGGTTAAGGTAGACTAACGTGATTGAAATCACTCTTTTTAACACTAAGGTGTCCGAATATTTGTGTAGCGTGTAGTTATATCTATTCTAAATATGTATTTGGAAAGGAATGAAGCCTATCGCTTGTAGCTTCGTAGTATCAGAAATGTCCTTACCGTATCAGAAATACACGTTATGTTTGAGAGTATCCATAAGACATGGGCCTTCCTTATGAATCTCAAATAAAGAACTTCAAGTAGATTCGTTTTCCACACTAAAACAAACTGTTACAAATGTAAACTTAAACCAAACCAACACTAATAATAATTTATGCAAGCATGACTTAATCAAATAACCTAAACTACAATTCTGTGAATGTTAATACGTCACAATTTACTTGAAAAGACGAAGTTCCTTTCTTGACCTTTTATCAGATATCAATAGAAAGTGTTTGAGATGTTTCTCATCTAGAAGCATCACTACATTTGACGCATATCCATCCATAAGTAAACATTTACGATGTCGACCCCACCCCCCCCCCATACCCACCACTCTCCAGGCGCGGCGGAACGGAAAAATTATTGGGGGGGCTAATGTGTGGAGACTATCTAAGCGGAGCGCCACCATCAGTTGGCGCGGAGCGTACAAGAAAATTTTGGGTTATTTCAAACCCCCAGATGGCCGGACACGGCACTTCCCGTGTGTTTTTTGCTGCGAATACCTAGCCCTAAAATATGGGTCTCAAGTCTGCAATTTCTCAGATTGCACGTAAAAGTCTGTAAAAACATTGTAATTTGTATATTCGATGGTGTTTTAAGAGAGTAGCTATTATACTCGTAGTGTACTCGCAAAGACGTTTTTGAGCGTAGTAAGGACAGTGGCGGAGCTAGGGGTATTGGTCGGGGGGGGGGCAAGAATGGTCTGTAGGGGCGCTCTCGACACTATCTAAGCGGAGCGCCACCACAGGTTGGCGCGGAGCGTACAGAAAAATTTTGAGTAAAGATACTCCCTAGATTGCAGGAAATGACCCTTTCCGGGCCTTGCTAATTTGCAGATAAACGGAGAATAAATAGGTGTCGTCGCCATTTTGTCGGAAAATTACACCAACAGAATATGACAAATGTCAATAGGTATATGAGAGCGCAATAAAATAGTCAATAATAGCGAATAAGTAAAAAGTATAGTGAAAAGCTGAAAAGGACGCCAGCAGTCCATTTGAGTCTGTCAGGGGGGGGGGGGATCCGCCCCTGACTGTATATATGGACGCTCCGGCACTAAGTAAGGGGATGTTGGAGAACTGGCTGAAATGAGGCAAGTCATTGGCCTAAGACGAAGTTGTGTTGCGCTTACCGGAACTCACACTCACTGCTTCCACTTTTCACGGCGCGTGAAGACGCAGTTGGGGTGACAATGTGTTCTATAGCCAGGGGACGGGCCGAGAATCTCCCCAGCATTTACGAAAATTACTACACCTATAAAGTATACGTGTGCATCGGACAGATCGACAAGTATGCATTGAAAAATGGGCAGATGCACGTTTCGGAGCTTTGGTAAATATTGGGGGGGGGGGCTTATCATGCATTTGCCCCCTCAACTTTTTCATTGGGGGATGAGCCCCCCAAGCCCCCGGTTCCGCCGCCACTGGGGAGGGGGTGGCCCCTCCCCTTTTGAAAATTTTCTATTGCTGAATGCCCTCAAATGCAATTTGGTGCGACAAAAGTGTACAATGGTGATGTTAATTTACTTCTAAAAAAAAATGTTTCCCAGGTTTCCCCCCCCAAGCCCCCCCGGTTCCGCCGCCACTGCTCCTAGTCGTAAAAATAGTAGTGTTTACACGGGTCCAAAAATCGGGAACCGGGTACCCGAGAGCCGTTACCCGTCGGGTATCCGGGTACCCGGGAAAAAATTGTTTGCCCTCGTGTTTCAAGATTTTCAAGAAATTACATATTGGATGCTATTATAAATGAAGTATATATATTCTTTATTGACAATGTTTGCATGTTCAAAAACGTCTGTGTAAGGTAAGGAATAAATCCTTCCTCAATAATTTGTATTTGCTTTTTCTGTCATAAACTTGTTAATTACTTAATATAATTAACATTACTACTAATTAGAAGTAATGTTGTTAACATTGCACTGCCGCTGCTGCTTATGCAGGCTCTCCACGTCTATTGGATCACACCATAAAAATATCGAAGTTAGCTCCTAAACAGTTTTTACTAATACTATCTATTATGCAGTCCCAGGGTTCGCATTAGCCGCGAGATTACGCGATTCGCGCAATTTGATCGCATTTGGAATAGGCCTACACGAATTGTAAAAAGCCACTTGCGATTATTATTTTTTAGTTATCCCGTCTGTAATCCATAAACATGTCGTAAAATTCCTTGTCAGCCTTTCCTTCTATGAAATAAACGAATGAATAAATAATCATTTCTTCCACATGGTAGCCTAACACCACACTAAGTCAATGCATGAGAAATCTAGCTAAGCCTAACCATCTGTTTATTTGCTGAAATTGTGACGCAGTTATAAGATATCCATGGAACACATTTATTATTGCTGTTACGTTCGACCACGTGGTTGCCTAACACCACACTAAGTCAATGGGGTAATCTAGCATAGCCATTTGTTTATTAGCTGAAATTGTGACGCAGTTATAAGATATCGATGGAATAGTTTCGTTATTGCTGTTATCTTCAACCACATGGTAGCCTAATACCACACTAAGTCAATGGGAAATCTGCCTAACCATCGGTTTGCATTTTTTTTTTAAATCACACTGCGTAGGATTCGAGTTATAAATTAGGAACCGGGAAGTATCGCGTCGGGGGGGGGGGGGGGATACCTTCGTTATTGCTGTTATCTTCGACCACATATGTTAGCCTAACACCACACTAAGTCAATGGGAAATCTGCCTAACCGTAGGTTTGCATTTTTTTTTTTTTTAAATCACCCTTTGCGTAGGATTCGGGTAATAAATTAGGAACCGGGTAGTATTGCGTCGGGCGGGTACCCGGATAACCCGTGCAAACACTAAAAAATAGCCACGTTAAAGCAACTGTGCATGCGTAAAAGGGAATTATTGTTACGACTAGTCGTAAGAATAGCCACTTTGTAATTTAAACTCTTTCACCCAAATTAGAGTTTGCCTATAATACTCCCAACTTGGTATAGTAACTTAAAAAAACGGTAGCGGCTTTTCCTGTAACTGTAGTGTAAAGTGATAACTGATATTACTAAGTTTTCCAAATTAATTCAAAACTCAAAAGCCTTCTCAGAAAGAAGCTACACTAGCTCTACAGGCTCCTTTGTTGAATTAGTGAAGGATAGTAGATATTGTTCACATGTTTATGCATTCATAACATGATAGTTTGCTATCATCGTTGTTTAATCATAAAATCAAGGACAACATAAACAAATCAATGTCACCAATAATTGTGAATGCCATCATTTTATGTTCGACAAAATTTATCACATTTAATTTAAAGGATACACCATGCATGGCACATTGACGGACACTGAAGCACATATTGAATAACGCACCAAATATGCGCTTCATCGGACATGACGCACCATTCCGGGGGTCGTTGAGTCCGTCTTACAATAATTGATTAAAGACATTTGCCAAAATATAACAACATCATAGGCTTCATAGCTCTACACATAATCTGATCATGCAGTTCTAAAAATTATACAAAATGAAAATGATACTACTGATTTGTGAGAGAACTAGAATGGTCACCCATTATATACCATATCATGTTTCTATAGTATATATCTTTTAAACCCTTCATTGTTTAGGGCACACCTGTAGAATATTCCGTAATTTTTAGTCTTGGAAATAAGCAAAGCCTAGCTATATTTTTGAAAGCAATTATGCATCCCTGAACATGATGAAATTTGGTGGCATATTAGTTTATGAGCAAGCCTACTGGGACATTGCCATTGTAACATCAAACGTTATGACATTTAGTGTATGTAAGGTATTAGTAGATGAGTTATAATACTGCAGGTGTATACTACTAACATAGAAATAAGAAATATAATAGAAATTGTTGCACATCACTAGTTTAGGTTTGCACTATATTAGTAAATGGACCATTCTTGAATACTTGCAGAGTTGACACTATACATAGTGTAAATCATAAAGCAGATGTGATGAATTTATGCTGCCAATAGCAAAGTTCTGTATTAACTAGTAGTGTTATTACTGTTCTTTGTTTGCAAAATTGATTTGAATTTTTGACTATTTAGTGAAGAGTAAAATGTGGTATTCAGTAATTTATGTTGGAAGTTATATAATTCACTATGTCAGGGATTTGCTCACACTGGGCAGGTACTGTACGCCCAGCAGTTCTGAATGCCGCCCCACACAAACAGTATTTAAACTTTTTCGCCCAGCACTTTTTGATGATAATTTAAAGAGGCCATGACACGAAAAATCCAACTCATCGAGAGTAACTTCCTCTGATTCTATGAGAAAATCTATGTTCAAAACTATCCTCAACACCTTGAAAACCTCAAGGACTAATTAGTAATTAACGTTTTAATATTCGCATTCGAAAATAGATATCTGAGAATGCGATTTCACAACAAGACAATGATGACGTCATGTTAGGAACACACGTGCAAAGCCCAGGCATGTATCGGATGCGCGACGATCATACCGTTCCATACACGCACATTTACACTGATAGAACAACCACTGTATTACGCTATATATCGTTAGTAATTTCAAGTTTTTTTTACAACTGTTGTAAACTATCCGAGAGAAATGCCGGTCCGTTGTGTTGTTGGGGGCTGCATAAATATCATTACCCATGCAATTAGCCTTCATCCATGGCTGAAGGACGAAAAAAACACGGCGATTATAACCAAGTTAGTGCACAACACCAGCGCCGATTTCACTGGGCCTAGCCAGTATGCAGCTCCGAATGAAGCGAACACTTCACGGAAGCATACTACGATCCCTCCTTTTTGTTATGAAATAAAACAAATGGACTTTAACGGTTCGACATAAAAGAGTCATTCTTCTGTCAAGTAATCCACAAAAAACTACTCTGAAGACCAGATCGGGGAACAGGAAACCTCCAATGGGGCAAGTGGCGATCCTTAGGAGGTAGCGCGCTGAGCACTAGTAGTACTATAGTATTAGCGTTACTACACTGAAGTCGCAATAGACGAAGAGATTTTACTGTATCATCTAAATTAACACCCCCTTCATTGCTCTATTGTATACTAATAAGCTATGAGGTTAGCTTCAGAAGCGATGGGTTACATCTTCTTGTGAACAAATCTCAGTGCCCCAATTTATTTCTGGAATATGCTGGATCAGTTAGTTATAGCAATAATTTCTTATTCCTATTCCAGGAAAACCATTTTTGATGTTGTGGAGGGAGTGGGGGTAATGGGGATGGGTCAAAATACTAGGTAGGTAAAAAGATTTTATTCCAAAGGGTGTTTAATTAAATCTCAAAGCGATTTATTTTAAAGTCACAGAGCCAAAAATTCACACAACATAGTTCAAGTGTTAAATCATTGAACAAAATTTATTCAATATCAGTTCTAGACAGTCATTCTGGACAATCTGAACTAACATTAACAACAATCATTGTATTATATGACATAAAAGTAAAACTGTACTTTCCATAAACATTATCATTCTTAAATTACACTAATGTAATTTGTGACATCAAAGGAGGTTAAAAGAAAACAACTTCCATGAATTTTTTGGCTTTAAGCCTACAAAGCAGTTGCATGTCCATCGCTATCAATCGTTGTTGTGACAAATTAATTAGAATAATCCAGAAGCAAATACAATAAAGGGTTATTTAAACCAAGAAACACTGCACGAAGTAACTCACATGCAAAAATGTTACACAAGCACGACGACACGTACAACACTGATGGGCAATGTGAAACACAGCATCACACGCATTAAAACAATCGAAGACCATTAACAGGGTGTACTGCTGAGTTTTTGAAGAAAGACTACAAAACAAACCAACTGCTGCTGAAGAAACAAAGTCTAAACATTCAAGAGTTCTGCTGCCTCCATTGGTCATTATTATGACTTTTCTGTCAAATATCATTGGTGATATGGATATTTTGGCTTCCAGATTAAAGGTACGAATCAAACGTCTAGGAGGTAAATGCCCCTAAAAAGGTCAATGTCCGTTCCCTTATGCACATATTATATGACATCACGGTCACGCTAATACTTGTGTCCAAATGCTTCAAAACATGCCTTTTCTTTCATTGTTGATGTTGGGTCTGGAAAATAACCTTTTCATCCTGAATTAAAAGTCTTGAATTTCAATATATCAACACTGAGGGAACCCTGACGGATTGATAATCCAACACAATCGTAGTTTAGAAAAGGTGTTTCTGGAGGAATTTCTCAACCAAGGCTTCCTATACAATGAGTTTTCTCCTGGCAACTTGAATCCAGTGTAATGACCATTGGCTGGAAAATCACTTCTGATCCTTTGGACTGCACATGATGGTAGCACAACCCTGACGTGTCTTGCTAGGAACCCCAAGTATCATTGAACCTGTTGACCGTAGGCTATGTATCTGTACTGCCTGGGAAAAAATTTAGGAAAGTTCAAAATGTATTAATGTTGGCCATGATGTCCACAATAACAAGCAGGCATACAATGTACAGTTATGATTACATTTGTTGTGATTTTACACCTTCCGTGTATCATGAAACATTCTTTTGTTTCAGAAAATTCATTTGCAAAACTCCAGGCCAAAGTACTAGCCAAGTAATAATGAGTATGAAATAACACATATGCCTACCTAGCATGGCTGCATAATGCAACTTACATCCCCGAGCCAAACTTTCAGTATGCAACCAACCCTACTAGTACTACACACTCTACATATGGGTTGTAAGTTACCGTAACACAACGCACAATACGGTTTAGGGTGTTCCGCGAATTCCAACAACACATGCACAAAATGGACTGGATTTTGTTTTTAAATGCTTCGTTAATAAATTCTTACCACGTTGTATGTTCCTTGCAATGGTTTCGAACGGATGTCTTCTTCGATATGTTGTGGAGCTTCAATTTCGGCTCGTTTAACAGGCTGGAACTGATACGGTTCTAACACCTCCGCTCCACCCTCAACGTTCGGTTCAATATTGGAATGATCATCGCCTTCACTCTCTGCTTCGAATATGAGAAAGGGCACTCTAATTATAGCCCAATTTCACTGCCTAGTGAAGAACCATTATCACTTTGAACTTCGGTTGCCGCAATTGGTTCTGAATCCGCCATTTCACAGGAAATTTTGATTTGATATCGCACTTGTGATCGGTGTTTTGTTTAGTAACTACTAGTGGTATGTGTACTTGTCTACTGTGTACGTGAATGGTATGTTCGGAGGATCGTAAAGCAGCGACAACAAATGTGTTCAAAACGTGACGTCACATGACGTCATGCGAATCGGAAAATTTTCGAGTAAACAAAGTTTCAAACGCCGAAAAGGGTAAATTCATTCTCAATTTTCGACTTGAAAAATCAAGTTTTAAACTGGCAGATTGGTTGATACATGTTCTAGAGAACATTCTTTGATGGATCCCAAAAATATAGGACTTTGAAATTTTCGTGTCATGGCCACTTTAATAAGTTTTACCATAACCAAAATCTGGGAGAATATATGGCACAGAATAGGAATATAGCACCACCTAAGCATACTTCATGTGCAAAATTTGTCCATTTGGGGGGGTACCCCACCCATGAAATCCCTCTCCCAGGGTGTGGATCACACTACCGCCCAATCTGCCTGGCACTCAAATATTCATGAGCACTTCCCTGCTATGCGTACAGTATGCATTCTGATAAATTATTAACTTCCCTTACCCAACACGAATAACTATTAAGTATTCGCTAAGCATTCGCTAAGTATTCGAATAGCTATAGCTATTCGAAATCCCAGATCTGGGCCAGATATAAAAATCCAGATCTGGCCCAGATCTGGAATTTCAATCTGGGCCAGATCTGCTGCAGATCTGGAATTTATATCTGGCCAGATAAAAAATTGGGCAGATATAACTTGATATAAAATAAAGTTTTATATGGCCCATATAAAATTTGATCTGGTTAAATTTTATTGCATCCATATCTGGGCCAGATAAAACTTTATCTGGTTGATATAAAGAAAATCCAGATAAACTTTTATATGGCCCATATAAAATTTGATCTGGCTAAATGTTATTGCATCCATATCTGGGCCAGATAAAACTTTATCTGGTTGATATAAAGAAAATCCAGATAAACTTTTATATGGCCCATATAAAATTTGATCTGGCTAAATGTTATTGCATCCATATCTGGGCCAGATAAAACTTGATCTGGTTGATATAAAGAAAATCCAGATAAACTTTTATATGGCCCATATAAAATTTGATCTGGCTAAATGTTATGGCATCCATATCTGGGCCAGATAAAACTTTATCTGGTTGATATAAAGAAAATCCAGGTAAACTTTTATATGGCCCATATAAAAGTTAATCTGGCTAATTTTTTTGCCATCCATATCTGGGCCAGATAAAACTTTATCTGGTTGATATAAAGAAAATCCAGATAAACTTTTATATGACCAATATAAAAAAATATATCTGGCTAAAATGTCAATCAAATAGGAAATAAGTGGCCAAAACTGGACTAGCATTGATATTAACTTTCCAGCGTGATCAGTTATCTCTGTTCTGGTACGGAGACCCATACAGAGAGCAAGACACACACAAAATATAAACACAGCTGTGTTCTAGAACTCAACTGGATTGGAACAAAGTGGAAATATGTAATGTGCAAGCTCCATGCTGTTACCTAATCCGACTGCTATGGTCATAAAATGACCGCTGTTTATATGGCCAGATAAAACTTGATCTGCATATCTGGATTGGCTCTTTATCCAGTCATATCTGGCTTTATATGGCCAGATAAAACTTTATCTGCATATCTGGATTGACTCTATATCCAGTTATATCTGGCTTTATATGGACAGATAAAACTTTATCTGCATATCTGGATTGGCTCTTTATCCAGTCATATCTGGCTTTATATGGCCAGATAAAACTTTATCTGCATATCTGGATTGACTCTATATCCAGTTATATCTGGCTTTATATGGACAGATAAAACTTGATCTGACCAGATTAAACCAGATATAAAGCCAGATCTGGCATTTCGGTAAGGGTATATAGTTGGTATTTCAAAAATTTAAGCATTCAGACTTTAGAATAACTAATTGAATACTTAAAATAACTATTCCAATAGGTATTCGAATACTTCTTTCCTTCGAATGCTTATAGAATGCTAAATATAGCTATTCCAATAAGTATTCGAACACCTATTTCATTGAATGCCTATTCGAATACTTATTTCCTTTTGTAAGATGGTCAGCTCTTACATAAAGTTTTGTTTTGTACCATAGTTTTACTTGTTTATTAGGTGCAGTGAGCACTGAACAGAGGGGCTATACATTTGTACAGTATATTGTATGTTGTCTTGTGGATTAAAACCTCTACACTTCTACCTCTTCTAGGTTGCTAGGCAACTATCTTGTTCTTCCTGGAAATTAGCTCTCACAGGAAATGGGGTCTGTGTGTGTATATTTTAGTAACAAAGGGAGTTTTGTAAGGGGTATAAGGAGTTAGGCAGTTGGCTATAAGTATCTGAGCAAGGCAGTTGCAAAAGAAGAGAAAGATAGTTTTAATGGCTGGATAGTTTGTTTTAAACCTTAATTTACATAGTTCAAGTTACTGTAGTCCTTATCATTTTATGGAAGTTGTGATACTGTATTCAACTGACAGTCTGGGACACTATTTTATTATAAAGGATATTATTTTACAATAAAGTATATTCCGGGACACCATTTCTTATAAAGGACATTATTTTACTACAGAGGATATTGACATTATTTTACTGAAGGATACCCTGCGACACCATTGCTTATAAATTGAAGGATAATACTTTGTTGGGATCGGACATTCATAATACCATTTATTGTGTTCAACTATTTCTGATGTTGTGGAATATCTGATGTCGTGGAAGATATGATGTCGTAGGATACTTGATGTAACCAGCAGGCCAACTCACCAGAACAGACATTTAAATTAAGTGTATTTACTTTAACATTTGGGTGTGACCTCCTGACTGTAAGTTATTTTATTTAATTCTTTGACTGGGCCCAGATCAGCTGAATATTGTTTGTTATTTATAATTATAATTTCTTTTGATCCAATCCGGTTGAGTTTTCCAGTTTTGATGTATCTGCTCTGTGTTTGGTCTTCCCACCAAACCCAGAGTTCTCTGATCAAGAACAAACATTTATTTTCAGTGGCTAACACCCTTACACTTTGAACAGCGCAAAAATATTTGAAATATACCACGGAGGATTTAAAAGCTGAAGCGTTTCCAAATTTTCATCGATCATATTCATAAGGCCTACTGTTTTAGTATTCTGTGCTTAATACTCCATATCAAATAGATATTTATTCCTTGTGAATGTTATTCAACTTTTAATAGCAGATTTAATCAAGAAGCTAGGACAACAAGCTGGCCAAATTCCTAACTCTCCTTACTTGGAACTAATTAGCATACAAGTATTCAATAAGTATTCAAGTAAGTATTCAGAAACCTGTTAAGGCTTCATAACATAACTAATTAGCATACAAGTATTCGAATACTAGCGAATAAGTATTCGAATAACTATAAGTATTCGTCAGAGCCGAATTATTTAAATGAGCGAATACTTATATGTAAATGAGCTAAGTATTCAAATAGCTATTCCAAAAGCTACTCGAATACCTATTCGAATAGCTATTCGAATAGCTATTCGAATACCTATTTGAATACCTAACAGGTATTCGAATACTTAACTCATTTACATAATTCGGCTCTGACGAAGGCTTATAGTTATTCGTATTAGTATTCGAATACTTATTTTGTACTGTGTGTTATATGGTAGATTTTCTGAATACTTAGGAAATCCTTGAATACTTATCGAATACTTATCGAATATATTCGTGTTAGGTAAGGGTTTGCACATCCCGGTATTATTTGTCTTTTTCAGTTGAAGGTGTGTGCCCAATTAAGAAACTCGAGAGGTTGGTATCCAAACTGATCAACTAGAAAAGATAACACCAGTTCCTCAATGAAAGGCCATGCCCAACAGAGGCTGATGCAGCAATGCACTCCAGCAGCTATACCCCAGTGGAGACTGGTAATTTTTTGATGTACATACTGTAACCATTCCATGCTGTAAATAAGTCTACATTTTAACTAGGTCTGCAGTCTACTACAGTAGGACTGTATATGACTAACCAGATTTAGGACATTGGACACATTTATTCATTTATTGTATTATGTTATATTAATGACATAGACATGTAGTGCTAAATATGGTGCTAATACAGCCACTGGAGGTCTGTAAATGTGAGGGACCCAAAAATGTTCAAACCCCACAAGTTAATGATAACAGTACCTGTAGTATTTTTCCTTATCTCTGAAAAATGAAAGACATTTACCAATCTTGTAGAATGTGCTACCTACCTGTCTGAAGCAGTTTGTGTTCAAAAATTGCACATTTATTCTTTTCTATTTATGTTTTCTTTTTATGTTTCATGATGATGTGGCATCATTCGTACATACAGTACAGTACTTGCACTGCTTAAAGATAGTTACTCTTAACTGCCTATACTGTAGTTGTCATCTGATCAGGTTGTTATGTGCATATAGTTTCATATCAGCAAAGACATTGACATTTTTGGCAAATTTTGAGTGTGAGCTATATTTCTAGTTTAACGTGTTAGGGGCATCATTAAGGGGTCTACTTTCACCCAGATTTGAACAATAACTTGTAGTTATTACAATGAGTGCAAGTTACAATCTCAGTGAATAAACAAACATAACATTTATGCTGGCTCCAACCCAGTTACCTTGGCTATGAGCCTGAATGTCTCTTTTGCAATTAAAATCAAATAAATCATATCTTGGAAAATCATTTGAACAGGTATATCTTTGTGACACTTCTGTCCTCACACAATGCCATAAATATGTCTTTTTTCCATTTTCATTTCACATTACAGATGTACAGAAAATCCTTTAGAGGAACAGTACAGCACAGCATAGCGTTATGGCATGATGGATGTTTTGCAAGCAGATATAAGGGTTGGAACTGGAAGTATTTGTGTTGGATTGTTTCATTAATAAATGTGTGCTTCTCTACTTTACGTAAGATGATTGTCATATTTCTTGTTCTCCAGTGAAAGCTATGGATTTGCATAGTGAACGTTGTTAACATGGATACGGACAATTTTGAAATAGCTGATGTCAAAGCAGTTTCTCAGCTTACAGTATTTAAATACCATTCATCAAGGACACAAGAGTGGACAATGGGAGTAACAAGTATCCAGAATGTAGATATCACAAGGCTTCAAGACAATTGAACAAACTGTACCATAACAGACAACAACAAACATGGTGTCTCAGTAAAATGAAGTTACTAAGCTAGTGCAATGTATCATAAGAATTTATCTTCTCCATGGTGTCAAACATTGATTGTTGCATTCAGTGCGTTATGTATCCTTCTCCTTTCTGTAGTATTTAGCATTGATTTGCATGTTCATTCATAGTGTAAGTAAACTACATAATTGATGTCATCAAAGTTACAACTGTGTCATATTAAATAAGTAAATGATTGAAATATTGGTTTCACTACATACTTGATTGTACACTATTTGGCTTTCCATGATAGCAATATCTGATCTTTTTAATTACTGTAGCTTGTTCAGTCATACCAGTAGTTCTAATGTGACATTGATCTTGGGTTATTTATTGTTGGTACAGAATAACTTGTCTTTATTTTGTATTGTGTGAGATCAATTTAACATAACATATTTTGTGATGTCATAGAGTGTTGAAGAGGTACTCTAACTTGCAGCTAGTAGTGATAAAACAGTTCATTCAGTGCTCTCATGATAACCCCAGTCGGGCCTAGTGGCAGATGGAGATAGTGGCAGATGGAGATGTTTGAAATGGAGGGGACATTATAGGGTCTTTTGAAGTTTTGGCAAAAGTTCTTTTGCATGTAAAGCTGCTATACTTACTGTATCATGGAGAAGTTCCACAGTGGAGGCATGGCGTCTCCTAGCCTTATTTGGGTATATGTCCTTGCATTCCGTATTTGGAACACTGCCCTACTATTGTTTGTATTGCTTACTCTAAAGTTAGGTAAGTCAGTATTGTAACATGTTTTTATTTTTAACACATTGATTGCATCTGTACAGTTCTTCCATTGAGTTCAACTATATACAATAACCATGAGCAGGGAAAACTTACCACTATCTCACTTGCATTTCTTAATGTTCAAGTGACCATATTCATACTTTAACCAAAGCATTTCTTCCATATTAGATAGTGTTTATCCAGAGTAGGTTACAGGATATTTTCAAGGTGGGCTATGTAGTATTGTCCCCAATTTAGCATGCTATAATTGCTAGAATATTTAATATGTTCCTAGAGGTATTTACTTTCCAAATTGTTCTAAGGCATTCTAATTGAAAGCATAAGATGCCTGAATGTCCCAGTGAGGTAAATTTCCTGGAAGGTGGTAATAAAACAAGTTTCAAAACTTTGACCAAAGGTAACCATATTTGAATATCTGGTTTATTTGGGGCCAATACAGCATACTCTGGTCGAGAGTTGGCGTGGAAGCCACCATATGTTTGTAGTAATGCAGTAAAATGTAGTAAAGGCAGCTGGAGGAGTCCAGTTTACCCCTGTGCCGAAGGTCATTCATCTTTTAGGTTTTTTTGGAGAACACTTTAACCTTCCCAACCACAGAGCTCCCAACTGACCCACAATTCGCGGGTTGGACCCGCATTCTAACACCCAAAGACCCTGACCCGCTCAAGCATCCCAAAAACCTGCATTGTAATTGACAAGTATACAAAAAAAAATTGCATCAAATTTGGACTTAGCAACCATCATTTCTTTAGCATTTAGCATAATAGAGTATAAAACCTCCTTTACATCATCATTTGAACCTCAAATTAGGCTATATTTCATTTCATTGGGGCGAGCAGCAAACATTTTCATGCCACGGGCAAGAATGAATTATCACCTACTACTCAATTTATTGATGTTACACACAAAAAAATGCATATTTCTCAGAAAATTGTGGGTGACAAAAGCCTTTCTAGGTGCCACCAGTTTACATGTAGGCATCACCAGGATTCCAAAAAAAATAAAAAGGGGAGGGAGACACCCCCCCCCATATACCCCTCCCCCAGGACGGCAATTCGTGGCATGGACCAGCATTTGCCTTCTCAAGAGTTGGGAGCTATGCAACCATACCATTAACGACATGTCTCTATAGGCCCAGGGGATTGAATCCTTAGGTAGCCGTCCTGAGCTAGTGCGAATCAGC
Organism: Apostichopus japonicus; assembly: GCF_037975245.1. NCBI lineage: Eukaryota > Metazoa > Echinodermata > Holothuroidea > Aspidochirotida > Stichopodidae > Apostichopus > Apostichopus japonicus. The sequence goes on along the minus strand of NC_092576.1, from coordinate 3,693,661 downwards.
AGAGAGAGGTTGTGGATGCTACGCCTTCGCACCATTCAACCTCATGGGCTCAACATTCAGGAAGGACATGACTAACTTTTCTTCATTCCCCAGGCCTCCTTCTCCCCTTGCCACCCTCCCCCATTACTCCTCTTCTCATAGCTTTTTCCACCCCTTTTTTTCTCCACACTTTTCTGTCGTTGTCCTTCTCCAGTTTATTCCCTACCCCTTCCCTTAATCCTCTCTTTGTCCCTCCACTGTTTATCTCCTACCTATCCTCTTCCCCTGTTGGTTTTTATCTTTCATTCTTCTCTCCATCCCTTGTCTACTAATCCCCTTACATCTATCTCTATGTGTTCACCATGCTCATTAACCTGTCTGTATTATGTGCGTGTTTTTTCTACACAGGCTCTCTAGTGGATAAGCTGTTTGCTCACTGTTTTTATTTTATTTTGAACTCAAGTATTGAAGAACGTTAGGCCAGAAGCAAGTCGTTTCGTCAAATAACAGTACATAAGCAGCACACATTCAGTCACATGTTTATAGAGAATTACACGACGAAACTATTCGCATTTTATTTCTTCAGCAATTTCTCCAACAAAAATCGGCAGCACGAGATCATACGGGCCCATATGACTTTCCATAACAACTACCTGCTGCTACGAGCTGGTATAGCGTTTTCCCAGCAGTACAATATGCACTGTTCCATATAGCAAATCGAAAAATTGCGTAACTCGAATAGCACACAGTACAATTACACAGTGTGCCTATAGGTTACGCAACACTGAGAGGCAGATTAGAATCTCGGAAATCTGATACCTTCGCGGTAACGGTACCCATTTGCGTATGCTGTTTATAGCTAAGGATGAGAATGCCATATTAAAGAAATGAATATGTTGCCGCTGTGAGAAGAGGGTAGCATTGTTTTTATTTTTTAATCGGGGAATACGTTGAGACAAGATTTTTGATTTTAGCAATTTCCTAGCTGAGAGTGTGCCTTTAACATGTTGAACGCACGCAGAAAATTTTGGTTATATTTTTCGAGCAAGTCGTTACACCTCCCCCACCCCCCCTCAAATCAAAGTAGGCTCCTACGCATGTGCATATTACTCACTTTAATCGATAGCATCTAGGTGCTGGACGATAAAAACAACATGACACTGCATTGGCTAAATAAGTAGATTATTTACAACATATCAATTGACTGTTCCTTACTTTAGACTTAGGTCTGCACAACTTGGTATTCGTTATGTCGACGTAAAACTTTGGAATCCCTCCCTACTACTATTACTGGTTGTAAAACTTTGAACACCTTCAAAAAACGTCTTAAAGAGTATCTTATATCAAACTATCATTGATTTTGTATTTCCTTTCTTTGCCATCTTTGTTCTGTTTTCTCTGTATACTTAAGCTTTCTTTCTATGTTTTATTTGTAAAGGGGTGTCAACGTAAACAAGCTCTGCAGAGCTTCTTGTTGGCACTCCTCAATCTCTTGTTCTCTTGTACACTTACCCACGTCTATTGTCATAATTGCATACTTTAATGCGAGAGATTGAAATAAAGTCTTATGAATTGATATGATAATAGATCTGTAATATCAGTTACATAAAAAAGACTAAGCAATGATAATTGTCAGTAAACACATGTTGTATTTGACTATGCGCTCATGGTATTGACTACATTGAGTTAAAGGTGAATTAAAGGCATTGAAGACAAAGAAACGTCTCATGCCGGTAATGTAACCTAGTTTCGAATGAGGTATAATAACATAATTGTTAGACACCACCATCGATCCCAGAAAATACACACACAGCTTGCTACGGTCGGTAATTAGACACTATAGTGTACAGTCAATACATGCAGCTACGGTCCATGCCCACAACACGGTGTACAGTACATAGCAGCGATGGACATCTCAGGTCTAGATAACAAGGCATCACATTTCATTACTGTCTGCATTTTGTAGGGACATGAGAAGAAACTTCACTTGCATTAAGCAACGGAAAGTTAACGTTTACAGATGGCGGCACGCGGCTTGGGCGTGTCTTCAGTGCCTTTAACTCCTTAGTTCCCAATTGTGATCATATCATTGTCCCTGGGGAAAATATTTACACATTGTAATTACTTAAAATTTGGTCATTTTTGTCAATAGGGACCCAAGTATTGACAGATAGGTATTGAAATGAGATTTTAATTTTTATAAATTTTTTTTATAATTGAACTAATTAGATATGTCAATATGCAAATGAGATCATGATACATACACTGTACTTTCCTTTGCCCATTTGAAATTATTTTGATGAAATCTGCTGGACTTTTGATAGTTTGATGAGTTCAAGACATGTTAATTTATAAGTAAAATATAATTTGATGTTTGAATGTGAGGAATATGACTGTTTTTTGACGTTTTGTTAAATTTTCATTCGCGAATAAAGTTATTTTACAGGCTATCAAATTTAGGGTTTATATCAAAGTTATGGACTCCATGCTGGTCAAGGGCTCTTCTGGAGTGATAAGTATAGGCTGTTGTTCATCCACATCATATTTGGCACCTCAGTTGTTGCTGTAACTGGAGCAAGGGTCTAATAAAAGGCTAATTAGTATGCGCATAATTACAAAATTTGTACAAACAATACACAAAAAAGGGAAACAAATTGCTTTGACTTTTGAAATTTCTTTTTCCAACTTAAAAAACCAGTTCATTCCCCTCCCCTCAATCATATCTACTACCAGGTTGCGAACCTCTCCCCCTCCCCCCCCCTTATACCTATGTTTCTAATATTAAATCAGCATTCTTAACAATGAATGGCTATCAAGTGTCGTCTTAATTCCAATCACTCTAGTGAATAAAAATAAAACATTGAGTACTTACGGACTATTAATTAGCCATGAGCGGGCTGGTAGGCGTATAATATATAGTGTTGACAACATTATACATCTATAGAAAGCCACTTTGCTTTGTGATTCCTTGCCATACGGCTCACAATTCCAAATAACTATCTTACTACTGTTTAGAGCAAGTGGATTAAATTCGTCTAAGGATTTATTGAGAACTAGAAAAGATCAGAGATTTCCAGCTCTTATTTGGCAGCAACCACTGGTGGGCATCAACCAATTAATTCACTGGTAAGGATTTAACAGTTTAGTATATTGTTCTTAAATATTGCAATATTCAGAAAGAACAGTCTTCATATGGGAAACATACTGAGACACATACAGTGGCGTAGGAAGGTACTTTTGAGTGGGGGGGGGGGGGCTGAAGACTGATGGCCGGCCTGGGGGAGGGGTCTAAGGGGAGGGGATTTTTTTTCCATTTCCAGGTGGCCTCAGATGCAATTTGGTGCAATATAGCACACTCCATTTTGTATATAATTTTGCATTTTCACCTGACCTTAGATGCAATTTGGTGCTCCAAATGAGATTTTTTTCTCATCTGGAAATGAAAAAGGGGTTTTCTGACTTGTGAAGCGGGGGGGGGGGGGGGAAGGGGGCGGAATGATACTTCCGCCCTCCATATTTTTTCCCCTTTTCCTACGCCCTTGAACTCATAGATGTGAATAAAAGAACATTTTCGTTACCAATTTTGAGGTGACAAATTAGCTCTGTCGATCACCAACCATTCCTTTAATAATTGCTATTATTTGAATGAGAGTTACATGATATTGTTTATACACTGTCAATATTTTCACAACCTACTGCCAAAGTAAAAGTCATCTGGTGTAAATCACAGTGAAAATGGCCAATTTTGAGACCATTTGAGATTACCTGTTGACCTTTTGAAAAAGAGGGTGAAAACTGATAAGAGCCACTTTAAGTATGTTTAAAGCAAGATCATATCAACTCTTTGAAGCAGATTCCATTTCCTTAATGACTGCATGTTTTGTTGAAGATCTATAGAGCCCCTTCACGAAACTAAACTGAACTGAATTTGACCAAAGTATGTTCACCAAAAGAAATAATACCATTGGGGAACGCACAGACAAACTGTAACTTTAATGTTGGAGTTATCATGTTTGAAATGTTTCAGAATTTGACACCTGTTGTACTTATGTGATCATTGACCTCTACCAATTCCAATATGGTTACCAAGCAGGATCTACAAACTAAGTATGAAGTTCAAGAAAGATGTAACTCTTGAGTTATCGTGTTTACAAGATTTTCAAAATTTGACTTAAATATTTACTGCAAATGACCTTTGACCTCCACCAAATTCAATTAGGTTCTTGTACTCACCAATCTGCATACCATGTATGAAGTTCAACAAAGATGTGCTTTTTGAGTAAATCGTGTTTACAAAATTTTCAGACTTTGAATTCTGTTGACCCTAAATGAACTGCACATAAAAGAATAGGGATCTTGTACGCAATAAGATGAATCCACATACCAAGTATGAAATTTATCGACCATGATCTTTTTGAGAAGCAAGTGTCACATTACAAACACACATTTACGCCAACACCATTGCATATATTCCTTCTGCCTCCGGCAAGGAATCAAAAGCTGCATTCAGCCGTGTACAACCTGCTTAAACAAACTGTTACAAACAAATGAAACAAGTACTATAACAAGAAAGCCAAAGGCTTAGAATGATTCCTTTCCATATAGGAGAAAAGTTGGTATAACTTTTGATCGTCAAGTTATTGTGTTTACAATTAGGTATAAAATGTTCAAGATCCATGGACATTGACTGACATTTTTGTCGAACCTCGTACCACATGTGTATGAGCTCAAGTTACATAATCAAGTTTAGTGTAACCAATTCTCAGCAGACAAATAACAAGTTTATAAGGTTTTACAGTTTGACCTCTGGTGACCTCAAATGAACTTTCAGCTCTACCATTTCCAGCCTCGACTTCTTATATTTCCCAAGGGGGATCCACATACCAAGTATGATATCTCTCAAGTTAAGTTTTTCAGTTTGACCTCTGGTGACCTCAAATGACCTTAAACCTCACATTTTTAATAGAATTTGTGTGCTCAATATGTTTGATCTACATAACTAATTATTAGATGATCCCGCAAGGTTACACTTCTTGAGATATCATGTTTACTAGGTTTTTGAGTTTGACCTCTGGTAACCTCATAGAACATTTTGACCACCATTAAATAAAACATGTACTCGCCAAGGGCAATCTACATAACGAAGTTAAAGTTCAACCAAATTTTACTGTTAGAGTTATCGTGTTTAAAAGGCTTCAGACGTTGACCTCAAATGACCTTTGAACTCCATAAAAATGTACTCACCGAAGACAATCTATGTAGCAAGTTCGAGTTTAACGAAATTTCATTTTTTAATTTATTGTGGTTACAAGCAGGTGTCACATACACACGCACGACATCACCATAGTGTTATGAAATAGTAATACTGCCTCTTTGATGTTCCTGGAACACTCCATCGAGAGACCGTAAAGCCCCTTTAAATATTGATCTAGGTCGAGGATTCAGTTTTCCCACGAGAAGTTTTAACTATCTTATTGAATCATGTTACAGGGCCTTTTCCCAAAATAGATCCGATGTGTCTGTGGAACATTCGAGAAGGCTCTTCTCACGTGGTATGGAAGTTTCCATAAAAAGGGGTGGACTTCCAAACTCCCAACCAATCAGGGCAGATCAGTGATTTGTGGACTGATTTTTATATCGTTAGCTAATGCAGGATGGGCAGGTTATTGGCTGCCTTCTGACTATGCGCAGTGGGATTTTCGGTACAGCGATCTATAAAAGGCGGCATGGGTTCCGGAAGTTCATCACTTCGTCACGACTTCGAGTTGCGTAATTGACGGAGTCAAATCATTGAATTTTTGATTTGTATGTTAACGGCAAACTAATCATTTTATTTAATTAGAGAAGAGAATCGACAGAGAAGAAATAATAACGAATCACTAATCAAATCCTATCTTGTCAACTTGTTTTTCTGAGAACTGTCAGTGTTTCCCTCTATCGCCCGTTCGAGACGTCTCCTGAAGAAGCATACAATACGGGATCAAGATAACCCCAGTACATCTCTCTCGCGAGTCCCGATATAATATTACAATAGCAAAGATTCCTTCAGCAATTTGAATCAACAATTGTTGAACTGTGGACAGGCGCGTAGCCAGGAATTTGCCAAGGGAGGGGCGAAACTGTAGATTCGGCATTGCAAACTATCTAAGCGGAGCGCCACCATGATTGGCGCGAAGCGTACAAGAAAATTTTGGCTGTAAATGCCTCCCAGATCGCTGGAAATGGCACTTCCCAGGCCTTGTAAGTTGCATTTTAGCATTTTCTCTTTTGAAAATACTAGCGATATCATAAAAACATTAAAAATTTTTTAAAAATATGCTCAAGGGGGGGGGGGCGGCTGCCCCCTTCGCCCCCCCCTTGGCTACGCGCCTGACTGTGGAAGATAAATCATTAGACCTTAGATGGCCTTACATAAGCACAGACAGAAAGGAATGTTGCACGTACAAGGGCCTAAACCATGATTAGAATTATGTAACCCCTGCAACCCTATACACATGCCTGGTATTGAAACTTAATAAGTGGAAGGATGCTGATAGATAAACACTTGCTGTAATATTAAAAAGTTATCAATGGGCATGACTATATAGTATTGTATGGAGCTTCCAAGTTGTAATTCAGTTGTCTACATGCATCGTTAGGCACCCAACATAATAACATATAACTAAGAAAGAGTCAGTGGAAGTCAGTGAATTTAGATTGAATTACAATATCAGCTGCAAAATTTAAAAAACTTAGCGAAAATGATTTGTGAATTAACAAGGGACATGCAAGGGAGGCGGAAGCACTTTTAATCTGGGGGGGGGGGGCACCGACATCAAAGGGCACTTTGCATTAATTCGATTGGACTGATGCAGCCTTATTTTAGTACCCTTTATAACTCTTATTGTCTTATCTTATTTGCGTATACACATCACTCCATAACGCCCCCCCCCCCCCCCTCAAGGAAAATGCATACTAGCACTGCAATATCCAATGTGCAAACTGGGAAACAAGGAACAAGTTTTCTTTTGAGACAAAATGAGGTGAAATCATGCTAGTTGCTAATGTAGGAATCTTCCGAATTAGAGTTTATTTCTTGTTAATATCTTAACAAATTTTTTCCATTCGAAATAGCTTTGAGTTTGACCCACAGGCGTAGCCAGGATTTGCAAAGTTGTTTGCACGACTATCTGAGCGGAGCGCCACCATCGGTTGGCGCGGAGCGTACAAGAAAATTTTTGGTTTTATAAACCGGCCCCCAGATGGCCGGAAACGGCCCTTCCCGAGTGTTCATTCTGGTTCCCTGGCCTCTTGCTAACTTGAGACACCTCATTCAATATCACTTTTAAACCCAAAAAACAAATGAGTTAAAATAGTACGTAATTCAATACTACATAATGTATTTAAAATTAGCAAGGTACATGTACATAGTAGTCTTACGTTTCAACTTCTGATACTTATAGATACAAAGATAGGCCTGAAATGTCTTTGATACAACTATAGCCAGTAATTGTCTTTGATACAACTGTAGCTATTAAATGTTTAAGTTTGCCTAATAAGAGAAGGCGAGAGGTATCCGACGATTGCAATCTGATGCAAATTTCTCAACTGTTTTCTCAACTGAAATATTATCTGCGTAAACGGGTAACAAACTGACAAGATCGGATCTTAGTCTTTTTCGGCGGGTAGTGTTGAATGAAACGGCACGCGATAGAAATGACAGCCTAGATGACAGAAGAATAGGTCACCTAATTTAGCCATATTCTTGCTACGTTCATTTCAATAGTTTTTCTGTCTATAGACTCTTAAACTCGTCCAGCAAGCTTATCGTTCGACCCCATGGTTGCCTTACACCACACTAAGTCAAGGGGATAATCTAGCCTAGCCATATGTTCATTAGCTGAAATTGTGACGCAGTTATAAGATATCCATGGAATACTTTAACTGGTGTTGTTATCTTCGACCCCATGGTAGCCTAACTCTACACTAAGTCAATGAAAATCTGCCTAACCATCGGTTTGCAAAAAAATAAATAAAAAAATCACACTTTGCGTAGGATTTGGGTAATAAATTAGGAACCAGGTAGTATCGCGTCGGGCGGGTACCCGAATTAAATACCACGTGCAAACACTAGATGTTACGTACTTACATACATCAGTTACACACAATAAAGAATTAAACAGATTCACAATCATTAGTCACACACAATAAAGGGGATTTTATGGATTCATATACATCAGTCACACACAATATAGGGATGTTATGGATTAACATACATCAGTCACACTCAATAAAGGGATCCTACACAACACTCCATGAAATGCTACACTAGCTTAAAAAAGAAAAATTAGATCTACTTATATTCAGAGTGTTTGTTTCTTTAAAGTGTTGATAATTATTTAATTTTTTGTTGTTTCTGATCATCACCATATTTTTTAGTTACTGATCATAATTGTTGATCACCATAACCTTATCTGTACCACACACCAATCATCATTAAAAAAAAAAGGCTCGCCTCTACCGTTATGAGATTGCTCAGCTCACAGACTCTCTCTTCTTAATAATAAACACAAACAACTTTTATGGGGAGTAAGCTGCATTGGAAAATTTATTTATCATCAAACTGTGCATTACCGCAACCGCATTCATGATATAAACATATTACTATGATTACATTTCATCTATCATATAACATTTCATCTATCATTGTATTTCAGTGATAGTGTCTTACACCAGACATAGTCAGATCCATTGAGTAGATTTTGATGCATTCTACCAGAGACATCTTTCACACTCTGATCCCAAGGATCTCATCACCATTTGAAACTACTGGTCTGATCTGGACATGAACATTTCTTTAACAACATTACAAAGGTGTTCAAAACCTCAGGTTATAATGCTGACAATGATATAGTGTTAATGCATCCAAACACTGGATCAGATCTATTGTTAAAACACCAAAACACCAGATTGGATCTAGTATTTAAGCATCAATACAATTGATCAGATATATTGTTAAAGCATTCAAACACTGGATCAAAACTATTGTTAAAGCATCCAAACACTTGATCAGATCTAGTGTTAAAGCACCAAAACACCAGATTGGATCTAGTGTTTAAGCATCAATACACTGGATCAGATCGATTGTTAAAGCATCCAAACACTGGATTAGATCTAGTGTTAGAGCATCCAAACACTGGATCAGATCAATTGTTAAAGTATCCACACACAAGATTGGATCTAGTGTATAAGGAAGCATAAACTGGATCAGATTTATTGTTAAAGCATCCAAACACTGGCTTAGATCTATTGTTAAGCATCCACACAATGATCAGATCTATTGTTAAAGCATCCACACACTGATCAGATCTAATGTTAAAGCATCCACACACCAGATTGGATCTAGTGTTTAAGGAACCATAAACTGGATCAGATTTATTGTTAAAGCATCGATACACTGGATCAGATCTAGTGTTAAAGGATCGAACACCGGATCTGATCTAGTGTTAAAGCACCCACATATAAGATTGGATCTAGTGTTTAAGGAACCAAACAATGGATCAGATTTATTGTTAAAGCATCCACACACCAGATTGGATCTATTGTTTAAGCATTCAAACACTGGATCAGATCTAGTGTTAAAGTACCAGCACACCAGATTGGATCTAGTGTTTAAGCATTGATACACTGGATCAGATCTAGTGTTAAAGCATTCACACACTGGATTAGATCTAGTGTTAAAGCATCCAAACACTGGATCAGATCTAGTGTTTAAGCATCCACACCAGATCAGTTCATGAAATATGAAATGATTATTATATACAGAGGTTACAAAAGTAATAACAACAATTGACATTGAATAGAAAGATGCAAATGATCTCAATGGAATATTATACTTCAGGATAACAATGGATTGATAACATCATGTTGTACTTCAGTTTGCATCATACAGGAAGAGGAAAGAGACGAAATACAAACTAAGAATTATTTACGGTTTACACAAATTCTTTTGGTTGAATAAGTATTAACAGTAGGCACAAGTCAATGATACAGTGATGTCACACATAACAAATTACACCCAATATGGTTACAGACAATTATCAGAGATGCTTAAGCAATCAATTTTATGGTGAATATCATCTAAATTAATCACTCACAAGGGAACATGTAAAGAATATTATCATGAAAATAATATTATCATAAAAAGTTATCACATCAATATTACTGATCATCTAGGTACAAGAAAATGGTTAAAAACAACTGATGTTGAGCACATGCATTAAATGTGGAAACTTAATGAGTATTATGTTATACCCATGGATACAGTGTTGATACATAAATAATATTAGTACTCACTATAAGGTCTTAAGTTTCCACTATAAATCAACTTGTTGCACACAGTCAGCTTTCATCTTGAGTAATAACTAATTCTGGTACCACAGATATAAGAACTATTAAACATTTAATATAAAACACTACACAATAGGGTAAAGTATAACTGAAATTATTAATAGCATTCATATCAATGACAACATAATTTCCTGTTTGTCAGAGATCATATTAACGAGAACAGACTAAACTGGGAGAAACTTGGTGTGAAAACATGAGAGTATCATATCACTAACTGTAATGTTTATTATCAGTGGAAGCAGGGAGTTGTTCCATAACAACTCCCTGGTGGATAGATAGATTAGATAGTAAGATAACTACTTCCTTGTAGTGAATATAATCATGTTCACACCCAAGACGACAAACTAATTAATATATTGAATAATTGTGACTGGAATCAATGAAAGAAATAATCAGCTGCAAAATCCAACAGGAATATTAATAAGAGCAGGAAATGGCAAGTAACCTCTTCCTGTTTCAAGACTCGACTTAATTTGATTAACAGACATTTCAGAAAGTATTATTCTATAGATGATCAGTACATTGAAGAAATTGTACTTCATTATGTAATCTTGGGATTTTGACTGATCCTGACCATCCTCTCCATAAGTATTACACCACTCCATGTAGGTTGTATACCCTATCTCATATGCGTACTGAACGCTTTAGACGTTCTTTTTTACCGAGGAGTATAAAGCTTTTGAACAGTCATATAACTAGATGATATTTTTATCATATTTTTGTATATATTTTTAAGCTGCGGAATCCATTTTATTATATCTTCATTTTATGATTGATATCAATAAATTTGACTTTACTTTACTTTACTGTAATCCAAACCGTATGATTGATATATTATCCTATTAAATATCATTCTAGAGAGGTCAACATTTAAACTTCACATAATGTCATATAACATGAACTTGAAACAAACAGGTGTGATGTCATAGATCCACACCGACATTAGAGCTGTTTTATGTCTTTTCTCGATATAATTACACTTCTGTAATACTGATATATTTGTTATTTTATATTTGTAACCCTATCTAATCTGAGGACAAAACAATCATGTGAGAAAAAAAAACAAAGAGAAACGAGACATTTTGCTGTCTGTTTGCAACTATGACATCTAACCATTCTGCTTCATGTACTGGTGTGGTACAATTTCAGCATTATCTGGTAACACTGCATAGAGATTGAATGCAAATGTCACCTGAAAGCTATACAGTAAACGTGTTTCCCTTTCACCAATTAAAAGGAACTTTTGCCCTGGAATATCCTTTAATTACACAATATATCCATGAACTTTGCATTGACAAAATACACAATATGTCCATGAACTTAGCATTGACAAAACACACAATATGTCCATGAACTTAGCATTGACAAAATACACAATATGTCCATTAACTTAGCATTGACGAAGGACACCATTTAACACACCACACTGTAGTAACTTGGAGCACAAACAAGTTATTTTAATACACAAAATTGAAGCACGTACAAGTAACATATCTACATAGCATTGGCCATTCCCTCTCATAGATCACCAAAAAGTAAGTTGTAAAAAGTGTCATCATATTTTCACAAGTATTTCCGACAACTGCGAGCATATTAAAGCCAATCCAAATATAAAGAGATGGTTGAAAGAGTTGTTAACATTTACAGATTTGAAAATTAAACACTGACAAACATGTATATACACTTATTTCAGTGAAGGCTGGTTAAGATTTCATTTCAGTTAAATAGACCTTGGGTGTCACAACCCAAGACATTCCCTTCATATTCATTAAAGCTTTTAACATTTTCACTTTTTCACATTTACTGCATATATGAAGGAGTTTAGACTGCAAACATGAGTTGTAAACTGATAATACCTGGTAGTGTTTGTTAATGTACCTTCCAGATCTTAGATATCAACAAAAATGGAAAAGTATCACTTCATCAGCCTCAGTGTTATCAATGGAATGTGGGATAGCTCAGTTACTAGTACACTTGAAATGCACTAGGGGTGGGGGGGGGTCAGGTGGGGAATGGGGGAGTTAACATGTTTAAGAAGTAACATCCAGCAGTGACCCTTACTGTACTTACACATCATAACTATCATGACACAGTTTAACACACAGACACTGACACATACATACTTGATTATGCTTCTCAAACAAGTGGTATCATTGTTAACAGCAACCACTCCATTTGCCTCTTCCCTGTATAGTTAATTGAAAGACTAAATAGTAATAATAAAGACATGCACTGACCCCTCACCCCCCCTCCCCTTAACCTATGCTGTACCCACCTCCATGAGCTCACCAACAAGTCATATTTATAAACAAAGATTTTGCAGCACCAAGCCATAATGTATATAGTTGGAAACCGTGTGAAGTGTTCACAAAGAACTGAGCTTGCATCATATGAAACAAATTAAATGAGAATGCTGTAAGCTGTGCAAACTTTAGACATCTTGTTCTTCCGTTGTTGGGTTGTATACTTTTTCTCCGACAGGAGAATATGCAACCGTAGGGTTTGCACTTTCAGCAACTTTCTCCTCCTTGTAACACGTGCAATAGACAATAACTCCAACAATAAACAGGATAATCAATAATATCAATATCACTATAAGTGCAAAAAGCCATCCTGGAAAATAGAACAGAAACAGATTTGTTAAGTATTATAGAATATTAATAGTTAACATGTCGAAACTTCAGGCACGTACCAATGATTCCACCCACCACCTAACTCGTCCTGTTCACACTCAGAAAACAAGAGTTCTAATACAGTTGAAAAAACTGTACTCTACAACTGTATGAAACCCCACAGAATTCACTATTCATTCATAGACTATCACTCCAACACAGTACAAAATAACTGAGTTGAGAACGCATTCATAGAACTACAGTATCACTCCAACACAATACACAATAACTGAGTTGAGTATGCATTCATAGACTATCACTCCAACACAGTACACAATAACTGAGTTGAATATGCATTCATGGACTATCACTCCAACACAGTACACAATAACTGAGTTGAGTATGCATTCATAGACTATCACTCCAACACAGCACACAATAACTGAGTTGAGAACGCATTCATAGACTATCACTCCAACACAGTACACAATAACTGAATTGAATATGCATTCATAGACTATCACTCCAACACAGTACACAATAACTGAGTTGAGTATGCATTCATAGACTATCACTCCAACACAGCACACAATAACTGAGTTGAGTATGCATTCATAGACTATCACTCAAACACAGTACACAATAACTGAGTTGAATATGCATTCATAGACTATCACTCCAACACAGCACACAATAACTGAGTTGAATATGCATTCATAGCCTATCACTCCAACACAGCACACAATAACTGAGTTGAATATGCATTCATAGACTATCACTCCAACACAGTACACAATAATTGAGTTGAGTATGCATTCATAGACTATCACTCCAACACAGTACACAATAACTGAGTTGAGTATGCATTCATAGACTATCACTCCAACACAGCACACAATAACTGAGTTGAGAACACATTCATAGACTATCACTCCAACACAGCACACAATAACTGAGTTGAATATGCATTCATAGACTATCACTCCAACACAGTACACAATAACTGAATTGAATATGCATTCATAGACTATCACTCCAACACAGTACACAATAACTGAGTTGAGTATGCATTCATAGACTATCACTCCAACACAGCACACAATAACTGAGTTGAATATGCATTCATAGACTATCACTCCAACACAGTACACAATAACTGAGTTGAGAACGCATTCATAGAACTATCACTCCAACACAGTACACAATAACTGAGTTGAGTATGCATTCATAGACTATCACTCCAACACAGCACACAATAACTGAGTTGAATATGCATCCATAGACTATCACTCCAACACAGCACACAATAACTGAGTTGAATATGCATTCATAGACTATCACTCCAACACAGTACACAATAACTAAGTTGAGTATGCATTCATAGAACTATCACTCCAACACAGCACACAATAACTAAGTTGAAGTAAACATCACTTAAATCTGCAGAGTTTGTTTATTTATTTTGTTTGTTCGTTTATTTATTTGTTTTATCACAAAAATATTACAATGTGAAAGGAAGTCTTCTATAAAGTCTGAATTGGCTTAACAGAGTAGAAGACTCCCTAACTGTTCTGTAAAGGTTTGTGAAGACAAAAACAGAGTGAATGCAATGATGCATCATCATCATTCTACTCTGAGTAAACTATGATCAGAATGATAAGTAATGATGGCCTCATAGAAATAGAAAATATTAAAAGCATTGTTTGACCAATATGTAGAGTATTAAAGCAGTGAACAAATAACATCATAGTATAACCGTACGCTATATACTCGCTAGGAAATAAAATAGCAAAAATATTGTGAACTAAAACTGTATAATAATGAAATAGTAACACTAAGTACTAGAATCTCAATTTGTATGCAGCAGCATTCAACATATACTCTCATAAACAAGGTAAAACTTTATAATTAATAACAAAATAATATAAGAACAGAACTAAAACATTTCATTTGGCTTTGGTATAATAGCACTTATATCCAACTGATACTCTTTACAAATATCACACATAGAATACTTTATGTATTATGTACATATGTTACTATAGTTTACACATATGGAATACCACACATGTGTAACTATAGGTTATTGGAAGTAAACAGTTGTAACAGGAAGAATGCATTTGGCAAGATGGCATGAAATCAAGTTATATTATAGTTGTATCATGCATAGAGATAAGGTGGGTTACATCCATATTAGCAATGTAATTTATAAACAGCCACATAATAGCACACTTCTGTAATGGATAGCACACATAGAATACTTCAAATGTGTAACTACAGTAGATAGGTTACATTTTGGAAGTAAACAGTTGTAACAGGAAGCAGGAAGAATGCATTCAATGGCAAGATGGCATAAAATCAAGTTATACTATACTATAGTTGTATCATGCATAGAGCACTAGGTGGGTAACATTCATATTATCAATGTATTTTATAAACAGCCTCACAATAGCACACTTCTTTATTGGATAACACACTTCAAGTTTTCAAAATCAACTCAAAAATGTTCACCACACAAAATAAACAGCAGAAGGCACGGGTTCCTCACTAACTAAATAGAGTACTGTTAATAGTCTGCCAAGAACATCTCATCTCTGTACAGAGTTCATTATCCCTAATTTGAAATTTGAGCAAAGAAAGGTTTTATGCCAAAAAAAGTCTTTTTTACACATGCCCAACAGGTCAGTAACTCTCAACTAAAGTTTCCACATTTTCTTGACAGTTTGGAGTATCTACTTTTATAATATGCTTACTATTTTTTGACAGTTCGGAGTATCTACTTTCATAATATGCTTAATATTTCTTGACAATACTTTTAAGTGGCTAGCACATTTTAAGTGGCTAGTATTGTATCTCACATTCTAAATTTCTAAGTGGCTAGTATTCTAGCTCACATTCTAAGTGGTTAGTATTCTAGCTCACATTCTAAGTGGTTAGTATTCTAGCTCACATTCTAAGTGGCTAGTATTCTAGCTCACATTCTGAGTGGCTAGTATTCTAGCTCACATTCTAAGTGGTTAGTATTCTAGCTCACATTCTAAGTGGCTAGTATTCTAGCTCACATTCTAAGTGGCTAGTATTCTAGCTCACATTCTAAGTGGCTACTATTCTAGCTCACATTCTAAGTGGCTAGTATTCTAGCTCACATTCTAAGTGGCTAGTATTCTAGCTCACATTCTAAATGGCTAGTATTCTAGCTCACATTCTAAGTGGCTAGTATTCTAGCTCACATTCTAAGTGGCTAGTAATATTCTAGCTCACATTCTAAGTGGCTAGTATTCTAGCTCACATTCTAAATGGCTAGTATTCTAGCTCACATTCTAAGTGGCTAGTAATATTCTAGCTCACATTCTAAATGGCTAGTATTCTAGCTCACATTCTAAGTGGCTAGTATTCTAGCTCACATTCTAAATGGCTAGTATTCTAGCTCACATTCTAAGTGGCTAGTATTCTAGCTCACATTCTAAGTGGCTAGTATTCTAGCTGACATTGTGAGGGGTTAGTATTGTACCTCACATTCTAAGTGGCTAGTATTCTAGCTCACATTGTAAGTGGTTAGTATTGTACCTCACATTCTAAGTGGCTAGTATTCTAGCTGACATTCTAAGTGGCTAGTATTGTACCTCACATTCTAAGTGGCTAGTATTCTAGCTCACATTCTAAGTGTGGGACATGGTACTTACTGACATACATGTTCTATCCTTACAAGAGACGTACACTCACTGATTAATCTGATACAACACCTACAAGGGCTGTAATCTAAGTTTGATAAATTACAATCTCGTTTCCAGTAATTACTCGCAACATGGAGTGCAAAGAGCAGCCTAAAGTTTGCTAAGTACTAATGTTCTGTATTCCCTTCTAAACTGCAGCTGTTCAAGACATTTATCACAAACTTGGCAGGACTTTTGAGGTCTTTTTCCAAGCCCTGCAGGAATCATTATATCTGTGATATAATCAATAACTGATTAAATGATCTGCTTCTTTTTGAAGAGGAACACCAAGAGAAGGACGATGGCCACGACTGTAAGGAGCACCGCCACACCAATAATGACTTTTAGGATCACTGGAAGGGAAAAAGAGAAACCACATTAAAGCAGTTCCCTCAAATTAAGGGTCAAAACTTGAGTTTTTAGTCTCCGAAATAGATTGAAGGCTCTAACCTTAAACCAGGCAAACAGTTGGATTTCATTCAGTGACATAAGCTGGTAAAATGCACAAAACAAAGTTCTGCTACCCCAGTACACAAATAATTCAAGGATAACTTAACAGAAATTCTGCTTTCTTTGAAGTAGTACAGTATCTGAATTTTAATTCTCACTTTTTCAAGCAAACCCAAACAAGGTTATCTTACTCATTGTAATTTATAATGAACCAAGAAAGCCTGGGTTTAAACAAATTACATACAAAATAAGAAGTCCCATATTAGCAAGTACAATGAATTGTTTGCACTCTGACTGTACTGTAAGTTTCCTGTAACAAGTTCTCTGCCATACTGTAATAATGTAAAATCATAAATAAAAAAGCTACCAGACTTTGACATAGAAAATGTCTAGAAATACTGTTGTTATAATCTGTGCAGGTTGAATCTGACTACAAACTAAAACCAAGGGTTGAAGGTCTCTACTGTTGTATTAATCTGTGCTGCAGGTAGAATCGGACTACAAACTAAAACCAAGGATTGAAGGTCTCTAACTGTTGTAATAATCTGTGCAGGTAGAATCTGACTACAAACTAACACCAAGGATGGAAGGTCTCTACTGTTGTAATAATCTGTGCAGGTAGAATCTGACTACAAACTAACACCAAGGATGGAAGGTCTCTACTGTTGTAATAATCTGTGCTGCAGGTAGAATCTGACTACAAACTAAAACCAAGGATGGAAGGTCTCTACTGTTGTATTAATCTGTGCTGCAGGTAGAATCTGACTACAAACTAAAACCAAGGATGGAAGGTCTCTACTGTTGTAATAATCTGTGCTGCAGGTAGAATCTGACTACAAACTAAAACCAAGGATGGAAGGTCTCTACTGTTGTATTAATCTGTGCAGGTAGAATCGGACTACAAACTAAAACCAAGGATTGAAGGTCTCTAACTGTTGTAATAATCAGTTAGAATCTGTATCACAACGTCACCATTTACATTAAAACAAAGAACGTGTTGTGTTTGGTTGCAAATCACTTACAATTTAAACAAAAATAAGGAAATGTAACAAGTACAGTAGTTAGGCTACAGACAGGATTCCAATGTAAGACGACAAAGTTCCCAAATCTCACCAAATTCACATTATTGAGATTACAGTTCTTTTTAATGAATTTCAGAATATCATAAATTTAAATATTAGTCCAGAAGCTTCTTAAAAGGTACCAGTGCAAGGGTACTCAATGAGAATATATATGTATGTTAATGATCACCTAAAGCAGGACCCAACTATGTACTCAGTGATCACATCAAAGCAGGAGCCAAGTACTCAGTGGTCACATTTCAGGGGGACACAAGTATGAACTCAGTGATTACATTAAAGCGGGAACCAAGTATGTACTCAGTGATTTCATTAATGCAATACCCAAGTATGGACCAGTGATTACCTTAAAGCATGACCCAAGTATGGACCAAGTGATTAAATAAAAGCTGGACTCAAGTACAGTATGTACAGTACTTAGTGATTACAATCAAGCATGACCCTAGTATTCAGTGATTTAATTAAAGCGGGACCCAAGTATGTACTCAGTGATTACATTCAAGCATCGCCCAAGTATAAACTAAACGATTGAACGTAGAGTGGGACCCAAGTAAGAACTCAGTGATCACATTTAAGCAGGACACAAATTTGTATGAACTCAATGGTTACATAAGCGTGGGACCCAAGCATTTACTGAGTGAATATATTAATGTGTGACCCAAGTATGTACAAAGTGATTAAATTAAAGCTGGACTCAAACTTGTATGTACTCAGTGATTACATCAAAGTTGGACTCAAGTACAGTACAGTATGTACTCAGTGATTACATCAAAGCTGGACTCAAGTATGTACTCAGTGGTTACATTAAAGAGGGACTCAAGTATGTACTCAGTGATTACATTAAAGCTGGACTCAAGTATACATGTACTCAGTGGTTACATTAAAGAGGGACCCAAGTATGAACTCAGTGATTACATTAAAGCTAGACTCAAGTACAGTATGTACTCAGTGGTTAAATTAAAGAGGGACTCAAGTATGTACTCAGTGATTACATTAAAGCTGGACTCAAGTATGTACTCAGTGATTACATTAAAGCTGGACTCAAGTATGTACTCAGTGATTACATTAAAGCTGGACTCAAGTGCAGTATGTACTCAGTGTTTACATTAAAGCTGGACTCAAGTATGTACTCAGTGGTTACATTAAAGAGGGACCCAAGTATGAACTCAGTGGTTACATTAAAGAGGGACACCACAATAAGAGTAGATCATGTATGAATTAAGAACAGTATGTATTCCAATAACATACAATCATGTAAATTACAATAAAGTTCAGAAATGCTCAGGCTTAATTAGTAGCAAATAAAATATGTCTGTGGGAAGCTTCCTCTAACAGCTGTTTTCTCATATGATAAATAAAGTCTAGACTGATAAATAGGAAGGATAGCAAATGTTACTAAATCTAACACAGAGAAATGTCACTGTAACTGGATCCTATCCCAAATGCTAAATGAAATAAATTTTGTATGTCAGATGTTTGATGACAAATAAATGTAAATGACCTTATTATAAGGTCCATACACTAGAAATGCCACTAATTATCACTGGTTTCGTCCTTCTTGAGACTCATCAGACCTGTACAGACTGCAGCTGAACGCCACTCCTATGTATCACAAACTTTAGTCCATACCAATCAGCCACAAACCAGATCAAATCAAATGTACACCTAACACCATTCAGTGCACTTGATTATCAATCAAATTGTACACTTAACACCATTCAGTGTGCTTGATTATCAATCAAATTGTAAACACTCAACACCATTCAGTGTGCTTCATTGCCAATCAAATGTACACCTAACACCATTCAGTGTGCTTGATTATCAATCAAATTGATAACACTCAACAACATTAAGTGTCCTTGATTATCAATCAAATTGTAAACACTCAACACCATTCAGTGTGCTTCATTGCCAATCAAATGTACACCTAACACCATTCAGTGTGCTTGATTATCAATCAAATTGTAACACTTAACACTATTCAGTGTGCTTGATTGCCAATCATATTGTAAACACTCAACACCATTCAGTGTGCTTGATTGTCTATCAAATTGTACACTTAACACCATTCAGTGTGCTTGATTGCCAATGAAGTTGTGCACTTAACACCATTCAGTGTGCTTGATTGTCAATCAAATTGTAAACACTTAACACCATTCAGTGTGCTTGATTGCCAATAAAGTTGTGCACGTAACACCATTCAGTGTGCTTGATTGTCAATCAAATTGTAAACACTTAACACCATTCAGTGTGCTTGATTGTCAATCAAATTGTAAACACTCAACACCATTCAGAGTGCTTGATTGCCAATCAAATTGTAAACACTCAGCACCATTCAGTGTGCTTGATTGTCAATCAAATTGTAAACACTTAACACTATTCAGTGTGCTTGATTGCCAATAAAGTTGTGCACTCAACACCATTCAGTGTGCTTGATTGTCAATCAAATTGTAAACACTTAACACCATTCAGTGTGCTTGATTGCCAATGAAGTTGTGCACTTAACACCATTCAGTGTGCTTGATTGTCAATCAAATTGTAAACACTTAACACCATTCAGTGTGCTTGATTGTCAATCAAATTGTTAACACTTAACACCATTCAGTGTGCTTCATTGCCAATGAAGTTGTACACCTAACACCATTCAGTGTGCTTGATTATCAATCATATTGTGCACTTAACACCATTCAGTGTGCTTGATTATCAATCAAATTGTACACTCAACACCATTCAGTGTGCTTGATTATCAATCAAATTGTAAACACTCAACACCAATCAGTGTGCTTGATTGCCAATCAAATTGTACACCTAACACCATTCAGTGTGCTTGATTGCCAATCAAATTGTGCACTTAACACCATTCAGTGTGCTTGATCGTCAATCAAATTGTAACACTTAACACCATTCAGTGTGCTTGATTGCCAATCAAATTGTACACCTAACACCATTCAGTGTGCTTGATTGCCAATCAAATTGTGCACTTAACACCATTCAGTGTGCTTGATCGTCACTCAAATTGTAACACTTAACACCATTCAGTGTGCTTGATTGCCAATCAAATTGTACACCTAACACCATACAGTATGCTTGATTGCCAATCAAATTGTGCACTTAACACCATTCAGTGTGCTTGATCGTCAATCAAATTGTAACACTTAACACCATTCAGTGTGCTTGATTGCCAATCAAATTGTACACCTAACACCATACAGTATGCTTGATTGCCAATCAAATTGTGCACTTAACACCATTCAGTATGCTTGATTGCCAATCAAATTGTGCACTTAACACCATTCAGTGTGCTTGATTGCCAATCAAATTGTACACCTAACACCATACAGTATGCATGCATGGAATCAAATCACATACACTCAACAACATACAGTGTGCTTGATTGCCAATCTAATTGTAAAGTGAACACCATTCTGTGTGCATGAATTGCAATACACATAACAAGTTAACACCATCATGCAGTGTGTTTAAAATCCAAGGAAATTGTGTATATAACTTACCTGGAAGTGGAACGGGTGGTTTATCTGTAGTTGGCATCGTAGATGGACTGACAGTGGTTTGAACTGTTGGACTGACAGTGGTCTGCACTGTAGAGCATGTGCTAACATCTAGTAAAGAAGAAACAAGGCTTTAGTTACAGTAGCAACAGCTTATTTTCTACAACTGTTGAGTATAACTGCTATGGGCCAAGTTTCTAAAGCCTATGAAAGTACTTGCATCATGTTAAAGGCAATTATAACCATAACCAGGACATTATTCAGAACGAGCTCATAAAATGAGCCTCTTACCAAGATAACATGAATGTGGGATATCCTCACCTTTCCTTGGAAACATCTCAAGTGGGTTATGCCCCCTCACCCTTTCCTTGGACCAAATCTGGAGTGGATAATTCCCTACCCCCCACCTTCAGGTGTAGATTTATTCCCCAGGGTGAGTGGTGGCATGTCGCTGGAGCCACCAATAACTCAACACCAACATGTCAGTTAGTGACGTCCATCTTTCTTCCATTTGGATCAAGTCAGATTAGGCCCACTCATAGTCATACAGTATTCCTCCCAATGTAATCTGACATGATGCAGATATGTAACTATTGGGGCAGATGAGGGATCACTTCTCACCTAGTAGACCTCTGTGCAGTATCAATCAGTAATGGGTCAAATGACAGACTCAATCACTACCACGTCATAGTTTGTAACATTAAACTACTGTATATCTCTTCTCAGGCACAATTCGGGTTATGCTGGGGACACGTTTACAGCAGTGCCAAAGACCATTGTCTAAGGCTACCCAAACTGTCATAGTGTCCCTTTGGTTAGGGTCATCGTTAGGGTCACAAGATGAATGCGATCACATAGGGAAGCTTGAACAGGGTCGATGTTCACTAGGCTCAGACCCAAGAGACCCATCAGCCAGGGTTGTAGGAATGCTGTTGACTCAGGACGCCCATGGGATTACATGGGACATATACATGAGAGCCCACATTTACTACTCTTGGACCACTAAAAGCTGCTATGGATTTCCATGGGTCACCATACCTGTCACTATGGGCAGCAATTGTAGTACTTGGGCCAAAAATAATAATTATTTAGTGCACACATTGCTATACACAGTGTTCATATGCTAATTTATGCCTTTATCTGCTAAATGCATCTGAACCTTTTTTTGTAGCTGTACTGAACATAAATTATAGTAGCATAGTGGTTACATGCACACTGCTCAATAATTAAGTACATTGGTCACTTAAATATTTTTTTTGCCCAAAAAAAATACTAACTGTAGGAGCTAGATTTTCTGAAGGTTAACAGGAGACTCACCATCGTCTAGAATAATCTTCATCTCTGTTCCCACTGCTGTGATACTTTTTGGCACCAAAACTAACAAATATGACCTTTGAGGATCTCCTGCACTACCACCATCATTCACCCTAACGTTGATCACCATTGAACGAGCTCCAGCTGGTAAGGTAACTTCATCATCAATCTCCAAATCACCCTCACTTCCTTCATCTGGTAGGTAAGTAAACCCTGATAATGGATAGGACAGAGCTCAGCCTATATTACTGCTTTACAATCACTTTAAAGGCATTGAAGACTCGCCCAAAACCGTGTGTGGCCGTCTGAAAAAGTTAACTTTCTGTTGCTTGCAAGTCACGTTTTGTTTGTGTCGCTAAAAAATGCAGACAGTACAGTAATGAAACGTGATACCTTGTTATCTTTAGCTGGACCTGAGATGTCCATCGCTGTATCGTTTGTATACTGTGCTGTGGGTGAGTTTTGACCACAGCTGTATGTACTGACTGTACACTAGTGTCTAATTACCAACAGTAGCAAGCTGTGTGTGTATTTTCTGGGATCGATGGTGGTGTTTAACACTTCTGTTACACCTCATTCGAAACTAGTTCAGATTACCGGCATTAGACGTTTCTTTTTGCGCGAATCTTCACACCCTTTAATACGTATTAAACACTGTGTAAATAGTGAAAAATGTAAACATGACACCATTTGGTAAGAACCTGTACACCCCTCCCTCATGATACAGTGTCCTTTGTTTCAACCCATAAGAAATACGGTAACCCAAGCAATATGGTAACCATGTGAACCCAAGAAATATGATACCTGGCCTACACTTAGGCCTATACCTATAAACCACTATGGTGACAGAGAAACATGGATTCAATATCCTTCTAAATGCCAACAAAGTAATATTACTTGCTGAAGTTAATTGTAATTAATAGCTCCACATTCAGACAATTTTACCATTTGCACAATCTCCAAAATAAACAGTATTTTTGTAGGAAGTACAGTCATAGCATTAGAAGTCATTTTAATAGCCCAAGATACCAAAACAGCTTAATAACATTGATGTAAAACAATATTTGTGCGAGACAATCCCGTATCTTATTGAAATTAATTATAGTTTTGCTGCAGCGTTCACTGCTATATATATGCTAAACAATACAGCATTGTTACGACTGCAGGATTCTGCATCCATTACACAATGGTTTAGCCAGGGACACAAAAATCTTCAAAATTGCTTTGAGTCCTACCCCAAACACAATTTTTTTTTCTTGATAAACAAACCCCAAGTACACACACTCACAACTAGTCCTACACAAAACCCCTTCTTGAATGAACATTTTTCTTTCTTTCTTCTCAAGTGAACCAAAATTTCTTCCAATCCTATAGTTTGTTTGAAACCAAATACATCATAAACATTCATTGGTAAGTTGTGAGGCTTCCAAACGGAACTAACAACATTTCCAGGACAGAGATTGTCATGCTAAAAATAGTTCATGGTGTTTTCCATATTCCCAGTGATTTGATTGGCTAATAGCCCCTTGCCCATAGTCTGCAAACATTCTTGCATCTGCAGTACTTACTAAATGAACACAAAGCATGTTATTGAATTGCAACTACTTGTATGTTACTTTACCCTGTGAAGAGATAGGGAATTTTATGCTACAGGTTATTATGTGTGCATTCAATTATCATAACTTGGACCTTGCTTTTTTGGACAATTGCTCATGGTACAAAAGTTGTAGTTGAACTGTTTCTAAGAATATCACCTAATATTTGAATAACTGTTTTGATCACAAAATGTTATGAGTTGAGACAATTTACAAATTTTGTGTGAATTTAACATCTTTGATACTGAAATAAAAAAAATCATATCACAGTATGTTTGTTCTCTCCGCATTGAGTTGCTAAAGTAAAATTTGCAATTCATACCACAGTAATTTCTTCCTTGCAAACTGGCATACATTTTCGCTGTCCCTTTTGACCATGTGCTTCACTTAAATTGTTTGTGCAACGTTTAAATGTAACTACTTCAAACATCATCATAAGTAGCCATTGAAGTTTTTTAATCAACATTTCGTAAAAAGTTATTTACACACAGTAATGGACAAGGGGTCGGAAAGCGCCGGGGCTGGGCAGACTTGCCTAGATAGAGGTTGGAGAAAAGGAAAAAAATCTGTTCGCCTTTGAATAAATTTAAAAAATTGGATAACTGTTAATGGTAACTTAGGACATGAGTTCATGAAAGTTGTCAGCAACTACTAGGCCTTTTTAAGGGCATGTTCTTGTGATGCAGAGATCTATGTATTATTTTCTACAATATTTAAGGGGCTCAATTAAATCAGTCAAATGTGCAGTATTGTTATTCCTCCATTTTCTTTCAAGGTACTCGTTTTAGTTTACATTCATTTCTGACATTGTTTATGGACATGTCATGTAAGGTAGTGGTACAGTGTACATGTCTAGGCCAGCATATATGGTAACTAGTCTACATCATACATTTGGTTGTTGTGTATAATTAGTTCCATGTTTCATCATATTGATATTTCTTTCGTGCCCATTGTAGACTGTATATCACTATATAGGCTTCCATTGCCCACAAGCCAATGTGTTGTCAGGGGTCATTATAACTAAGTATCGTGTGTTCCTGTAGAGGTATTTTGAAGTACACATGTTCAGGAATTATGATTTCATTGTCTTACTGTAAGTCATTGCACTTGGTGCTGCTGAATCCAAAGTAGCTGCTATATACAGGCTTTCACAGGTCCTATCAAAGGTAAGGTCATCATCTCCTAATTTAATTGTCAAAGCTGCACCTGGTTTGCCATCTGAAATGAAAAAAGAAATATGACCATCTTCCAGAAATCATGACCCATTTCGAGTTTAAACTGATTTTGAGAATGGAATGAAAGTGTATAGATATGTCTCAAAAACATCAGGGATCCAATGATACCTCTACATCATTATTCATATATTCATATATTCATTATTCATATATATATGCTAACCATTGGCAATACTTTGCCACCAGTGACACAGGCATACTGTTGCTAGGAGATACTGTACACATGGATATAAATACAAATACTCAGCTGGGCTTGAGCCAACTTGTTTCAAGACTGTAACCCCTGAACCCATGAAAGGAGATTGCCTCCAATGACCCAGACATACACATTGCTAGACCTGTAATACTGTACACCTGTAATGTAAGACTGTAACCCCTGAACCCATTTAAAGAGATTGCCTCTAATGACCCAGACATACACATTGCTAGACCTGTAATACTGTACACCTGTAATGTAAGACTGTCACCCCTGAACCCATTTAAAGAGATTACAGTACCTCTAATGACCCAGACATACACATTGCTAGACCTGTAATACTGTACACCTGTAATGTAAGACTGTAACCCCTGAACCCATTTAAAGAGATTGCCTCTAATGACCCAGACATACACATTGCTAGACCTGTAATACTGTACACCTGTAATGTAAGACTGTCACCCCTGAACCCATTTAAAGAGATTACAGTACCTCTAATGACCCAGAAATACACATTGCTAGACATGTAATACTGTACACCTGTAATGTAAGACTGTAACCCCTGAACCTATGATAGGAGATTACATCCAATGACCCACACATACTGTTGCTAGGAGATACACAAACATGGAATCTACTGTACTAAGGGCTTGACCAATGAACTCTGAACCCATGATAGGGGATTGCCTCCAATGTACCCAGACATACTGTTGCTAGGAGATACACAAACATGGATATACAATCTACTAAGGGCTTGACCAATGAACTCTGAACCCATGATAGGAGATTGCCTCCAATGACCCAGACATACATACACATTGCCAGACCTGTTACACTACATTTTCCTGAAATAAATTCTTCTAATCACTGATTGAAGGTCAATATACCAATAGGAACTACCATGATCTTGACCTATGTTGACCTATTTACACTGGTGGTTTTATTAGGTACTTGTACTACTAACCAGGCAGCATCTACTGTACATACTACAATATATACAGTATAATTATAAGCATCAGTGTGTGTAGCATATTAGCTACTGTACCGTACAATAGGAGATGTTTACAAGCAAGTATCAATGGACATGTGTACAAACTACACATGTGCACACATACTGTATGTACACTACATAGGTACAGTAGTTTACAGTAATGGTAACTTGAAGGCTATTAAAGATGCTGACATTGCAAACAGTTCAAAGGAAATAAGCTGAGTGTGTCGCTTAACTCTAAGTGGCATTATGAAAGTGAAAGTTGACAAAATACCTGGACAGGAAATTATTAAATGCATTTACATATCTATGCTAATGAGGATGTTCACAGATTGATCTAACTACATGTACAGTAGATATGTCAAGGAACCACTGTTGGATTTAGAATGTTATGGCTTGCTACAAGTATCTAACAAAGTTGATTGTTTCTCTTCAAATTGAATCACACGATTACTATCAGAGCTGTGGTGCCCTGTTAATGGGGATCCATTACAATCTCTCAGACTGAATCATGTGCCTAGTATAAAACATAGCGACATTAATTGTCATGTAATATGAACGAACCTACACAATAGGACTACAATACTTAATAGTATTTACACTCTAAAGAGACACACAAAATTATTATTGTGCCCATAATCATCTTCTTCTAAATATTAAACTTATTATTGTAATAAGTTATGTCATTCAGCCAGACATCTCTTGAAATTTCTTTTCATTTTATTTTTATTTTCGATCATGTACTTACCAAGATAATTACTGATGGTATTTCCATTTGTGCAGTTACCGATGACCTTATTCCTAGGGTAGGATTCACGCCAGATTTGTAACCAGTCAATCTTCTTGTTACACACAATGGGATTCATTGAGAGGTCTCTGGAAAATGTAGACAAAAGATAAAATAATACATTCCTGAATAACATTCCTTTAAAAGAAACTTGTCTATTTTAATAACGAGTATTTAGGTTTACATGTCCAAACTTCATGGTTTATAAAAAAAAAAGTACCATCATTTATAGCAAAAAATTGGTTACAGAAAACAATAAATTGGATTTCTACACAAAAAGGATTAAGCTAGATATGACTACGTTCTGCAATTGTGGAAAACGACAGTGTTTTGAGTTAGGAACAAGTTTTTCAGATAAGAATTTTTAAGCAGTTCCTTTCTTCTCTGAATTCAACATTTGAAAGGAAACTAGATCATATGAAATGGAGATATAGCACAGTAAGTACATGTACTGTAGTCTACTGAGCCAAAGATAAAGTATATTATTGTCTAGTATTATTCAATGATGTTAAACTGGGAACACAATAAAATGGAAAAGCTACGAA
Organism: Apostichopus japonicus; assembly: GCF_037975245.1. Classification (NCBI taxonomy): domain Eukaryota; kingdom Metazoa; phylum Echinodermata; class Holothuroidea; order Aspidochirotida; family Stichopodidae; genus Apostichopus; species Apostichopus japonicus. The sequence goes on along the minus strand of NC_092576.1, from coordinate 3,665,267 downwards.
CATAGCTATGTCCAGTAGTGTACTCCAAGGTGAAGTATCAACCCATACTTCATAATGGGTACAGTATGATTACTCAATATGGATATATCTAGTTTAATATCAGGTGAAGTATCAGCCCATACTCCATAATGGGTACAGTATGATTACTCTATATATGGATATAGCAAGTTTACTCTCAGGTGAAGTATCAGCCCATACTTCATAATGGGTACAGTATGACTACTCAATATGGATATATCTAGTTTAATATCAGGTGCAGTATCTACCCATACTTCATAATGGGTACAGTATGATTACTCAATATGGATATATCTAGTTTAATATCAGGTGAAGTATCAACCCATACTTCATAATGGGTACAGTATGATTACTCTATATATGGATATAGCAAGTTTACTCTCAGGTGCAGTATCAGCCCATACTTCATAATGGGTACAGTATGATTACTCAATATGGATATATCTAGTTTAATATCAGGTGCAGTATCTACCCATACTTCATAATGGGTACAGTATGATTACTCAATATGGATATATCTAGTTTAATATCAGGTGAAGTATCAACCCATACTTCATAATGGGTACAGTATGATTACTCTATATATGGATATAGCAAGTTTACTCTCAGGTGAAGTATCAGCCCATACTTCATAATGGGTACAGTATGATTACTCAATATGGATATATCTAGTTTAATATCAGGTGAAGTATCAGCCCATACTCCATAATGGGTACAGTATGATTACTCAATATGGATATATCTAGTTGAATATCAGGTGAAATATCAGCCCATACTCCATAATGGGTACAGTATGATTACTCAATATGGATATATCTAGTTTAATATCAGGTGAAGTATCAGCCCATACTCCATAATGGGTACAGTATGATTACTCTATATATGGATATAGCAAGTTTACTCTCAGGTGAAGTATCAGCCCATACTTCATAATGGGTACAGTATGATTACTCAATATGGATATATCTAGTTTAATATCAGGTGCAGTATCTACCCATACTTCATAATGGGTACAGTATGATTACTCAATATGGATATATCTAGTTTAATATCAGGTGAAGTATCAGCCCATACTCCATAATGGGTACAGTATGATTACTCAATATGGATATATCTAGTGTAGTCTCAGGTGCAGTATCAGCCCATACTCCATAATGGGTACAGTATGATTACTCTACATTGCCTTACTAGTTTACTATCAAGTGAAGTATCTACCCATACTTCATAATGGGTACAGTATGATTACTCAATATGGATATATCTAGTTTAATATCAGGTGAAGTATCAGCCCATACTCCATACTGGGTACAGTATGATTACTCTGTATTTGGATATAGCAAGTTTACTCTCAGGTGCAGTATCAGCCCATACTTCATAATTGATACAGTATGATTACTCTATATGAATATCAAGTTTACTAGAACTGTTCCAGTATCAGCCTAGATACTTCACAATGGGTACAGTATGATTACTGTAGCTAGTTTACTCTCAGGTGCAGTATCAGCCCATACTTCATACTGGGTACAGTATGATTACTCTATATGGACATAGCTAGTTTACTATCAGGTTCATTTATACAGTGTATCTTCCCATACTTGATAATGGGTATTACAATACTGTATAAATGAACTTCATATGAACTCAGAGTGGCTCACTCACATGTTTTGCAAGGATCCAACATACTCAAAACTTTCCTTACTGATGGTTTCCAAATCGTTGTTGCTCAAATTTCTGCGGGAAAAAGAGAAATATTTAGTATCGTGTTATACAGGCCCTGACAACTATCATTAAAAGTATATACTCGACATTTGGCGTTTGTGCCGAAAGCTTCACTCGCCACTATTATCGCTATTAAGGATCAATACTTGTAGCATACTGTACAAAATTACAGCATCATCATTCGTCAATACTCTTTTATAAATCAAGGTTAGGCAGATCTACATGGCGCTTAATAATGCACATTGGAAAATGTCTGTGCAGTATGAAATTGAATTATTCTTCCAAGAAAAGAAAGGGATGACCAGCGTAAAACAAGTCAATAAATCATTAATATGCATGCAGCTAATGTAGGCCTATTTTGTCTCAAACAATTCCGAAAAACATCAGCAGAAATACCTACTGTACAAAGGTAGCTTGGTTCCTGTAACACTAGGGCTCCTGTAGTGCTAGACATATACTAGCTAGTTGTACATGAGTACGCAGACTAACTCACTGCAACTTTGACCAAATGGTACATGTGTAAGAAATTGCAGCAAGAAATAATTTAGGAGGTATTTGACTATATTGTATATTTACAGATACTGTAAGTTAATGGTATCTGGCCTATTAGTAAATATACTGTAGGTTTATGAGAACTTGAAGCAACCAGATGGTATCTGGCGGTTCTGGCCTTTTAATTACAATAATGTTCATACTTACAGATCAGTTAACGAGGGTAGATTGAAGTAACCAGGTGGTATCTCAGAGATACGGGGGCTATCAGCAATGGTTCTGAAGATATAATTATGCAAGAAGAATTGGTTAAGTCATCCCTAATCACAAACAACAGTACTTAGAGCCCACATACATGCATTTATAAACTAAATGTACATATTATGCCCTCCAGTCCTCGCTTTCTATTTCTTCAAACTTGACTACTAAACCCACATTTAATTTCTATGTATATTTAATTTCTATGTAAAATGTTCTGTAAGTATTGAATATTCAGTATGCTGAAGCCTCATTAGCCATTCTATTATTAAAACACACTATTCAATTAAGAACTCCATTGTGTGGTATGTAAATAAACACACAATCTTGATAATTGTACTTTCAGTTTTATGCTAAGCTTTAAACCATTAAGAATGAAAACTTCTCTCAAAACATCACTTGTTAACACCATTTGCAACCACATAAACTGTTTACAATTTCAGATGCATTTCACACATTTCAACTGTGTCATAATAGGTAATGACAGTAAATGTATGTATATTTGTTCCCCTAATTTCACATCCTTTCTTACGGTTATGTACTTTGCAATGATATGTCAAAATGCCATTGAAATTGTAGCCACTTTTTGCAGTGCAAGTTTTATATATCCAACTTAACAATAGGGCTAACATTTGTCTTCAGGAAGGAAATATCAAATATATCTTGTAGCACATTTGTAAATTATATAGGGTTACCCACAACTGACAGGAATTATACAGCACACTTTTACACAAAACATGTTCAAATTATGGGAAATTTTATTGAGCTGAGTATGAACAGACTTTCTGACACTTGTAGTTAATTGTGCAATTTAATTTATTCTGGGATAGATCTATAAGATCAAGTTTCAATGAGATGTTAGGTGAAAGACAAAACTATTTAAGCTTGGAAATTAAGCCAAATTTGATTGATGTTTCACAAATGATCCCTTAAAAGCCTTGTGCAACTTGATGCAATTTATGGGCACACTTTTCTGTAACCAAATTCCTAAGAACTTACAGCCAATGATATTAGCATTAAATATATTTTGGGACAAAATTGGGACAAAATATATACTTTTGCTTTGATTTGTATATATTAAACAGTTGCTTAATGCAGTTATACAGTCTCTTAGACAACCAGGGCTTACCTATTGTTTTTTTAAACAGAAACATTGTTTGTCCAAAACATGTAGCAAAATAACAGAAAACTGACCAATATGTAAACTGCAGGAGAGAATACCAGCATTGGAGATTTAAAACTCTGATACTTTTGTTTCATTTTAGTACTGTATTTCCAAAGTGCAGAGGAGGTGTACAAATTTATCAATTTACCTATGTGAGGTTTGTTTAGTAAACAATGCTATCTAAATTTGATGTTAATGTGGTCATCTGCAGTCATCTGCGGTCATCTGCGAGACGACTACCAAAAATGAGTTTGGTTGTCCGAACAGAATTTTGGGTCTTCTCAGACAATCTGCCTAACGTTAAAATTTGGCCTTGTGGTCTATAAGCCAAACAAATCACAGGTAAGTATTTACTAAATGGTCGTGTCTATTGGCACGTGCACGTGCCAATAACAACCGTTATTGTTAAGTTGACGTACCAATAAGCATCGATATTCGCACGAACATGCTCGTGCTTATATAGACAGTGACTACGCACACTAAGGCGTACCAATAAGGATTGTTATTCGCACAAAATTGTATGTGGGTATAAGTATGTATGTAGTGATTAGAAAAGCACTGCCAATAAACATTTATATTCGCACGAACGTGTTCGTATTGAGTAGGCGGGGAAGGTAAACCATGGCCCCAACACCAGTGTTGGGTGTGCACGGTCGATTTGCCCCCCTCGCCCCCTCCCCTCAAGATTTTGGTCGATGAAAATTTACTGATTCTCAAAAAATGGTTATCTTTTTCAAAATCAATAGCCAAATCTGTAAAATATGAGAGAAATCAGAGATGTGATCAATTCTGGGAAAATTCGGAGTAATAATTAAAGATTTTGTTGGAATATTTCAGAAAAGATTTGTTGCAAACTTTCTTAAAATGCGTACGGAATATGATGAATTTAATTCATCTAGTCGCTTGTTTGCTGCTTCAACGGTTTTGGAATCCTTTATTACAAAAATAGATAAAGTATCCCCAGATATCCTTTTGAAATCCCCATAGTTATCAAATTCCTGTTCCATTGTCATGCACTGCTGTGTTATTGTCCATCGATGTCCTGTTCACCCCTCCCGGCCAGCACATATCAGGACAGTTCATTGGTTACATCAACCACAAGCGCTGATTGATCAAGTTACATGTGTGCAAATAGTCAACTGTATTCGCACGATTACGTTCGTGCGAATAGCCACAACGTTACTAAATTGCTTTTAAACAGATCTCCAAAATATGACAACAGCTGACGAAGTATATATGCAATTACTTTAATGTTGGAATACTTCTACATTGGACAAACCTACAACTGGAATTCCCTGTTTGGCATTTTTTCTCAAGTTAACCCCCTCTGCATATTATGAAACTAAGTTAGTTGATCGTTGGAAGACCAAGAAGGAACAATCGGTCGTCCGAAACAAATTTGATATTTCCAGATGACTGTTAAGAATTTGCCCTGCACTGCAAATCCTAGACATTTAAGAATTTTAAGAGAAATCCATCTGAAAATGTGAACTATTTGTGAGTTCAAACTCTTACAAAAATTGGCCACAATTTGCACCACCATTTTTACACTATTAGGCCTACAGCAAGTACTAGGCTGGTACTATGATTGGAAGTATGATCGCAGCTAGCTATGTATCAGTAAATATGCAAAATTGTAACAGCATGGTGATTAACATCACACAGATTTTGCGTAGTAGTTTAGTTCTTTCGATTGTAAAAGTGTTTACAATTACTTGCCAACACGTCAACTACAATGTCTATCAGTATCACTGTATCATTGCAGCTTCATATGTTCAGTACCACTACAAATTATAATTAACACTGTGACAGGCTAAACCCACAACACTGGCTAGGCCTTACACTGTACATAGTGTTAGGCTACTGTAGCCAAGTAGTAGTATACTAGTACTAGCCTAGTAGTTGTACTAGTAGGGCCAAGGGTAAGCCTAAAATTAGATCATGCACATCGATTAACTCAAATCGGAGGAATGATTCGAAAATAGAAAAGAAATCTTCTCACAAGTCTGATACTTCTTTCGGGAGGTTTGGTAGGTCATCTAATCCAAAACACGATATAGTTGTAAAGTCTTGATCGGAGCGGCCAGGACATTCACACCCATTTGGGCACTGAGAGTTTGCAGACCTCACTGCAAACGTAACCAAATATAAAACTAAAGTTAATGCTGGGGTACATTTAGCTGTCATCATGATTTAAAATGCCGTATTCCACTGCCACCGAGATGACTTATTTTTCAATTCGCAACCAAAGAAGTAACAATGTGTTCCTTGTCGCTTTCTCAAGTTGTCGTTGTTTACAAACGTACTGTAGTGTAGCTTCGTATTAGCCTTTTACGCGTCACGTTGTGAGTACAGTATGTCCAGGATAGTAAGCGAACAATTTGCTAGGACTCACTTTGGTATAGAGTAAGTAAGAAGGAATTCCACATCATAGTCTCCAGAAGTTACACATTAAAAAGGTTTGCAACTTTCTCAATACACTATCTAAGGAAACGTTCACATATAATGAAAGTCATGGTACTTAATTCGAATATGCAGTGGTTGAGGGAGTCACTCCACCCTGTGACGTCATCATACTGACGTCAGGGAATTCCCCGCCTGCGATGATTCATCCATATACACGATCGTACCAGACACTGCCTTGGGCTGAGTACAGGGAGTTGCCGTTTGAGATGGCAACTCCCTGTTACGGGTAAGACGAACTTTAGAAGACTAGCGTGAAGTGCACAGAACTGTCTGCTTTGTATGACCTGACGTGATGTGTCATCGGTATTTCTGTTCCATTGAATGCTTTACACTATAGACATACATATTTAGTTTCATCCCATCAAGTAGTTGACAAGAACATAGGCATGAACAAGAATTAGAACCCTACACGGATCTACAATATGAAAAACAGTTAACATTGTAACATATTTTTTAGTGTTTTGATATATTATCATATATTCGCGCCGATATGCATGTAACTGCCACAGAAGAAAATTTGTATTGTACTGAGGATACGACATTTACCTAGATCACGTTTTGAGCTTCGCAAACATATATACAACACCTGCTAAAGTTCATGAGAAATAAATACATTTGCTTTCAGCCTCGATCAGTCCATCAAACTATTTAATCAAGTTTAAGCATCAATTGACATAATTAGAGTAATTAAATAAACACAAACTTTCGTAAACTATATCAAAGATATAGCATTATCGCATATGAAGCAGTCTCGTGAATTTGTTTATCATATAGGCCTAGCATAGATATATGTTTCATGATTTAATCATAGCTATTGTGTGGGGTGTCGATGTTTGGACTGCTCTGCGATGTGATTAGATATTAGAAAAACCGGCGCAACTGTACGAGAACAATGATATATTGTATTTATACGTCGTGCAACTGTGTTGTACTCGAATTTGTGACATGTTGAAACTCTGTCAGTATGGGACATTTTCAAGATGTAGGTAACTTCAGTTAAAAGAGATGTTACATACAGTTACATGAGATGTTACATTCAGTTACATGAGATGTTACAATCAGTTACATGAGATGTTACATTCAGTTACATGAGATGTAACATGTACTTACATGAGATGTTACATTCAGTTACATGAGATGTTACATTCAGTTACATTCAGTTACATGAGATGTTACATTCAGTTACATGAGATGTTACATTCAGTTACATGAGATGTTACATGCAGTTACATGAGATGTTACAATTTACAGGCAAAATTGTCTATTATACGTAGCGTTTAGTCATTGATTTGCGATATGAATGTAAGGATGAAGCATATAGCCATGTACAAGATAAGCTGAATGACAAGATTTTCCTATTTATCACAAACAAAATTAGAATTCTCGACAAGCTATTTATAAGGGCTCATTAAGATAAGACATACACGTTAATCTTTTTTGACTATGTAGGCTATCTTAGAATTCTTGTTTTCCTTCTATGTCTAAACATCAACAAGAACCAACGAATTCTACAACGAATGAGTAACTTGCCTAGCCTTCATACAATGACTTTCATACTGCCCCTGGTTGAACAAATAAATTTGACAAGTCTATTCCCTCCAGTCGGTCCCTGCATTCTTTCGAAATCTCCTTTCGTTCTCATCATCTGGAAGCAGGATCCAGTACAACTGTTAGGTATTAGTTTGACTTGCAACAGAAAATGCCTATATATTTCGGCAAAACTTTCCACCGAAATGTTCCCAAACGTACTTTAAGCTGTATATGGACATACTCCAATAGGCTGGAACCTAATTATTAATCTTTAATATTTCACAACTTGTGTACCTCTGTTCAGACTCTACCAAATTTTAAAATTAATAAAAATAGAAAGGTTACGAAACAATTTCTTAAAAACCACAAAATTAGGGCCCCTTATAAAATCAATCATGTAGCGTGCACTGTTTGACATATTGGAGTTTACTACTAGCGCCATCGTTTTATCCTCTGAGCTCATAGTCTGCTGTGTATCACATTGGTACACTCAGATAGGCCCTGTAATCTCTGTGTGAATCAGCTGACTTACAATACAAGTTAATACGGAAACGTAACGGCTCATTTCATCCACAGTGGCTGCTTCGTTTGTAATTATCAAAATATCAGAATTCATCATTTGTGATACAACAATTATAGCACTGAGACATCAGTGTAATGATAATGCGGTGTTAACTTGACCTTCATCTATAGCTTCATGACACATTATCATTGATCAGTTGCTAACTTCAGACTACAAATACATCGGTAAATGTAATTCTTTGTATAAGCAACAATGTATTTTAAAACAAAATACTGCACGTTCATTGATATTTCATTTATCTAATAATTTGTATTTTTTAATTTCACCTACAATTGCCACCAGCAAAGAGCGAATAATTTACTTTCAAGCATGCCCACTGTTATAAAGTATCAGTAAATTAATTAATGGGGGAAATGTCGATGTAGTATTGACACGCCATTCTTTGCCGATATAACGTTGCTTCGTGTTTTATTATACAGGAAGACTTGATTAACAATACATGAATATTCATCGCTAATTAAAGTTCACTACCTGATCTGTAACATCTGTAACAGCAGGGTTTTGGGCGTCGTAGGGCGACGTGAATACCGAAGACAGCTGAATGATCTTTGAATTCGCCTACTTAATCTTGCTCGTATTGTAATTGTAGTAAAGATGGTATAATGACATGTTTCGGAAATAATTTAATCTTGGGTCAATGCACTTTTATTTGTTATCGTTTTTTCAATCGCGAGACTGTTAAATTTGCATTTTCATGGGAACATTTCTACTTAGAGTGGATCATATTCTCGTTTGAGATGTTCGGTGCTCGGTTTTGCACATAATAATGTGTCTATTTATCATGAAAAATGATAGGGATATTGCATTTTATATAAATGCACATGTGTTTAATACTCATAACTTAAAACTGTTGTTGGTTTTGCCATGTACTATTGAGGGTGAATGTGCTTATTATTATCTCAAGTACACACAGTGTCGGGAGATATAGTTAATTCAGCTGAAGGAGGAAAATATCTCGTACGAGACTATTAAATCCCTAAAGAAAAGGAATTATAGAATCACAGTCTCGATGTATAAGGACTGGGGGTGCATGAGAGTAGATCTGTTAAGTCCTTGGTTTCTCGTGCCCGGGAATGATAGAGTCACAGTCTCGATGTTTAGGAACTGGGGGTGCATGAGAGTAGATCTGTTAAGTCCTTGGTTTCTCGTGCCCAGGAATGATAGAGTCACAGTCTCGATGTTTAGGAACTGGGGGTGCATGAGAGTAGATCTGTTAAGTCCTTGGTTTCTCGTGCCCAGGAATGATGGAGTCACAGTCTCGATGTATAGGGACTGGGGGTGCATGAGAGTAGATCTGTTAAGTCCTTGGTTTCTCGTGCCCGGGAATGATAGAGTCACAGTCTCGATGTTTAGGGACTGGGGGTGCATGAGAGTAGATCTGTTAAGTCCTTGGTTTCTCGTGCCCAGGAATGATAGAGTCACAGTCTCGATGTATAGGGACTGGGGGTGCATGAGAGTAGATCTGTTAAGTCCTTGGTTTCTCGTGCCCGGGAATGATGGAGTCACAGTCTCGATGTATAGGGACTGGGGGTGCATGAGAGTAGATCTATTTAGTCCTTGGTTTCTCGTGCCCAGGAATGATAGAGTCACAGTCTCGATGTATAGGGACCGGGGGTGCATGAGAGTAGATCTGTTAAGTCCTTGGTTTCTCGTGCCCGGGAATGATGGAGTCACAGTCTCGATGTATAGGGACTGGGGGTGCATGAGAGTAGATCTGTTTAGTCCTTGGTTTCTCGTGCCCAGGAATGATAGAGTCACAGTCTCGATGTATAGGGACTGCACTGTAAAAAATAACGGCGACTTTTACAGTATTTTACTGTAGAATGTTACAGCAAAACGCTGTTCCCGACAATTACAATAAGCGCCTGTTAGTTCGACCATTTTTAGCGCGCGCTACTACTGTAACTTCGCGATCGTAACAGTAGAAACTGTATATTGCTTCATATGGCCGCTCCCGGCGTACAGATTAGCGCATGCCCATTGCAGTATGACCCTGTGCGCTTTTTCATTGGACTATCAAGTGAACAAGTATCGTCTGACACCTGTGTCACATTCTTCTCTAACAAGATGTGTAACGTCGATATCGGGAACTGTACTGTACATGGTACACGTTGATGTATTACACGATCCACAAGGGCTACTAGTAATACTTTTGCAAGCGAGAAGAGGTGAGAATTTAACAGCTTTCTGGAGTCGCTTTGTGTGTATGATTTGTTGCGAGAACTACTCAGATAGGCAATATTATTTACGTGAACATAAGACTATTCGTTTAAAGACTGCTTAAATCACCACAAGTCTAGGCCCAGCTTAATTGGTCGTAATGGCACTGTTGTTGAATCCCGTATGTCGGTAGCCTATCACCGTGTAGAACAGGTTAATCTAAAGGCCTAACCTAAGCATTAATGTAACGGTAACATAAAACATTCAGTATCAGTTATCAGTTTAGTTTAAAGCTAGCTAAGGCATAGTAGAAAAAAATCAGGAGTGGTAAAACAAAATCTACATTGCCAACGTTTTGGACGACATTTCAAGTGAGTTAGAGGTCGGTTACACCATGGAGCTATTATAGCTCCATGGTTACAATAATCAGTAGGCCTAAGCTAGGCCTACGTTTTCGTTAAGCCTACGCTACTCAATATAGGCGTAGCTAAACGTTAGTTGTGACCAACACTACCCAGGAATTAGTATGATGGTGGTCACCAACTTCGTGCATTTTAGTAAAAAAACTGACTGTTACTGTTAGGCTACTTCGCAATTCCTTTACCCAGGCAAATGCTCTCGGCGATGCAGAATGACTCCTAGGCCTAGGCTAGCTAGAACTTAGAAGTAGAAGAGGCCTAAGTAGACCTGTCAGTTTAAGTAGCCTAGGCCCTATACAGTACTACTGCTAGTACTAGGCTAGCCAGATGTTTCCCTGGGACCTCTGGCGATATTTGATAACCTCTCATTCAATTCTGTAAGCCACTCTGCTCCTCCAAACTCCAGGTTTTTCAAGCCCCCAACACGTCTTCTTTTTCACTCCCAAGAAAGAGCTGTTACCTACACTCGCTAGCATCAAGAGAGCTGAAGGAGTGCTTGGGAATGAAACACCTGATGATCCTGGACTGATCCTCATGGTCATGGATTATTTTTTCGAAAAACATGATGGGGTATTTTTAGTAATGGAGGTTAGTTGGCAATAATACACTTTAAAATTGTTTTAATGCTGTTCATTATACTAACCCATCTCTGCGCAATACTATGCTTCAATTAGCTTTGACACATGTGTTTAAAACTATCACAATATTACAAATGTCCTGAAGAAAGTAAAGAGCTCTTATCATGGCACAGTATGTTTAGCATTTAATCCAATTAATTGTTCAGATCCACAACACCTTCGTAATTGCTCAATAAAACCATGTGCCTATGGTAGATGAACATGTAATATTACTTCAAAGTAGTTTATGTCAGCAAATTTCTTTAAAGTGAATTGCAGGCTACCTAATCTTCTAATTTGCTAAAGCCGATGTATTACTGGTCAGTGTATTAAATAGATGGATATTAGCACCCTGTAAAATAGAATAGAAGAATACTGTGCATTGCCTTAACATTCAGTGCAATTTTGGCATTAAGCAACTGTTGATTGCTTGGCAGATTGCAGGAAAGGTTACACGACACAATACCAGCCAATCATAGGTAAGATCATAAATGTATGGACATTCTCTGTGAGGGTTATAGCTTTGATGTTAACAGCTGAACTTGCAATGGACCATCAAATTTCTGAACATTCTACCTGTACATGATAAAAGTAATGTTGCATTTTCACTAGGAATCTGTTACAGTTTCCAAAGATGCATGTTATTTACCAAAGGGTATACTTTAAATTTTATAAGTTTGTAAGTTTAAATCTTTAAGAACCCCTGCATGGGAAACTAATAACAGCAGGAATACTATTTACGTATAAAGTGAGAACTTCACAAAGGAATCTATGCAGTCATGACTGCTTGTGTGTGAATGTTCGAGCCGCCTTTGGTCATAAACACCATATCCCACCATGTACACCTTGCATCAAGTTCATACTTGGTAATTAGATGCCCCTTAGTAAATTCTCAGATGGCATTGCTTTTGGGGGGAGGTAATAGGTCACTCTGGGCCCGCAGTGGTCAAAATATGACAACCATGTAAATAAGCTTCCTCAAGAATAAAAGCTTCAGTGAAGATCGATGTGGTATTTCAGTGGTTTTAGTAGAGGTCAAAGGTCATTTGAGTTCAACTTATGTAAATATCTGAAAACCGTTTAAACATGTTATCTCACCTTGTACAGCTTTCATGAACTTCAAACTTGATAGGTAGATACCATTTAGTAAAATCTGGGCCAGTTTTGTTTTTTGGAGAGGTAAAAGGTTAAAAAAGGATTCCTAAAAACCTTTCAAATGAACTAACTCAAGTGTAAAGCTTCAGTGAATGTCAATTTTGGTATGTGCATCCCCTTAGTACTTGTCTTCAATTGTTTGTGGTGGAGGTCAAAGGTAATATGAGGTCAGCTGAAGTCACATTCTATAAACCTTGTAAACATGATATATCACCATCATACTTGGTACATATATGTCTTAGAAAGTACTTGGTTTATATTGTTTTTTGTTATAGGCCCATATACAAGAATTGTAACATTGACAGATCTTAATCTTAGCATGTGGATGCCTCCAAAGATCAAAATGTTAAAAATGTGATCAGGTTGTGTGATCAATGGGTGTCACTGCAGTTTACTATGTCTATAGGCACACTGGCCACTGTCTTTGCATATTAAAGAGCATTGAATTGTACATAGTTGATACCACTAATGGGGTTTCCAGATACATGTTGCAACTATTCCAATCACTTCATTATAATAAGGATCATTCAGAATTCTTTTCACATATGTGACCTACACTGTATGAAAAATTCCCCACACATTGATTTGAATTAATTGCTGTTAAACTTCTGAATGTCAAAGGAATGGTGGAGTTGATTTGTAAATGTGTTGACTTCAAATTTTCAGACTACAGCTACAAAGGCTGATGCTGAGGGGAAGCTTCAGTTGGTGCCCTCCACAGACTCCACACCTGTTTTAATATCTTGTGGTAAGTACATACAGTACCTACTTGCTTTATGTTACATTATTCTTTATGCTGAAAGTCCTCTTTTCCAGATTTAGCATAAGTATGTGTGTTTGTGTGTATGTATCAATGTCGACCTTGGTTACGACAGCAGATCCTATATTTGGCATGTGGCTTCCCCATTATATGTACAGGCACCTTATTGTTTGTTCTGGAGGTCAAAAGTAATGTGTGGTCAGCAAAGGTAAAAATTTGAAAACCTAAAAAAAATGACTTCTCCAGAACCAGAGGGTCAGGGGAGGTCATGTTTGCATGCTAGATTTGTCTATTAATGAGTAAACTATTTACACAATTTCGAAGCAATTCCTAGGTTTTTTAACTACATAGTGCTTGTAGCTAGGTTATGACTGAAGTGAATGCTCTTGAAGCAGGTGGCAATGATTAAGTTACAAGAAGAATATTTGGAATAACAGTTCAAGACAGCTTTAATACTCAAATTCTCACTATTATCATGGAGAGACTGGCGCTCAGGGTGAACCTTAATGGTCACATGCTTCTTGATATTTCAGTAAATAAAAGAAAAAACAAATGCACTGAGCATATTGTTTCACATTACTGTAGGTCAGGTTCTTAAAATGAGGAAATTCAGTGGTTCACTCCCAGCAAGGTCTCTCTTCACAGATAAGAAAGTTTTATCTGATTTGACTGGGGCTTTATTGACTGGGACACTATAGTGGCCCCAAAATGCTGGTTTTGCTTAAGTGGCAGAATGTGCGCTATGCTGCAGAAAGAAGAAAGGGACACTATACTGGCCAAAATGCTACATTGGCCTGGTTTTCTGAAATGTCACTGCTGCCAAATCAGTGCAGTGAATCTCTAGGGCCTTTTGTAACATACTTTGGCAAGAGGTCTCTGGGAGCCATGATTATCTGATTTCTTCAGAGCAAGTAACCACATGCAGGGTCTTCACTCTGGTTCATGCAGGTGAAAGCTCAATTGAGGTCCCCAGAGTTCAAAGGTTTTTTTTTTTACAAATGATAGCTTAATATTGTGAAGCTGAAAATATTCCAAATGTAGCTGAGTTGCTATTGTTTGCGTTTTGGTCCAAACTTGGTGTGTTAATTGCCAGTATAAAATGTGAATGCAGGACGAATGTTACCGAAGGCTGGACTGATTTCCTGCAAGCAATTCATGGGTCAAACCTGGTATAATAATACCCATGAAAGGACAAGTCAGAGTGAGGTCTTCTGTGTAGGGAAAGATATTTAATCCTACTTCCATACATCATTACAATGATTCATTTTGACTGGGGGCTACAGAAGTCCACTATTTTATTCTCCAAGTATGAACTTCTTGCTTGATGCTTAAAGGGACAGTACAGTAAACCTGAAAATGCTGCATGTGCTACAGTGGCCATAATGTTTCAAAATTTAAAAACACAGTTTCACAATTTTTAAAAACATGACTTGTATTTCACTCATTAATTTGCAAAATATTATTAAATATGCAAATCTGGTTACTAAGGCCTTTTCAAATACCAGAAAAACATATCTAATGCTTAGAGTTTTACTGGTGTTGTGACACTGACCTAATTACTTCTGATGCCAAATCTCCATATTTTTTTTTTTTATCCTAGGAGACATACTCCTTGCAGAACGATACATGCTGGCTATTGATGGGCAGGTGGTGAGCAACTGTGCTAGTTTCATCGGTGGACTTGCGATGCTGTTTGCATCATTTTACATTTTTGGAATACAGTATAGTGCAGGAACGGCTGCAACCATAGACTTCATACAGAGGTATTCTTTTTCCCTTTTGTAGTATATGTCCATGTTCAGATTATTATAAGACTGTCTCATGATGGGTATCTTAGACATCAAATGTGGTATGTGGATGAATTACATTAAGTACTTGTGGTCAGTAGGATTTTAATCTGCTACAGTATGTGGATGTACTGCTTTAAGTTCTATAGGCCTATGTTCTTCGTAGATGTCAAAAAGATATCAAAATGTGACAAATTTAAAGCACAGTATCTCAAAATCGACCAAGTTTGACAAACTTGTTTGAAGAGCCTCTACAGGCATCACCCAGGAAAGCTGCATGAATGAAAATTTTAAAACGACCAATTATAAAAGGCAGTGAACCATGTTTACATGACTACAAATCATCTAAAATTGCAAGTGCCTATAAAATCTACTCACTAAAAGTCTAAAACCTGATTCTAACATTTCTTGAATTAATACCAAAAGAGCATTAATTTGGCCCAAACAGTGGCAAAAAAACATGTGCTACACTTTTCGTATGAGAGAGAAAGCTAAGGGTAGCAAATTTTCTTGTTTTTGCATTTTGGCCTACTTTTTTTTCTACACTTGCACCTAATTTCTGCACTTTTGATTTCTTGCTAAAAGACAAAGGAATCTATGTGATGGTGTGTTCATGTGTATGTGACACTTCCTTGTAAACATGATAACTCAAAAAGTAAACATTGCTTGAAATTCTAATGTGGCAATATATGTGCATTGCTCTTAATGAGTACAAGAACCCTATTCTTTTTGGTTTCAATGATAATCGTTACCTTTGCATATGTGATGGCGTATGTGTGTGTGCGCATGTGTAAGTGCATTTGTGACGCCCAGCTTGTAAACACGATATCTTAAAAAGAAAGCATATCTCATATTTGGTGTGTAGGTGGACCACATTAAGTACAAGAATCCTATTACTTTTGGTGGAAATCAAAGGTCATTTGGGGTTACAAGGGGTCAAATTGTGGAAACTTGTAAACATATCTCAAGAAGCGTAGCTTGGATTGATCTCATATTTGGTATATAGGTGTACCACATTGGGTAGCCTTAGAACCATGTTGTCTCTGGTATTGATCAAAAGTAAGCTGAGGTCAACAGGGGTCAACTTTGAAAACACACAATATATTATGTGATGTATCATGCTGAGTACAAGAAAACTATAAGTGTCCATTTCCGTTATCAGCTGCCATTTCCAATATTGTTTCTCACATCTCAATGCCTTTTGCTGTACTATTTAGATTGAAGTTCATCCGGATATACCTACAGTATGTCACATTCATATAAGATTATGTATGTAACATCATCAAAACCACAATGCAGGTCAACAGGAGTCTGAAAATCTTGTAAACAGGATATCTAAAAAAGAGAAAGTTGGTTTAATTTTGTTTTTAGGTTGCTCTTAGGACTAAGTAGATGATCCTATTCTTTTTTATGGAGGTCAAAGGTCATTTGAGATCTACAGAGATCAAAGTCTGCAAAAGTTGTAAACACTGTATATTCAGAATTGAAAGTTGGTTAAGCTTCCCACATGATATGTAGGTTGCACTTGAAGAGTAGATGATCCCAATTGTTTTTTGTGAAGGTTAAATGTCATTTGAGGTCAGTCTTGAAAACCTTGTAAATATATCTTTAGAAGTACACCTTGGTTAAAAAAAGTGTAATGTAGATTGTCATTGGTGAGTACATGATCCCTACCTTACATCAGTGAGGTCAATCAACATTTAAGGTCAGCAGAGGTCAAAGTCTAAATACCTCTTAGTCAGGACAGCTCAAGAAATGGAAGTGTGTCGAATACGTCAACTAGATAGTATTTAGATTGCCCTAGGTGAGAAGATGATCCATACTGTTGTTCTGGAGACAAGATCAAATGGTGAATATCGCAAAATCTGGTTTCCAAAGTAAATGCTGCTTCACATTCTGGCAAGGGAATCATTTAACCAATTGGCATTCTGGTTGTTAATCTTCAAAATGAGGTCAACTATTGGTTGATTGCATAGAGCTGTGCAGCAAATTTCATAGGCCTCCTGGAGTTTCTTAGACAAAACTTTTTGACCTTATGAAACATTGTGTTAGGTGTGTAAGCTTTTGTTTCATCTCTTCACCAGTGCACTGCTCTCTTTGCTTGCAGAAGTGAGTCGGGAGTTTATACAGGGAATTAGAAGTTGGAACCATTCAAAGACAATAGAAGTTTGCACGGCTTGAATCAGTTTCTTGGTTTTTAAGTAGTTTGTTACTGTTACCTTTTACTGTTACTTTCAGATGTCTGTTCACCATCAACCCAGACAGAGGCCACAAGGCGCAAGCAGCGAAGAGTAGAAGGCATTCTATTAATCCAAAAGTCCTCCATTTCACCAATGCAGTGCAGGATTATAATACACACAGCTTCTAAGCAATGAACTTTAATTTCCAATTACTTAAAAGATTCGTTGTTTCGTGTTTGAACTTCATTCATTTGGATGTCAAAATGTTTTATTGTTCTATTGCCCCCTTTTTGCTTCAATATTCTGCTAAAGGTTTGATCCATTTTACACTATTGATGCTTTGGTATATGTACTGTAGAGAATGGTGTATTTGTACAGTGACATGTCAGAATGCTTCAGTGTATTGTTCAAATAAACTAAATTGTTCAAATAAACACAAAAATTATGATAATGTACTCATTTGAACCATCAGTTTACAGTAAAAACAGTTATGGTGCATTTTACAGTAAAAAGACTGGCAGCAATTCTGCCAACAAATGCCTGTTACATTTACGGGTTCATTTCAAATATTGTAAAATTGTTTACAGTACACTGTAAATAATAAACAGTAAACTGTAAATAATTTTATGGTAAAATGTAACTTTTACGGTTAAAAACTGTAAACAATTTTACAGTGATTGAAATAATTACCGTAAATTTAACAGGCATTTGTTGGCAGAATTGCTGCCAGTCTTTTTACCGTAAAATTTACGGTATTTTTTTTACAGTGTGGGGGTGCATGAGAGTAGATCTGTTAGGTCCTTGGCCTTCATATGTCCAGGCATTATCTTGAGTAATTTTTCTTAAGGAGTATATTACAGACTGACACATGCCGGTATGAATACACTTTTTAAGGAATCATGATACTGAGTATGTATAAAGTTGTTATGTAAACAGTTAATATTATGTATAAGTTATATGTTTTCTTAGTTTAGCTTTAACTACGATAATGTAATGACATTTGCGTAACGGATATTAATTTACGTCCTGTCTGACGGTATTCTACAGTGAAAACGACATGTTTTAATTGTACACAATATGCAGAGAGAATTACTTGTCATGTTAATTCTAAAGTAAACTTTGCAGACCATACGGTATATGTTTAAATTATATCAGAAGATATACTAACGAACATCTGGGTTATCATTTTATATTATCTGATTCTAGCTGATGCATCTGTTTTATTTTATAAGATAATATAACTTTGTTGACATAAATTTAAAAGCTGTTTATAGGAAACCAAATGTCTGAATGCTATTCAATATCATTTGTCATATTACTTTTAATAAACATTGTCATATTGTTTGTGTACTTTCTATTCAAACGTCAGATTACATTCAATTGATGCGCTTTAACATTTGTTTTTACTCTTAGAGTTTATTTAGCAGATGGTTAGTTTGCATGACAATCACTGGCAATCGTAAACCTTACCAAGTTTAACTGTCAGACAACTGCCTTGGCAATTTAAACGTAATAATACATATGCATACAATAAATTAACTGTAACAGGTGTCCGTATTGGTTTTAGTTCTGATAGACTATGTGGAGTATTATCATATCTTTGTATATGCATGGTTGAAGATCAAAAGATTATACCATATGTTCTATTAGGTTTGTATAGGATTAACAATTCTTAATAATAGGGTTTCTTTATAGTTAATCATGATTACCAACGAAAAAGAGGAGTACGAATCAATTTGAAGTATTAGAGTATTCCATAGATTATTCAATAGGCTAATTACATAGTTAATCATTGTAAGCTATAGATTTATAGAAAATATATTTATTGCCAAAATTGGCAGTTGCTTATAAGCGCTACTTCTTCAAAATTAGAAATTGTGTTCACAAATAGATTGAACTAAAGTCAACCTCCTAATTGGTGAAACTCTACTTTATTGTTGATTATCTTGGAATCGAGTCAGCAAGATGACCATTGGAGTTTTATTGACGAGAGCGAGTATCATCGCGTGGGTTCCATGGACCCAATAAGACCCATGGACTATATGGCCCATGGTGGGGTCCAGGGGCTGAAAATGAAACACTATGGACACAGAGAATTAGCTTAAAGGTCCCCAAGAGTTGAGAAGATATGATCATTTTGAACTCTGGATGATCCGGGTGAAACTGTTTCTAAGGCAGCAAGGGGTGCTTTCAAGTTGACAGTTGTTTACAATTATGGACAGCCCAACTGAACTGTATACAGGGAGTTACTCGAATTTTTACAAAAGTTCGCGGAAGTACTACCTATAATTGCAAACAGTATGTTGTTCTAATTCTAATATGAACATATAGGCCTTATTATGTATATTTCGAGTTAGTGGAAAGTTTTTGCCCAAGGTTCGACCAATCAACAACTCTACGAGTTTAACGTTTGTATCCTAATATACCAGTTCGAATAATAACACGCGCAAATGGGGATGTAAAAGGTCACGGTGTGACCCTGGGATATAAACGAAGCGAGTCGCATAGCAGATCACGCAATCAGTAAACAGTGGTATTGCGACCATATCTAAAAGCTTCACAATAATCAATGCGTTAACATTGCAAAATGTTTTTCCTTCATCAACAGGTTCGTTCTATTTGTTAATATTTTTCATGGTTTGTCTTTAGTGAGATGTTTAAGGGAGGTGTGTTAGCCAGTCAGGTGTTACATCTATACCTTCTAAATATTCAGGGAAGTGGATTTTAAATTCTTATACTTTTCTTGCATTTTATGTGAAGAAAACTGTTTCAATAACGTGACCTGAATTAACCATAGGTCATGTCAAAAAACAAAGTAAACAAAGATATTTGTAACATATGATATGAATCTACTGTTCTATCGGTGATATCAAGATGAAAACTAATCTGGAGGAGGAGTCATATTTGTTTTCAAATATTAAGGGCAAAGTATATAGTTGCACTGCAGAATGGTAACAACATCCCTTACCTAACACGAATATATTCGATAAGTATTCGATAAGTATTCAAGGATTTCCTAAGTATTCAGAAAATCTACCATATAACACACAGTACAAAATAAGTATTCGAATACTAATACGAATAACTATAAGCCTTCGTCAGAGCCGAATTATGTAAATGAGTTAAGTATTCGAATACCTGTTAGGTATTCAAATAGGTATTCGAATAGCTTTTGGAATAGCTATTTGAATACTTAGCTCATTTACATATAAGTATTCGCTCATTTAAATAATTCGGCTCTGACGAATACTTATAGTTATTCGAATACTTATTCGCTAGTATTCGAATACTTGTATGCTAATTAGTTATGTTATGAAGCCTTAACAGGTTTCTGAATACTTACTTGAATACTTATTGAATACTTGTATGCTAATTAGTTCCAAGTAAGGAGAGTTAGGAATTTGGCCAGCTTGTTGTCCTAGCTTCTTGATTAAATCTGCTATTAAAAGTTGAATAACATTCACAAGGAATAAATATCTATTTGATATGGAGTATTAAGCACAGAATACTAAAACAGTAGGCCTTATGAATATGATCGATGAAAATTTGGAAACGCTTCAGCTTTTAAATCCTCCGTGGTATATTTCAAATATTTTTGCGCTGTTCAAAGTGTAAGGGTGTTAGCCACTGAAAATAAATGTTTGTTCTTGATCAGAGAACTCTGGGTTTGGTGGGAAGACCAAACACAGAGCAGATACATCAAAACTGGAAAACTCAACCGGATTGGATCAAAAGAAATTATAATTATGAATAACAAACAATATTCAGCTGATCTGGGCCCAGTCAAAGAATTAAATAAAATAACTTACAGTCTTGAGGTCACACCCAAATGTTAAAGTAAATACACTTAATTTAAATGTCTGTTCTGGTGAGTTGGCCTGCTGGTTACATCAAGTATCCTACGACATATCTTCCACGACATCAGATATTCCACAACATCAGAAATAGTTGAACACAATAAATGGTATTATGAATGTCCGATCCCAACAAAGTATTATCCTTCAATTTATAAGCAATGGTGTCGCAGGGTATCCTTCAGTAAAATAATGTCAATATCCTCTGTAGTAAAATAATGTCCTTTATAAGAAATGGTGTCGCGGAATATACTTTATTGTAAAATAATATCCTTTATAATAAAATAGTGTCCCAGACTGTCAGTTGAATATCACAACTTCCATAAAATGATAAGGACTACAGTAACTTGAACTATGTAAATTAAGGTTTAAAACAAACTATCCAGCCATTAAAACTATCTTTCTCTTCTTTTGCAACTGCCTTGCTCAGATACTTATAGCCAACTGCCTAACTCCTTATACCCCTCACAAAACTCCCTTTGTTACTAAAATATACACACACAGACCCCATTTCCTGTGAGAGCTAATTTCCAGGAAGAACAAGATAGTTGCCTAGCAACCTAGAAGAGGTAGAAGTGTAGAGGTTTTAATCCACAAGACAACATACAATATACTGTACAAATGTATAGCCCCTCTGTTCAGTGCTCACTGCACCTAATAAACAAGTAAAACTATGGTACAAAACAAAACTTATGTAAGAGCTGACCATCTTACAAAAGGAAATAAGTATTCGAATAGGCATTCAATGAAATAGGTGTTCGAATACTTATTGGAATAGCTATATTTAGCATTCTCTAAGCATTCGAAGGAAAGAAGTATTCGAATACCTATTGGAATAGTTATTTTAAGTATTCAATTAGTTATTCTAAAGTCTGAATGCTTAAATTTTTGAAATACCAACTATATAGCTATTCGAATACTTAGCGAATACTTAGCGAATACTTAATAGTTATTCGTGTTGGGTAAGGGATTATAAGGAGAGCTGAAACAGCTGTTGTAGCGAAACTAGTACAATCAGGGAGTTTAAAGGGAAGGAGGGTGGGGGGGGGGTGTAATTTTGTCACATGTTTGATAAAATTTGGTGCTTTAAATCATCTTTGTTTGAGTTAATGGACAAAGTGATTCATTTCACTTATATTCTTTAGAAAAGAAAAGAGAAAATATACACGGAATGATTAAGAAGAAGAGATTACAAAGTACATTTCAAAGACTTGCATTTTACATAAATTGTTACTTTGCAGTGGTCTGAACAAATCATGTATTATTTGTAAATATTGTTTTGATATCTCTCTATCAAGAGAATAGATTTACTCATTTACAATTATTAGATTTCTAAAAATTATCGAATTATTAACCGTTTGGTCAAATCAGCAGAAGTATATTTATCTCAATAATTGAGTGCAATGTTTATTGGAATCCCTTGAACTTTTCACCTAAATTTCATTATCCCATATCAGAAAAGGTAGACCATTACGATCAAGCAAGGTACAATCAAATCGTAACAAATTCTATGCAAAATGCATTTCTGAGGGAATGGCTACATAATTGTCTATTTATGTTTCTTAACATTTAAGAATACATATTAAAAAGTTTCTTTCTCAGCTCAAATGTCCAGCTTTCTACCACGAGAGCCAATTAAAATGCCAGAGGAAGGGAAACTGCTATGGCACATTTTCAAATGGATGGGCCCCTGTTGTTTCTTTTTGTTTCACATGAAGATTCCGATTACGAGGCACGGGACAATGGCGACAATAAAACCTACAATTATGCAAATCACACAAGTACCCCTACATGTAAAGACAATAGACGACGAAAATGATACTTAAAGTATTAACACAATTTATTGATTAAAGTAGAAATGTGAAAATATTCTCTGAAAGCAATTTCGGTATACCGTAAGTCAAACATATGCATTGTAAATTATCAGGTGATTTCTCCACTCTGCACCCACACCCCTTCCTTCCCTCCGCCCAGCCCACCACTACCAAAATGGTCATAATAATGATCATCATCATGATGATTGTGATGTTTGTTCACATGTCAATCATCACCGAAATCGGGATTTGGAAAATGTTAATGAGCTAAATCGATGATATGACATTAACAGGAACACCCATGCATAAATATAACAATGAAAGACAATCAGAAATGGGGAAGTCGTATATTTTGTTGTTGTGCTTGATAAAGATTATTGAATTGCAATGACTATTTGTTACCTGATGTATTGGGTTGTGATGAAGTTGTACTGCTCTCAGACGGTGCATTGGTTGGTTCCTCTATGTTGTGAACTGAAAATTGAAAAAAAAGATTACATGCATATTCATAGTTCTTGCTTACAAATACACATGTTAATTGCCTTTATGCTCACACACAGGAAATATTCTTATTGTGAAAGCAGATATATGAAGTGTATGTATTCTCTTGTTCACGGAAATGCATTTTAGTTCCGATTTATCTCTGAGTTTTTACCTAACCGGGAATTAGCTGTACAACTTCCCATCAAACTTACAATATCCTTCTAAACTTGTCCAAACGCAGTACATCGAAATAATTATTTGGCGATCTACTTTATGAAACTCCACTATCTTGGTTTCCACATGTCAGATGATAAATGTGTTACCTGGGTTTTTATGCACAGAATGCCAAGCGGCAATGGAAACTGTATAACATATAATAACACAGCAGTCCATAAATGTAACAGCCTGATTTAACACATGTCAGAATGACTAAACCATAGATATAGTAGTTTCTCGGCCTTTTGGCTGAGATCATGTGTAGTATCTGTTCCCTTTCGAGGGGAATGGTGATGCACACCAGACGATGATCACACAGTCACAGTCCTGATGCAAGGGACTGGGGTTGAGAGCGGATCAGTGGTACGGTAGTTTGGTTTTCGTGCCCAGGTTCTTTTCTGGGCGACTTTTTCGTAAAAAGTATCGTATTTTCTTAAAAGCCTTAGCTTTTTTTGGTGGATATTGCTGAGATGCATCCAAGTCAGATAGGTAAATAAAAGCCCACCTGAGATGTTGAAGTTATCTGTGTATTGGTCATATGTTCCCCCGGCACAGTCAATGTACACCAGTTGGTAGTTTGCGCTATCATTCATAGTAATGTTGTTAAAAACCAGTACACCTGTATTGGTGATGTGTAACGTTCCATCCTTATCTCTTGGTCCAATGATTTGACCGGTAGGATTTCCACATTTATCTGCAAGATACAATATTTACTCAGACATTAGTTCAGTTCAGTTGATACATTTCGCATATACATACGCATACAAAAACAGTGCATTAATGGTATGGATACTAGAAAAAACATAAAATGCTTATCAAAGGTAGTAACCCTAAAGACAAAGAAAGAAAATAACAGAACAAAGTAAGAAAGAAAATCAAAATGTACAAAACAAAATTGGCAATAACATCAATCATGGTACTTGGAAGTTAGATAACTCTTTAGTTGATACCTCAATGAAACACATGATTTCGAAAAGTTAACATCTTTTGCATGATGGCATCACTGTGATTACAGAAACGTATATTACAAATTAATGTGTAATTTGATGTGAAAAGAAAACAAATGTGTGTGTGATGTCTGTAGTATGTTTGTGTGTGAAAGTGGACAGTACTGCAACTATCATCCTCATTGCCTCGTTATATATTCCTCTAATCACGTGAATAATTCAGTAATTATATAATTTTGATATATTTCAATAATTTATAACACTTGAAGGTACTCTTTCATACAATGTAATACCATACCTTTCTGGTAACGTATTAAGTCATTACTCTCACTCCGGTACACGACGGATGTCCAATTATGGTTTAGCAATGAACACTCAACTTCAAATGTCGTAAAGAGTGTAGCTTCTTGAGTTTCATTACAGATAGAAGACGCACAACAAATATCTGAAATGAACACAGTTCTTTCCTTTTCATTTATTTATTTCCAGTATAAATATACATATTTATAAACAGGACATCAAACGTGAGAACCTAATAAGAAAATATTATTTTAAATTGTTAGTGTACAAAACAAAATCCCCAAAAATTACTGGTTAATAAATGAAAACATGAAGCAACAAATAACTGAGGTGCAAAAAGGCAGGAATTGTCCACCCCTTCTAGCCCCCCTCCCCCCAATAAAAGATGAAAAATAATCAAGGGAAAATGAAAAAAAATCGACAGGCCTCACTTACTGGTGAAAACAATAATAAGAGTGACCAAGAGGCGTAACCCTCTCAGCTTCATATCGATTCGATGAAACACAAAATGGTGTCAGCTAGAATAACATCTGTAAAGAGATTACAAAGTATCGTATGACGTATTAATGTGAAAGGCAATGATTTCGTCCATTAATTTCGGTAGAAGAACAAACATTAAAGAAATAGAAACCTCACTGACAATGAGAATATTTCTAAATGATATTATATATATTAATTCTTCTTTCTTATAGCGAGATATTTTTACTCGGATTAACTTTGCTTTTGCACCGAGAAAATCGCATAACTGGACGAACTGAAGCATAGAGATAAAAACTTAATGAGTTCATGGAACCTCATCTTAGTTCAAATTACGGATTTTGTTCAATAAGATCGATATATTTGAAAGTAAAATTTACCACCTAGTTGGCGCTTTTAGTTAGAAGTAGAATGGGGCTACAGACGCCACTCACCTACGTGGCTTTGCATTATATTTGGGGGAAGGGATGCAGGAAGCGAAATGTCAGTAGAAGTATGTTAGTTTATCTTTAATGTTTTATTCATTCACACTTATAACAAGCTTTAACCTGGCTGTTTTGGGGCTGCCAATTCCTGAATATGAACACATATACCCAATATGACCATTACCCCCCCCCCGTTTTCATAAATGACTTTTGACCTCCACCAAAATCAATAGGCTTCTTTTACTTAATGTTATATACTTTGTCATGTTCTTGCAACTGACGTGCTTAGATGCTCCTTTGTATTCTTTGAAACCTTGTCTAATTTCATCAGACTGAGTTCTTTTATCAACTGATTAATTAATTGACCACTGATTTTTAAAACTAGATAGAGTACATCTGGGGCAACATGTGAGATAGATATACCATCAAACAAGGGAGGTAACACACACGAACAGTTTTTGTTTTTTAAAGTTTGTCCATACTCTTTTGTTCTTTTCAATACCCTGACCCACTTCCCAACATCATCCATGGACAACAGCTTAGAAGTGTCAGATCTTGTGAAGACGGGCATACACACAAAACACAACTATACGTAGACTAACTTCATGTAATTCCCATTGCGAACCTCATATTACCGGTTAAATAGAAGTTGACATAATAAACTCCCACCCCTCCCATAGGTAATAGAAGGCATTAATCTCAGAAATAATAGGTTTCAGAGCTTCTTTCAACGATGTAGACTTTACAATTTGAATAGGTTTATATTATTTATCAAGAGTGTTTAGGCAGAGTTGTTTCTGAAACGATGGATACAAAATTGTAAATTTCCTAAATCGTATTCTATTCTGTATTTCATGGCTCGTTCATTTGGGCATACTTTACCCACTTTCAGAACTGTTCAAGAGGATTATCTTATATCAAAGTTATTCACTAGAGTCCTTAATGTGGAACTGGTAGCGATCCACAGATAGGTCAGGAATGAAATGGATACCGATTTTTTAACGTTACAAAACGTAAGAAGGATGTAGTTGGATATTGTCGTCTTTTTGTAAATAAAGTTACAGTCAGACGTACCACAGTTTTCTATCTAAGTGCATTGAATATACCAAATACCACGTAGGCTAAATAGATCGCTAAGGAGTCTCAAAGTGAAACACAGATTAAATATTTGTTTTTTACTCTTTGACCTTTGATTGTAAATCAAAGTTTCTCAAACAGAGATATCTTATACAATCAACGATTCGTAAACATTGATTTATTTAGCAAAACGCCATATGCATATAATAATACAAAGAACAGATCAGTCAAGATAAATAATTAAACAACGACGTATAACAGGCTTGCAGAAAATGATGATGTCATTCAATGAAAACTGATGTAACCTTTTCAGAAAATTGCCTTACTATTATTATGTTCACACGACTATACTTACTAATTTCCCCAAAATATGACTTTCTTCTATAGAAATTTCTTCTATAGGATTCCTTCTATAGAAGTACCGCTTGCTTGCCTTGTCAATCTCGTTGCGTCCCCTTGACGTTTTCTATCGTTTATCTATCTAAATAAAATGAAAAGAATTACGGAATAGGAATGAATGATACGTCAATTTCATGAAACCAATACTACTGCAAATTGCAAATTGTGCATTGAAAATTGCGTGTTGTATTGCTACTGTACTATTACTATAGTATATATTATATAGCCTATAAACTAGGCCTATACATATAGTACATAAGTATAGTACAAACTTGAAGTGAGACCAAGACAACGTACTCCGTCATGATCTATATGAATGAAATACAAACCATTTGATCAAACTTCAATAAGTGATGACATATATAAAAACACATCAACTAGATTTATCTAAAAGCTGCCATATCAAAGAAAATTGGTTTTTATTCACTGTCAATCTTTACGTTGATAGAATATACTTGCACATCTGAGCTGTAGCAAAGGCTACAGGAGACAATCATTAGAGTAAAGATGATAGTGAATATGTAAAGAATACTATACATACCAATAGTAAGCGATACGATAAAACGCGATTAAGCTCACGAGATTAGAAGCACATGTGTTCACTGGAAGCTACAAATATTCCCATAATATCAACAATTAACACTTTAAGACTTAATGAACTAACAACTAAGAACAAATAAATGATAGAACCTGCTTCTCGCAAAAGATGAAGCCCACATGGTAAATATGACAACTTCCCATGATATTATTTATTGATGTTTGACCGCATGAGCTAAAAGTTACACGGATTTGGTGAGTATCATAAAACGTCTATGCTGCTAAACTAGTTTGGCGATGTGAACAAGGGGATAAAAACAAAAAAGTTAGTACTAAAATAATAATTTACTTACCCACTTTCAGAAAAGTTCAAGAGGAGTATCTTATATCAAAATTTATTAAAATGAACGTCCTTATGGGGAACTGGTCGCGATCCACAGATATGTCGGGAATGAAATGTATTACCGGCTTTGTAACGTTACACAACGTAAGAAGGATGTTGTAGGATATTTTCGTCTTTTTGTAAATAAAGTTACAGACAATGGTTACAGACGTACCGCAGTTTTCTAAGTGCATTGGCTATATTATATACCACGTAAACTAAATAGATCGCTAAGGAGTCTCCCCAAAGTCAAACAAGGTTTAAACATTTGTTGTACCATACTTAACTCTTTGACCTTATTTGATTGTAAATCAAAGTTTCTCAAACAGAAATATCTTATACAATCAACGATTTGTAAACATTTATTTAGTTAGCAATACGTCATTGCCAGATAATAATACAGAGACATGCAGTCAAGAGTATATGTATATATATATATATATATATATATATATATATATATATATATACGCTA
Organism: Apostichopus japonicus; assembly: GCF_037975245.1. Classification (NCBI taxonomy): domain Eukaryota; kingdom Metazoa; phylum Echinodermata; class Holothuroidea; order Aspidochirotida; family Stichopodidae; genus Apostichopus; species Apostichopus japonicus. The sequence goes on along the minus strand of NC_092576.1, from coordinate 3,636,572 downwards.
TAACGCGTGAAACTCCGAGTTACAACTACTAGTGTTCCACTAGTCTCATCTAGTATCAACATATATATATATATATATATATATATATATATATATATATATATATATATATATATATATATATATATATATATATATATATATATATATATATATATATATATATATATATATATATATATATATAGTACACAGAACAATGCTGTCAAGATAAATATATACTAATACAGAGAACAGTGCAAACAAGATAAATAAATGAAATTACGCCTTATAACAGGTTTTATGGAAACCTTTAGCTAGTTAAAACCAGCAAGAATTTAGCGGAAATATGGCTTTATGATACCTTCTTAGTAGCCTATCCCAAAGCATAGTGCTTCACGATAATGGTCTCAAATAAGTATTTAACTGAAGTTTTGACAAAACTTTGATATTTATCATGAATTATTATCATATGCGTCACAACGTTTGTTTGGTTATAACGCTGTAGTTACGAGTAACGCAGTTCACATAAACAACATTGTATGTTTTGATATAACATAAGTTAGCACAATCATGTAAGCTGATTCCCTGTTGATAGGAACATTAATTCGGTACATTGACATGTCTTAACCGTTATATAGTTTATTATATAATTATCATCCAGTTGTTATGAGGATTAATTTTCGTGGCCATGATTTTCAAATAGACCTTTTCAAACATGTAAAGTTGGTGAGTTTTGACAATGTTTGTCTTGGACTAAGGCTGTTCCTCCACCCCCCCCCCCTGCCATCAGAAACCCATATCGGGACTCTGATTAGCAAATTAAAGAAGGAATGTAAAATTATACTTCTTTAACGTATGAAGCGATGCAGAAAATATGACAATTATCTGACTTTAGTTTTCCATGTATTAGGAATCAATCTTTAAATAAACAACACAGAAATATTTTGAAAGATTATAATTTCTTTCTTGCTGTGTTTATGGCTCATGCTAATTGCGGGATCTCTAGGTTCTTTTCCACCGACTTGAAACAACCTGACACATATTTTGATTATTCCACACAGCACAACACATTCGGCCACTATAAACAGTGAAAAAACTGGCGCACCGTTTGGTTAAAACGGGCTGGCGAGAATTCTGTCTGCCTGTTCATTATTATTTTTATTTTCTACAATAGGCCTATGGACGTTACCTTCTCAGTTTGTTAACTTAATTTTGTGCATACTAAGTTCACGCACTCAACTTACTCGACCATGCATCTACTACCCCCCCCCTTCTTCCCTCCCCACGACTGCCCTCTAAATTCATGTCGAGTAGACCAATATTTCGTGACTGAGATGTATTACATTTCGGTAAATGACCCTTTGCACTATAGTTGCCCCCGTGACAATGGAAGCTGAATACAGTGATTCAGGCCTAATTATTAATAGCTATCCAGACGGTCGGGGCCGGGCGATTCTAAACGCGTGCACCAACACCATGGCACTCTGTTCGCCCGCTGGCGAACTGCACATACTACATCTAAGGTCTACAACCCAAATAAGCCTTCAAATAAAAATGAAAAGGTTCAAACTTACCATTTTCTGTCCTGCTATACAGCTATACAACAGAATACGTACGAACGTGTTGTCGGCCTATCACTCAGACACTGTGTATGCATATTGTGTGTGTCAGATGGAAAACGTGCATAGCCATATGAGCCATGTTGGACATCGTAGGCGGTACTAAACCATCATTCATGTACAGAAACCACAAAATTCCTGTCGACTGACTGAACTCGAGATCTTTAAGAATTTGACATACGATTTTGACATATAAGTTGTAACAAATTATGACGCGTAAGAGACTATTAAATCCCTAAAGAAAAGGAATTATAGAACCACAGTCTCGATGTATAGAGACTGGGGGTACATGAGACATAGGCGTAGGAGCCCATTTTGATTTGAGGGGGGGGGGTTGTAACGACTTGCCCGAAAAATATTACCATTTTTTTTCGCGAGCTCCGCGAGCGTGAAACATATTAAGGTGCATATCATATTGGCATGCAACGGTTATTACATCGCATACAAATAACATACAATTATTTGTCGTGTTATTACCCTTCCAAATTGGTTATAATTATTGGGGAAGACGTTACAATAATGATGATAATAATCATATCAGTTTAACCATTGAAAAACACAACATTCCAAATTATTTTTCTTTCATTAGGTGCCCGAAAAATTCTCAGCATATTGCCCAAATTTTCACAAAAAATTTGGTTGGGGGAGTGGGGGGCTTCAGCCCCACAGCCCCGCCTCCTACGCCTATGAGAGTGGATCAGTTAAGTCCTTGGTTCTTGTGTCCAGGCTCTATCTTGGGTAATGTACCTGAAATAGCATTACATACCGACACGTGCCGGTATATGAGTACACTTTTTAAGGATTCATGATATTGAGTATGTATAAAGTTGTTATGTAAAAGTTATTATTATGCTATATGTATAGGTTATGTGTCCTGATTTTAGCTTTAATTATGTAAATGTAATGACATTTACGTAACGGATATTAATTTACGTCCTGTATGGCGTTATTCTACCGTGAAAACGACATGTTTTAATTGTACACAATATACCGAGTGGAATACTTGGCATGTTAATTCTAAAGTAAACTACGTAGACCATAGATGTTTAAATTATATCAGAAGGTAAACTAACGAACATCTGGGATATCAATATATACTATCTGATGTTTAGCTAATGCATCTGTTCTATTTTATAAGATAATATAACTTTGTTGACATAAATTTAAAGCTGTTTATAGCAAACCAAATGTTTGAATGCTGTTCAATATTATTTGTCATATTACTTTTAATAAACGTTGTCATATTATTTGTGTACTTTCTATTCAAACGTCAGATTACATTCAATTGATGCGCTTTAACATTTGTTTTTACTCTTAGAGTTTATTTAGCAGATGGTTAGTTTGAATGACAATAACTGGCAATCGTGAACCTTACCAAGTGTAACTGTCAGACAACTGCCTTGGCAATTTAAACGTAATAATACATATGCATACAATAAATTAACTGTAACAGGCGTCCTTATTGTTTTAAGTTCTGATAGACTATGTGGAGGATTATCATATCTTTGTATATGCATGGTTGAAGATCAAAAGAATACAAAATATGTTCTATTAGGTTTGTAGGAGTAACAATTCTTAATAATAGGGTTTCATTATAGTTAATCATGATTACCAACGAAATAGAGGATAGTAAGAATCAATTTGAAGTATAAGAGGATTCCATAGATTATTATATAGGATAATTACATAGTTAATTATTATAAGCTATAGAGTTATAGAAAATACATTTATTGCCAAAATTGGCCGTTGCTTATAAGCGCTTCTTCTTTAAAATTAGAAACTGTGTTCACAAATAGATTGCTCTAAAGTCAACCTCCTAATTGGTGAAACTCTTCTTTATTGTTGATTATCTTGGAATCGAGTCAGCAAGATGACCATTGGAGTTTAATTGAAGAGAGCGAGTATCATCGCGTGGGTTCCATGGGCCCAATAAGACCCATGGACTATAGGGCCCATGTTGGGGTCCAGGGGCTGAAAATGAGACAATATGAACACAGAAAATTAGCTTCAAGTGCTCCAAGAGTTGAGAAGATATGATCATTTTGAACTCTGGATGATCCTGGTTAATCTGTTTCTAAGGCAGCAAAGGGTGCTTTCAAGTGGACAGATGTTTACAATTATGCATACAGCCCAACTATATAGTGTAGGAAGTTACTCGAATTTATACAAAAGTTCGCGGAAGTACTTCCTATAATTGCAAACAGTATGTTGTTCTAATTCTAAAATGAACATATAGGCCTAGTTATATAGATATCGAGTATGTGGAAAGTTTTTGCCGAAGGCTCGACAAATTAACAACTCTACGAGTTTAACATTTATATCCGAATATACCAGTTCGATTAATCACACGCGCAAATGGAGATGTCAAAGGTCACGTTGTGACCCTTGGATATAAACGAAGCGAGTTGCATAGCAGAGCACATAATCAGTAAACAGTGGTATAACGACCATATCTTAAAGCTTCACAATAATGAATGCGCATTGCTAAATGTTTTTCCTTCATCAACAGGTTCTTTCTATTTGTTAATATTTTTCATGGTTTGTCTTTTGTTTAAGGGAGGTGTGTTAGCCAATCAGTTACATCTATACCTCCTAAATATTTAGGGGTAGCAGGGGCGTCGGAAGCTATTTTGAATTGGTACGGCAGATCAGAGTGTGGCCATCTATCATAATTATCGGAGGACGTTTGTTAGGTCAAACTACGCTACGCGCTACCATGGTTGGCGCGTAGCGTAATGGAGAAAATTTTGAAAAAATGCCTCCCAGATTGCAGGAAATGGCATTTCCCGAGCTTGAAAACAAGACCCCTGCCATGCCAGAGTAGTCATATTTAGCCCACTTGCCGTCATCATTATTAAAAATTATTGAAAAATATACCTCCCAGATTATTTTTTGCCATGTTTTGTTTCTTAGTCCTACTTTTTTGTTGTTGGCGCCGTGAAGATTGGTCCGGCTTTCGCCGGACCAGCCGTACCGGCTCCTACGCCCCTGGGTAGTGGATTTTAAATTTTGATTCTTTCCTTGCATTTTATGAGCTCAAAGAACTGTTTCAATGATGTACCCTGAATTAACCCTAGGTCATGTCAAAAACCAAAGTAAACACAGTTATTTGTAATATGATAATGAATCTACTGTTCTATCGGTGATATAAAGATGGAAACAAACCCGGAGAAGGAGAGGGGTCCCTTTTTTTTGAAATATTAAGGGCCAAATAGAGGGTTGCACTGCAGAATGGTATACTTAATTTATAGGAGAGCTGAAACAGCTGTTGTAGCGAAATACGTACAATGATGGAAGGTAAAGGGAAAGAGGGGGTGGAGGGGGGGGGGTGGTGTCATATTGTCACATGTTTGATACAATTTGGTGCTTTAAACCACCTTTGTGTGAGTAAATTGACAAAATGATTCATTCCGCTTATATTCTTTAGAAAAGAAATGAGAAAAAAATACACAGAATGATTAAAGTGTGTGAAGACTCTCGCTCGCACAAAGAAACGTCTCATACCGGTAATATGACCTAGTTTCGAATGAGGTGTAATAGAAGTGTTTGACACCACCATCGATCCCATAAAATACACACACAGCTTGCTACCGACGGTAATTAGACACTAGTTTACAGTCAATACATACAGCTACGGTAAATATCCACATCACAGTGTAATTATAGCAGCGATGGACATCTCAGGTCTAAATAAAAGATAACAAGGTAACACATTTTATTACTGTCTTCATTTTGTAGCAACAAGAAAAAACCTCGCTCCCCTATGCACTTGTACCAATATATATATATATATATATATATATATATATATATATATATATATATATATATATATATATGTATATATATACATGGGCGGCGATCATGGGGGGGGGGGGAGGCGTTGGGACATGTTCCCCAATAGTTTAGGTGGGGGATATATTGTCTAATATCCCCACAATATTTGGTGGTATATTTTTGTGTGTGGCTATAAATAGAAAATAATGCGTGAGATTATTTATCCAAATCATATTTGGCGGTGGCTAAAACTTCATCCAACACATGTCATACCACTTGCTACACATTCAATTCTAATTTACGGCTTGGCTTGCCTAAAGAGTGGTTATTTCTGTGTCAAATTGTCAGATTCAAAGCGCCAGGGGTGCACTCTGTACAATCATAACACTTGGGTAATACGCCCTTAATGACAGTTATTTAAAGCCAATTTATACGTTTTAACACACCAGTAGAATCATTGTAGTCGAGTGGTACGAACTTCCGTTCGTGACACGAAGATCAGGGGATCGATTCTTACCTTCGCCTGATGAGTCCCAGAAGCTTAGGACGAAACCGGTCGTGAAGTGGAATTTTTCTGGTGTGTTATTCTTTAATGAATTACTACATATATATATATATATATATATATATATATATATATATATATATATTTATATATAAACATATATATATATATATATATATTTATATATAAACATGCATAGGTTAGGTATTGATATACACTCAATAGTACAGTAGTGTTGGCCCGATGTTAGGCTACTATAACATATTTCATTAAATGAGTTTACGCATTCAAACATATGATTCTATAGTAGTGTTTGTCAAATGTTACGCTATTAAAATCATCATATTAATTAGGTTAGGTTTTGATATATACTCAATATGAAAGTAGTATTGGGCCGTTGATAGCTATAGGCTGCTAAATATATTATCTTTAAGTAGGACTTGAAATTAAAGAATGTTAGGCATTAATGATTTTTAGACATACATACATTAATCAACTAATCAAAGAGAACTAATTTCCGATTATTTCTTGAGGTTGGATGGGCATGCCACCACTACATCCAGTTCTCGTATTCCTTCTAAAACATTTAAAATAGCTTAGAGAAGGAAGGCTGATGAATGTCATTAATTCAAATATATAAGATACATATAAACTCTTAGATAGTGAAATACTTTAAAAAGCCTAACAAATTAAAAAATACACCGCATCTTAGACAATCTCAAGATAATCAAATTAATTTTATATTAGTGAAGAGAGTCAATGGTGATTATATGTCTATGTCATATTGATAACTTGTTTCCATTTTGAATATATTTTTATTGTTCATATACCCAGCTTTGACTCAATACTTGCCTTTGTTCACTATACTTTTTTTGTTTCTTTGCTCTTCGAATGTACTAACACTAACAGTATCGACCCATTCTGTCTCCCAACAAACCCAACCCCAGCCACAACCCACCCCTACTTTGCTCCAAACACATACCAGTCAGCTCTGTCATTCATGGTCCTCCTTTTGTTTTGTTGCGTCGTAACGCACCGCAGCATTATTGTAATCATGTTTGCAACAGAGTTTTGTGCAGCAATTTGTCCAACATATCTTTGTCTTTGTCAAAAATATTGCAGCCAAGATTATGATTATTATGACGACTATGACGACCATGACGACCTTGACGACCATGACCCAAGCTGTAAAACAGAAAAAGAGGGTTAAAATACATGGATTTTAGTATAAATACTTAAACATACATCTATCATAAATGCAACAGTCTAACTGTCAACTTCATCTGACATTAAAGCAATTATTATCCAATCAGCTACAATTTTTTATCCATTTTTTAGATTTTTCAGTGTGTTTTTATCAAACCATTTTAATAGATCAAAAACATGTCCTTGGTTTTTTTTTTCAATTATAAATGACAGCCTAATCAAAGTAATCATTGATACATGATAAGGCAAGCACCACATGTTTATTTAGACTTTGGTCTCAACTTTCTTAGAACTGTTTCAACCTAGCTCTAAACTGTTTCATTTCTCTTCAAAGCTCATACTACAGTGTAGCATCTGATATAGGATTGATATCACTCTACCATTACCAACATCAATCACTTTCTTACAACTGTTTCAACCTAGCTATAAACTGTTTCACTTCTCTTCATAGCTCACACTACAGTGTAGCATATGATATAGGATTTATATCACTTGATCATTACCAAAATCAATCACTTTCTTACAACTGTTTCAACCTAGCTATAATCTTTTTCACGTCTCTTCACAGCTCACACTACAGTATAGCATCTGATATAGGATTGATATCACTAGACCATTACCAACATCAAAACACTCTAGAAAGTAAAACTGATCAAATAATGAGATAAGAAGATTTACCAGCACTGCCACCAGGTTCATCATCATCCTTTGGTGTTGAAGTTGTATTTGCTGAAGAGGAGAGCAAAATTATGCAATATCATTCTTACCAAAAGATCTACAAGAATACAAACAAACTGTGATGTGACAAAGGCATAAGACCTTATAGTGTAACAGTTTGAATATTTAGGCCAAACATATGTTTGTTTCATCAAGTTTACCTAACACTTGATGTTAAATATGACTGACATGTCTAATGATACACTTTAGCAAGCTAGGTGTCACTTTGATGAGCACGGTAACATAACAGATTAAGAAGAATGTTATGACCCCTTCACTCGGTTCCACCTTAACCTAACTATCACATTGAAATGTTACTTTTTAAACAAAAAGTAAACTGAATTCCCCAATGTAGAGGACGATCTTGACTTTTAAAAGCAGAGATATTCTGAGAGACTCATTTTAGCTTGTTTCAAGTACATGAAGGAGATATTGTTTTGAAATAGAGAATCTTTCAAAGTATTATATAGTACAATTGAAAACCATACCACTAAAATCACGTAGTCTTTAAAAGGAAATTAAGCAATTAAAGCATAAAACAAAGAAGGAGCAGAACAAAATTCTAGACTGTAACAATGTTCGCCAGCAGGCTCAATGCACATATTACATCTAAGTTCTACCACACAATTGAGCCTTAACTGAACTTATCATTTTCTGTCACCGCTACAGCTATGCAACAGAACACATACGAACGTATTTTATAGGCCTATCAAGTCTCAGACACTGTGTATGCATATTGTGTGTATTAGATGGACACGTTTCGCATGCTTGTGGTATAGCCAAATGAGCCATTTTGAACGCGTCGGTACAAGTCCATCATTCATGTACAGAAATCACAAAATTCCTGTCGACAGACTGAACTCGAGATCTTTAACAATGTTATACATAGGGAGGAATATAAGTTGTAACAAATTATGACCCAGTATATGTTAGTGGATAAAAATGTGCACAAGTACGGGGAGGAGTGGGGGAAGGGGGCATTTGATATCGTGTCCCCCTATCTCAAACAAATCTGATCATTAACGATTAAAACTCCGTTAGGTCATAGATATTGATATTAATAAGAACTACCATGTATAAGTATAACTTTGAAAGACAATCAAAAATGGGGCAGTCACACTTTTTGGAGGGGGGGGGGGGGGCTTGGTAAAGATTATTGAATTACAATGACTATTTGTTACCTGGTGTATTGGAGTGTGATGAAGTTGTGCTACTCTCAGACTGTGCAGTGGTTGGTTCCTCTACGTTGTGAACTGAAAAGTGAAATGCATATTCATAGTTCTTGCTTATAAATACACATGTTAATTGCCTTTATGCTCACACGCAAAACATTCTTATTGTGAGGAAGATTTATGAAGTGAATGCATTCTTTTGTTCACGGAAATGCATTTTAGTTCCGATTTATCTATGAGTTTTTACCTAAGCGGGAATTAGCTGTACAATTTCCCATCAAACTTACAATATCCTTCTAAACTTTTCCAAACGCACACTATCGAAAGAGTTGTTTGGTGATATACCTTATGAAACTCCACTATCTTGATTTGTCAGATGACCATTGTGTTCCCTGGGCATTAACGCACAGAATGCAAAGCGGCAAAGATACTGTATATCATATAATAAAAGAGCACTCCACAAATGTTACAGCCTGATTTAACACATGTCAGAAAGATTTAACGACACATATCGTAGTTTTTTAAAACCGTTAGCTTTTTTTGGTGGATATTGCTGAGATGCATCCAAATCCGATAGGTAAATAAAGCCCACCTGAGATGTAGAAGTTATCTGTGTATCGAGGATATGTTTCCCCGTCACAGTCAATGTACTCCAGTTGGTAGTTTGTGCTATCAGACATAGTAATGTTGTTAAAAACCAGTACACCTGTATTGGTGATGTGTAACGTTCCATCCTCATATCTTGGTCCAATGGTACGACCGGAAGAACTCTCACAAGTTGCTGCAGTATACAATATGAAAAGTTACTCAGACATCAAGGTAACATCTTTCGCATGATGACATCACTGTGATTACAGAAACGTATATGACAAATTAATGTGTAATTTGATGTGAAAAGAAAACAAATGTGTGTGAGTGTCTGTAGTATGTTTGTGTGTGTATGTGGACAGTACTGTAACTATCATCCTTATTGCCTCGTTATATATTCCTCTAATCACGTGAGTAAATCAGTAATTTTGATATTTTTCAAGAATGTATCACACTTGACGGTACTCTTTCATAAAATGTAATACCATACCTTTCTGGTAACGTATTAAGTCATTACTCTCATTCCAGTACACGACGGATGTCCATTCATGGTTTGGCAATGAACACTCAACTTCAAATGTCGTAAAGAGTGTAGCTTCTTGAGTTTTATCACAGATAGAAGACGCACAACAAATATCTGGAATGAACACAGTTCTTTTTTTTTTTCATTTTTCATTTATTTATTTCCAGTATAAATATAAATATTTATAAACAGGACATCAAAAGTGAGTACCTAATAAGAAAATATTATTTTAAAATGTTAGTTTACAAAACAAAATCCCCAAACATTACTGGTTAAGGTGCAAAAAGGCAGGAGTTGTCCACCCCTTCTATCCCCCCTCCTCCAATAAAAGAAGGAAAATAGTCAAAGGGAAAATTAAAAAAAAAACCGACAGGTCTCACTTACTGGTGAAAACAATAATTAAAGTGACCAAGAGAAGTAACCTTCCCAGCTTCATATCGATTCGATGAAACACAAATGATGTCAGCTAGAATAACATCTGTAAAGAGAAAACATACAATCATATGACGTATTAATATAAAAGGCAATGATTTCGTCCATTAATTTTGGAAGAAGAACAAACATTAAAGAAATAGAAACCTCACTGACAATGAGAATACTACTTAATGATAATATAAATGTTAATTCTTCTTTCTTATAGCGAGATATTTTCACTCGGATTAACTTTGCTTTTGTACCGAGAAAATCGCATAACTGGACGAACTGAAACATAGAGATCAAATCTTAATGAGGCTTTGAAGCCTCATCTTAGTTCAAATTATGGATTTTGTTCAATAAGATCGATATATTTGAAAGTAAAATTGGTAATTGGCGTAATCGAAGGATTATCATATAGAAATGGCTTCAATTAATTAAATGTATGCTAGTAGGAAGTCCCATACACCAGATCATGTTTGGAAAGGATTTAACCGCATGCACCCACCGGAGAGCAGAGCTGGTTTCACATTAGAATTTTTAATTTTTCAAAGTTGAATAGGTTTATATGATTTGTCTATAGTGTTTGACAGGGTTGTTTCTAAAACGATGGATAAACCAGAAAACGAAAATGTTCAGTGATTACGATGCCTAAACATATTCATAGTGTGGTAAGCCATATTTGTTAATATTCATTAACTTATTCACACCAAAATGAAGAGGGATTATTTATTGACTAATGAGGCAACATAGAAAGGAAGGTACTAGGAATCAATTATCTGTTGTCAAAGTCTATTTAGTGACATAGTATAAAACAGATACATGCATGATATTAATGCGGTTAAGTTTTATGATCTATTAAGCATATATCCATACACTTACATTGTATTATCCAAGTGCATGTATAAAGCTATTAAGCATATACTATTTCAGAGTTATCTGATTAAGAATTGTATGTTCACTGATTAATATTATTGTTTTGTAAACAAAACACAAATATTTCGTTAACAGTTTCTAATATCGCTTGCCAAAGAGCTATGCAGCAGGTATTCAGTAAGATTACTTGTATAATATAAGAGTAAGAGACAAGTCAAGACTCTAGTCGTATACGGTACGCGACGGAGACAACTATAAGACTATCTACCTACACTGTGGAACTCTTGAAGGCACAGTCGCAGCAATCAACTGGGACTCGCAGAACTGGTCCAAAGACTAATTAAACTGCGCGTTTCAATGAGTATGTTGCTACTGAGCTGAGGGAACAGTTTCCTACTAATTGATCTCCCAGTCCCTTTTACGATATCTATGGGTCAGATGACACCACCTAATTGACGCAATTAGTTGGAAGTTGAATGGGGCTTCAAAGGCATCACTCCAAGGTGCTTCACCTACTGTGGCTGTGCATTATATTTGGGAGAAGGGATACAGGAAGCGAATGAGGGAAATGTCAGTAAAAGTTTGTTAGTTTATTTTTAATGTTTTATTTATTCACACTTATAACAAGCTTTCTAGGTTTTGAAGAGCAGTAGGCCACGTGGCTGTTTCGAGGCTGCCACCTCCTGAATATACCCTACATGACTGGTAACCACCCCCACCCCCCCCCCACCGTTTTCCACACATGAGCTTTGACCGCCACCTTCCCAACATCATCCATGGACAACTGCGTAGAAGTGTCAGATCTTGTGAAGACGGGCATACACACAAAACACAACTATATACGTAGACTGATTTCATGCAAGCCCCATTGCCATGATGCGAAACTTCATATCACCGGTTAAATAGTAGCTGACATCATAAGCTCCCCCTCCCATAGGTAATAGAAGGCATTAATCTCAGAAATAATAGGTTTCACAGCTATTTTCAATGATGTTAGTCTTTCAATTCGAATATGTTTCATATCATTTGTCTATAGTGTTTAGGCAGAGTTGATTCTGAATGGATACAAAATTGTAAATTTCCTAAATCGTCATCTATTCTGTATTTCATGGCTCGTTCATTTGGGCATACTTTACCCACTTTCAGAACTGTTCAAGAGGATTATCTTATATCAAAGTTATTCACTAGAGTCTTTAATGTGGAACTGGTAGTGATCCACAGATAGGTCAGGAACGAAATGGATACCGATTTGTTAACGTTACAAAACGTAAGAAGGATGCAGTTGGATATTGTCGTCTTTTTGTAAATAAAGTTACAGTCAGAGGTACCACAGTTTTCTATCTAAGTGCATTGAATATACCAAATACCACGTAGGCTAATTAGATCGCCAAGGAGGCTCAAAGTGAAACACAGATGATATATTTGTTTTTTAATCTTTGACCTTTGATTGTAAATCAAAGTTTCTCAAACAGAGATATCTTATACAATCAACGATTCGTAAACATTGATTTATTTAGCAATACGCCATATGCATATAATAATACAAAGAACAGTGCAGTCAAGATAAATAATTAAATAATGAGGTATAACAGTCTTTCAGAAATGATTTTGTCATTCAATGGAAACCGATGTAATAGTTTCAAAAAATCGTCTTGCTATTATTATGTTCACACGACTTTACTTACTAATTTCCCCAAAATATGACGTTCGTAGGATACCTCCTTTAGAAATACTTTGCCTTGCCTGGTCAATCTCGTTGCGTTTCACTCCTTAATGTTTTCTATCGTTTATCTATCTAAATGAAAAGAAAATAATTACGAGATAGGCATGGATGATACGTCAACTTTATGATACTAATACTACTGCAAATTGCAAACTCTGCATACAATTGCGTGTTGTATTGCTACTGTACTATTACTATAGTATATATTTATATAGCCTATAAACTAGGCCTATACATATAGTACATAAGTATAGTACAAACTTGAAGTGAGACCAAGACAACGTACTCCGTCATGATCTATATGAATGAAATACAAACCATTTGATCAAACTTCAATAAGTGATGACATATATAAAAACACATCAACTAGATTTATCTAAAAGCTGCCATATCAAAGAAAATTGGTTTTTATTCACGGTCAATCTTTACGTTGATAGAATATACTTGCACATCTGAACTGTAGCAAAGGCTACAGGAGACAATCATTTATGTAAAGATGATAGTTAATATGTAAAGCGTACTATACATACCAATAGTAAGCGATACGATAAAACGCGATTAAGTTCACGAGATAAGAAGCACATGTGTTCACTGCATGGAAGCTACAAAGTATTCCCATAATATCAACAATTAACACTTTAAGATTTAATGAACTAACGACTTAGAACAAACAAATGATGGAAGCTGCTTCTCGCAAAAGAAAAAGCCCACATAGTAAATATGACAACTTCCCATGATATTATTTATTGATGTTTGACCGCATGAGCTGAAAGTTACACGGATTTGGCGAGTATCATAAAACATCTATGCTGCTAAACTATGAAGGCGATGTAAAGAAGGTAATAACAACGCAAATGTTAGTACTAAAATATTAATTTACTTACCCACTTTCAGAAATGTTCAAGAGTAGTATCTAATAACAAAATTTATTCATGAAAGTCCTTAATGTGGAACTGGTCGCGATCCACAGATATGTCGGGTATGAAATGTATTACCGGTTAAGTAACGTTACACAACGTAAGAAGGATGTTGTAGGATATTTTCGTCTTTTTGTAAATCAAGTTACAGACAGTGGTTACAGACGTACCGCAGTTTTCTAAGTGCATTGACTATATCAAATACCACGTAGACTAATTAGATCGCTAAGGAGTCTCCCCAAAGTGAAACAAGGTTTAAACATTTGTTGTACCATACTTTACTCTTTGACCTTATTTGATTGTAAATCAAAGTTTCTCAAACAGAAATATCTTATACAATCAACGATTTGTAAACATTGATTTAATTAGCAATACGTCATTGCCAGATAATGATACAGAGAACATGCAGTCAAGAGTATATATATATATATATATATATATATATATGTATATATATGTGTGTATATATATATATATATATATATAATTATATAAAGTACACAGAACAATGCAGTCAAGATAAATATATACTAAAACAGAGAACAGTGCAGTCAAGATAATAATATCATAATACAGAGAACAGTGCAGTCAAGATAAATTATTAAATAACGACGTAGCTATTTAAGACTAGCCAGAATTAAGCGAAAATATGACTTTATGACACCTTCTTAGTAGCCTATCCCAAAACATAGTGCTTCACGGTAGTGGTCTCAAATAACTATACAATTGAAGTTTTGACAAATTTTGATACTTATCGTGAACAATTCTCATATGCGTCACAAAGATTGTTAGGTTATAACGCTGTAGTTACGAGTAACGCAGTTCACATAAACAACATTGTATGTTTTAATATAGTATAAGTTAGCAAATTCATATAAGCTGATTCCCTGTTGATTAACATTAATTCGGTACATTGACAAGTCTTAACCGTTATATAGTTTATCATACAATTATCATTCAGTTGTTATGAGGATTAATTTTCGTGGCATGGCCCCAATAGTTTTCAAAGCAATGATTTTCAAATAGACCTTTTCAAACATGTAAAGTTGATGAATTTTGACAATGTTTGTCTTGGACTCATGCTGTCCCTCCACCCCTCCCTCCTGCCATCAGAAACCCATATCGGGGCTCTGATCAGCAAATTAAAGAAGGGATGTAAAATTATACTTCTTTAACGTATGAAGCGATGCAGAAAATATGACAATTATCTGACTTTAGTTTTCAATGTATTAGGAATCAATCTTTAAAATAAACAACACCGGAATATTTTTGAAAGATTATAATGTCTTTCTTGCTGTGTTTATGGCTCATGGCTTCTGCGGGATCCTTAGGTTCTTTTCCACGGACTTGAAACAACCTGACACATATTTTGATCATGGGCGGCGATCCTGGGGGGGGGGGGGAGGGGGGATATATCCCCCATGAAAATGGGTGGAGGGGATGTAATACACCATATCCCCCCACCAAATGCCAGGGATAAGAATATTTTCATGCCTACATTTATGCATCATCGTGAATGTACGGCTCTTTTTTAGCTTCATTTCTCGCCTACCATAAACGCAGTGTGATCTTTTCAAATAAACCGTCTTTATCTTTATCACGGTATTGATATAGTACATATATGCACCCTCATAGTATTCATATAGGCCCTATAGTAGGCCTACACACGTACATGTTCCCTCGAACAGCTGAGAATCTCATGTTACCAGGGTAATGCTTAATACACGTTTCACCTGGATGCCCTAGCAATCGGTACCTAGGAATGTAACTATGTGTAATTGTGTATTGCATGTGCATAGGCCTATAATAGCCTGCATGAGGCCATTTTTCGAATAATATAAAAGAGCTCTCGAACATTCTAACGTAGCGCCTGAAACAAGATTGACAGGGGCAATTTTCCCCAAATAACACCCGAAATTAAAAAAAAGTATTTTGGATCCTGATTATGAGATATTTCGGACATGATATTCCTATTTTAAAGTTGGGTATATGCCGCTTGGAAACCTTGGGAAGTGCCGTTTCCGGCCATCTAGAGGGTTTGTAAATCCCCAAATTTTCTTGTACGCTACGCCAACTCATGGTGGCGCTACGCTTAGATAGTCAACAAGGTCATATCCCCCCCACTCGGAAGTACGGATCGCCGCCCATGATTTTGATTATTCCACACAGCACAACACATTCGGCCACTATAAACAGTGAGAAAAACTGGGGCACCGTTTGGTCAAAACGGGCTGGCGAGAATTCTGTCTGCCTGTTCATTATTATTATTATTTTCTACAATAGGTATATGGATTTACTTTCCCAGTTTTGTTAACTTATTTTTGTGCATACTCAGTTCACGCACTCAACTTAATCGACCATGCATATTCTAGCCCCCTCCCTCCCCACGACTGGCCTCTAAATCATGTCGGGTAGACCAATATTTCGTGACTGAAATGTATTACATTCAGGCTTAATTATCAATAGCTATCCAGACGGTCGGGCCGGCGATCCCAAACGCGTGCATCTTATTGGGCCAACACCATGGCACCCTGTTCGCCCGCTGGCTCACTGCACATACTACATCTAAGGTCTACCACCCAAATAAGCCTTCAAATAAAAATGAAAAGGTTCAAACTGTCCTGCTATACAGCTATAAAACAGAATACGTACGAACGTGTTGTAGGCCTATCACTCAGACACTGTGTATGCATATTGTGTGTGTCAGATGGAAAACGTGCATAGCCATATGAGCCATTTTGGACATCGTAGGCGGTACCAAACCATAATTCATGTACAGAAACCACAAAATTCCTGTCGACTGACTGAACTCGAGATCTTTAAGAATTTGACATACGATTTTGACATATAAGTTGTAACAAATTATGACGCGTAAGAGACTATTAAATCCCTAAAGAAAAGGAATTTTAGAACCACAGTCTCGATGTATAGAGACTGGGGGTGCATGAGACATAGGCGTAGGAGCCCATTTTGATTTGAGGGGTGGGGGGGCTGTAACGACTTGCCCGAAAAATATAACCATTTTTCTTCACGCGCTCCGCGAGCGTGAAACATATTAATGTGCATATCATATAGGCATGCAACGGTTATTACATCGCATACAAATAACATACAATCATTTGTCGTGTTATTACCCTTCCATATTGGTTATAATTATTGGGGAAGTCGTTACAATAATAATGAAAATAATAATATCAGTTTAACCATTGAAAAACACAACATTCCAAATTATTTTTCTTTCAGTAGGTGGCCGAAAAATTCTCAGCATGTTGCCCGAATTTTCATAAAATGTTTTGGTTGGGGCTGCAGCCCCCCCCCCCCAGCCCCTCCGTCTCCTACGCCTATGAGAGTGGATCAGTTAAGTCCTTTGGTTCTCGTGCCCAGGAATCATAGAATCACAGCCTCGATGTGTAGAGACTGGGGGTGCATGAGAGTGGATTGGTTAAGCCCTTGGTTCTTGTGTCCAGGCTCTATCTTGGGTAATTTTTTCTTAAGTAGTATTACAGACTGACACATGCCGGTATATGAGTACACTTTTTAAGGAATCATGATATTGAGTATGTATAAAGTTGTTAGGTAAACAGTTAATATTATGTATTCGTTATATGTTTTCTTAGTTTAGCTTTAATTATGATAATGTAATGACATTTGCGTCATACGGATATTAATTTACGTCCTGTCTGGCGGTTTTCTACCGTGAAAAACACATGTTTTGTACACATTATACCGAGTGGAATATTTGTCATGTAAATTCTAAAGTAAACTATGTAGACTATAGATATTTAACTAACGAACATCTGGGATATCAATATATACTATCTGATGTTTAGCTAATGCATCTGTTCTATTTTATAAGATAAAATAACTTTGTTGACATAAATTGAAAGCTGTTTATAGGAAACCAAATGAATGAATGCTTTTCAATATCATTTGTCATATCACTTTTCAATATTCGTTGTCAAATTGTTTGTATACTTTCTATTCAAACGTCAGATTACATTCCAATTGATGCGGTTTAACAATTTTGTTTTTACTCTTAGAGTTTATTTAGCAGATGGTAAGTTTGAATGACAGTAAATGGCAATCGTGAACCTTACCAAGTTTAACTATACATATCAGACAAATGCCTTGGCAATTCAAACGAAAGAATACATATTCATACAGTAAATTAAATATAGCAGGTGCCCGTATTGTCTTTAGTTCTGATAGACTATGTGGAGGATTATCATATATTTGTATATGCATGGTTGAAGATAAAATGAATACAAAATCTGTTTTATTAGGTTTGTATGGAGCAACAGTTCTTAATAATAGGGTTTAATTAAAGTTAATCATGATTACTAATGAAATGGAGGTGTATGAATCAATGTTAAGTATTAGAGTATTCCATAGATTATTATATAGGCTAATTACATAATTAATCATTATAAGCCATAGAGTTACTTATAGAAAATACATTTATTGCCAAAATTGGCCGCTGCTCATTACCGCTACTTCTTAAAATACGAAAATGAGTTCACAAATAGAAGTTGATCTAATTGGAACCTTCTAATTGGGGAAACTCTACTTCATTGCTGATTATCTTGGAATCGAGTCAGCAAGATGACCATTGGAGTTTAATTGACGAGAGCGAGTATCATTGCGTGGGTTCCATCGGCCCAATAACACCCATGGACTATAGGGCACATGGTGGGGTCCAGGGGCTGAAAATTAAACAATTTGAACACAGAAAACTAGCTTCAAGTGCCCCAAGAGGTGAGAAGAAATGATCATTTTGAACTCGGGGTGATCCGGGTGGATATGTTTCTAAGGCAGCAAGGGGTGCTTTCAAGTTGACAGATGTTTACAAGTATGGACAGCCCAACTGAAGTGTAGGAAGTTACTCTAATTTATACAAAAGTTCGCGGATATACTTCCTTTAATTGCAAACAGTAGGCATATGTTGTTCTAATTCTAATATGAACATAGGCCTAATTATGTATTTTTCGAGTTAGTGGAAAGTTTTTGCCCAAGGTTCGACCAATCAACATCTCTACGAGTTTAACATTTGTATCTGAGTATACCGTACCAGTTCGATTAATCACACGCGCAAATGGAGATGTTAAAGGTCACGTTGTGACCCTGGGATATAAACGAAGCGAGTTGCATAGCAGATCACGCAATCAGTAAACAGTGGTATTGCGACCATATCTAAAAGCTTCACAATAATCAATGCGTGAACATTGCTAAATGTTTATCCTTCATCAACAGGTTCTTTCTATTTGTTAATATTTTTCATGGTTTGTCCTTAGTGAGATGTTTAAGGGAGGTGTGTTAGCCAATCAGGTGTTACATCTATACCTCCTAAATATTCAGGGAAGTGGATTTTAAATTCTTATACTTTCCTTGCATTTTATGAGCTCAAAGAACTGTTTCAATGATGTACCCTGAATTAACCATAGGTCATGTCAAAAACCAAAGTAAACAAACTTATTTGTAATATGATAATGAATCTATTGTTCTATCGGTGATATAGAGATGAAAACAAACCCGGAGGAGGGGTCCTTCTTGTTTTGAAATATTACGGGCAAAGTAGATGATTGTACTGCAAAATGGTAACTAAATTATAAGGAGAGCTGAAACAGCTGTTGTAGCGAAACTAGTTCAATGAGGGAAGGTGAAGGGAAGGAGGGTGTGGCGGGGGTGTCATTTTGTCACATGTTTGATAAAATTGGTGCTTTAAACCACCTTTGTTTGAGTAAATTGACAAAGTGATTCATTCCACTTATATTCTTTAGAAAAGAAATGAGAAAAAAATACATATAATGATTAAAAGATGTGAAGACTCTCTCACAAAGAAACGTCACATGCCGGTAATCTGACCTACTTTCGAATGAGGTGTAATAGAAGTGTTAGACACCACCGTCAATCTCATTAAATACATACACAACTTGCTACCGTCGGTAATTATATACTAGTGTACAGTCAATACATACAGCTACGGTTAATACCCACAGCACAGTGTACATATAGCAGCGATGGACATCTCAGGTCCAGATAAAAGATAACAAGGTATCACGTTTCATTACTGTCTGCATTTTGTAGTGACAAGAAGAAAACTTCCCTTGCAAGCAACGGAAAGTTAACTTTTTTTCAGAGCGCGGCACGAGGTTAGTGGGCGAGTCTTCAATGCCTTTAAGAAGAAGAGATTACAAAGTACATCTCAAAAAAGTTGCATTTTACATAAATTGTTACTTTGCAGTGGTCTGACCAAACCATGTATCTTTGTAAATATTTTATTTATATCTCTCTATCAAGAGAATAGATTTATGCTAATACAATTATTAGATTTTTAAGAATGATCGAATTATTAACCGTTTGGTCAAATCAGCAGAAGTATATTTATCTCACTAATTTAGTGCAATGTTTATTGGAATCCTTTGAACTTTTCACCTAAACTTCATAATTCCATATCAGACTTGGTGGACTATAATACATGATTTTGTTTTTTATTTTGGTACCATTACGATCCAGCAAAGTACAATCAAATTGTAACAAATTCTATGCAAAATGCATCTTTGAGGAAATGGCTCCATAATTGACCATTTAAATTACTTAACATTTAAAAATACATATTTAAAATGTTTGAACATTATTTATGGCTAATGTTCTCCACCGTTGGCCAGTTTCGCTCTGTTGTTTCTATCTCTGGTTCTCATACATTTGATGATTACGGCGAGGCACAGGACAATGGCGACAATACAAGCTACAACTATGATGATAATCACCCAAGTATCTAAACCAGTAAAGACAACAGACCACGAAAATGATGCTTAAATTGTAAACAAAATTGATTGAATAAGGTAAAAAATGTGAAAATATTCTCTGAAAGCAATTTCGGTATACCGTAAGTCAAACATACGCATAATAAATTATCAGGTGATTTTTTCTCCACCCTGCACCCACACTCCTCTTTCCCTCTGCCCAGCCCACCACTTCCAAAAGGGTCATAATAGTGAGCATTATCATGATTACAATGAGATCGATTGTGTCGTTTGAACAGACTATTGTTTCCTTGGACATCTACGGATTTACAATCAGCGTCCGAAGCCTAGTGGTTAGGGCGTCCGCATATAAAGCGGGAGGCCCGGATTCGAATCCCTGTGGGAAGCTGGAAGTTTTTTCACTGTTCTGGACTTTCCAACTATACAATTTCAATTATATATATATATATATATATATATATATATATATATATAAATATATATATATATATAAATATTTATATATATATATATACATATATATATATATATATATATATATATATATACAGTAGTGTTGGCCCAATGTCAGGCTACTATAACATATTTCATTAAATGAGTTTAGGCATCCAAACATATTATTCTATAGTAGTGTTTGTCAAATATTATTAAGCTATTAAAATAATAATATTAATGAAGTTAGGTTTCGATATATTCAATATGAAAGTAGATTAAAGCTTTTGATAGGTTGCAGTAAATATATTGATATGTAAGAATTTTAGGCATTAATGCTTTAAGAAATACAGACATTAATCAACCAATCACAGATTTCCGATTATTTCTTGAGGTTGCATGGGCATGCCACCACTACATCCAGTTCTCACAGTCCTTCTGAAACTTTTAGAATAGCTTAGAGAAGAAAGGCTGATGAATGTCATAAAATCAAATTAATAAGATACAAACAAACTCTTAGATAGTGAAATACTTTAAAAATCCATAAAAAAAATTAAAAAATACACAGAATCTTAGACAATCTCAAGAAAATCAAATTAATTTTATATTTTATAGTTGAAGGTTTGCAGTCTTGTTCAAGGCCAAGGCCATCTCACAGGATACTATAAAACTTAAACCCTAGTTACAGTAACTTGTCACACCCACAAACCAAAGTGTTCATAATTCAAACAATCCTTCCTGGGCCCTACAGTGCCTCACATCCACGTGTTCCCGGGGGAATTCCCATAGGGTGCAGCCACACACCGACACACACAACTATATTTACAAGTTACCCATTCATATACCTTTGTGAAGAGAGTCAATGGTGATTAAATGCCTTGCCCAAGGACAACATAACTTGTTTCCATTTTGAACATATTTTTATTGTTCATATACCCAGCTTTCACTCAATCATTGCCTTTGTGCACTTTTATTTTTTTGTTTCTTTGCTCTCTGAATGTACTGACACTAACAGTTTTGACTCATTCTGTCTCCCCACCCCCATCCCCACCCCAAACACTAACAGTATCGGCCCAATCTTTCTCCCAACCCCATCCCCAAACACTAACGGTATTGACCCATCCTGTCTCCCAACCCCACCCCCAAACACTAACAGTATTGACCCATTCTGTCCCCCACCCCCTGCTCTAATCAGGTACGGTACCATTCCGGGTCAATGCTATTTCCTCTGTAGTATCATTGTTACCCTCTCCCTGTCTGCCAGCGGGTGTCGTGCTGCCTTGTGCCTTGCTTTTTGTCCACAGAATAACAGCAACGACAGCCACGACCACGATAATTATTATGACGACGATGATGATCCAAACTGTAAACAAACGAAAGGGTTGAAATACATGACACTTAGAATACAAACATGAACATACAGACCATCTATCAAAATATGCAACAGTATAACTGTCAACTTGTTCTGACATGAAAGCAACTATTATCCAATCAGCGTACAAAATCTCCTATTCCATTTAAAAAAAAATTCAGTGTATAACGGAGCAAATTTAACAGAAGATGAATATTCCCTTTGTATTTTTTTCATTTATCAATACCAGCCAAATCAAAGCAACTATAGATACACACACACACACACATATATATATATATATATATATATATATATATATATATATATGTGTATATATATATATTTATATATATATATATATTGAAATTAACTATATATATATATATATATATATACACACATATATATATATTTAAATATATATAGGCCTATATATATATATTTATATATATATATATATATGTGTGTGTGTGTGTATTTATATATATATATATATATATATATATATATATACACACATATATATATTTAAATATATATATAGGCCTATATATATATATTTATATATATTTATATATATATATATATGTGTGTGTGTGTGTGTATTTATATATATATATATATATATATATATATACATATATATATATATTTATATATATATATATATTTCGTAGTGAGTTGGAAAATCAAGAATAGTTTGTCTTTAGTGAGATGTTTAAGGGAGGTGTGTTAGCCAGTCAGGTGTTACATCTATACATCCTAAATATTCAGGGGTAGTGGATTTTAAATTTTTATACTTTCCTTGCATTTATGAGCTCAAAGAACTGTTTCAATGATGATCACTGAATTAACCCTAGGCCATGTCAAAAACCAAATATTGTGACATAGTCAAATGAGTTATTTTGGACAGCGCATGCGGTACAAATCAACCATTCATGTACAGAAACCACAAAATTTCTGTCGACTTACTGAACTCGAGATCTTTAAGAATATTACAAAGGGAGGAATATAACTTGTAACAAATTATGACCCAGTATACGTAAGTGGTTAAAAATGTGCACAAGTAGGGAGGGGGGGGGGATGTGCTATCGTGTCCCCCATCTCAAAATAATCAGATGATTAACGATTAAAACTATGTTAGGTCATAGATAATGACATTAACAGGAACACCCGTGTGTAAATATAACAATGAAAGAAAATCAGAAATGGGGCAGTTATATATTTTTTTCGGCTGGATAAGGATTATTGACTTACTATGAGTTTTTCCCCCAGATGTATTGGGCTTTGATGAAGTTGTGCTGCTCTCAGACGATGCAGTGGCTGGTTCATCTTCGTTGTGAACAATAAAGTGAAACAGATTACGACTATATTCTCAAACGATTACATAATATTTACAGTTCTTGCTTAATGACATTAACAGGAACGCACATGCATAAATAAAACAATGAAAGATAATAAAAAATGGGGCAGTCATATTTTATTTTTTGTTGGGCTTGATAAAGATTATTGAATTTCAATGACTATTTGTTACCTGGTGTACTGGAATGTGATGAAGTTGTGCTGCCCTCAAACGGTGCAGTGGTTGGTTCCTCTACGTTGTGAACTGAAAAGCGAAATGCATATTCATAGTGAAATGTTCAAGTGAAATTCATATTCATAGTTCTTGCGTGCAAATACACATATTAGTTGCCTTTATGCTGACACGCAGGAAATATTCTTATTGTGAAGAAGATATATGAAGTGAATGTATTCTCTTGTTCACGGAAATGCATTTTAGTTCCGATTTATCTATATATGAGTTTTTAACCTAACCGGGAAAGAGCTGTACAACTTCCCATCAAACTTACAATAACCTTTTAAACTTGTACAAACGCACCCCATCGAAAGAGTTATTTGGCGATCTACTTTTTGTAACTCCACTATCTTAATTTCCACTTGTCAGATGATAAATGTGTTACCTGGGTTTTTATGCACAGAATGTCAAGCGGCAATGGAAACTGTATAAAATATAACTTAACAGCAGTCCACAAATGTTACAATCTGATTTAGCACATGTCAGAGAGACTTAACGACACATATCGTAATTTCTTAAACCCTTAGCTTTTTTGTTGGATATTGCTGAGATGCATCCAAAGCCGATAGGTAAATAAAGGCCCACCTGAGATGTAGAAGTTATCTGTGTATTGAGGATATGATCCCCCGTCACAGTCAATGTACTCCAGTTGATAGTTTGTGCTATCAGTGAAAAAAATGTTGTTAAAAACCAGTGCACCTGCATCGGTGATGTGTAACGTTCCATCCTCATATCTTGGTCCAAAAGTATCACCGGAAGAATCTTCACATTTTGCTGCAGGATACAATATTTACTCAGAAATCAGTTCAGTTCAGTTCAGTTAATACATTTCGCATATACATACACATACAAAAACAGTGCATTAGAGAAAGCATAAAATGTTTATCAAAGATAGTAACCCTAAAGAAAGAAAATAACAGAACAATGTAAGAAAGAAAATCAAAATGTACAAAACAAAATTGACAATAATATCAATCATGGTACTTGGAAGTTAGATAACTCTTTAGTTGATACCTCAATGAAACACATGATTTCGAATAGTTAACATCTTTCGCATGATGACATCACTGTGATTACAGAAACGTATATGACAAATTATTGTGTAATTTGATGTGAAAAGAAAACAAATGTGTGTGTGTGTGTGTGTGAAGTATGTTTGTGTGTGTAAGTGGACAGTACTGCAACTATCATTCTTATGGCCTCGTTATATATTCCCCTAATCACGTGAGTAATTCAGTAATTCAATAATTTTGATATATTTCAAGAATTTATCATACTTGACGGTACTCTTCCATAAAATGTAATACCATACCTTTCTGGTAACGTATTAATTCATGACCTTCCTTATGGTAAATGACGGATATCCATTCAAGGTTTGGCAATGAACACTCAACTTCAAATGTCGTAAAGAGTGTAGCTTCTTGAGTTTCATTACAGATAGAAGACGCACAACAAATATCTGAAATGAACACAGTTCTTTCTATTTTTCATTTTTCATTTTTCATTTATTTATTTCCAGTATAAATATAAATATTTGTAAAAAGGACATTAAAAGTGAGTACCTAATAAGAAAATATTATTTTAAAATGTTAGTGTACAAAACAAAATCCCCAAACATTACTGGGTAATAAATGAAAACATGAAGCAACAAATAACGGAGGTGCAAAAAGGCAGGAATTGTCCACCCCTTCTAGCCCCCCTCCCCCAATAAAAGATGCAAAATAATCAAAGGGAAAATGAAAAAAATTGAAAGGTCTCACTTACTGGTGAAAACAATAATTAAAGTGACCAAGAGAAGTAACCCTCCCAGCTTCATATCGATTCGATGAAACACAAAATGAAGTCAGCTAGAATAACATCTGCAAAGAGAAAACATAGAATCGTATGACGTATTAATATAAAAGGCAATGATTTCGTCCATTAATTTCGGAAGAAGAACAAACATTAAAGAAATTGACACCTCACTGACAATGAGAATATAACTTTACGATATTATATATGTCTGACTCAATTCTTCTTTCTTAAAGCAAGATATTTTCACCCTGAACTTTATATAAATATTTTTCTGAACTTTGCTATTTTACCGAGAAAATCACATCACTGGACGAACTGAAACATATAGATAAAACCTTAATAAGTCTTTGAAGCTCATCTTAGTTCAAATTATGGATTTTGTTTAATAAGATCGATATATTTGAAAGTAAAATTGGTAATTGGCGTAATCGAAGTATTATCATATAGAAATGGCTTCAATTAATTAAATGTATGCTAGTATAGGAAGTCCCATACATGTTGATATAAATTAACTTATTCACACCAAAATGAAGAGGGATTATTTATTAACTAATGAGGCAACATATGAAGGAAGGTACCAGGAATCAGTTATTTGTTAACAAAGTCTATATAGTGACAAAGTATAATGCATGCATATTTTAGTGGTTAAATTTTATTACCTATTAAGCATATATCCATACACTTACATTGTATTATCCAAGTGCATGTATAAAGTTATTAAACATATACTATTTCAGAGTTATCTGATCAAGAATTGTTTGTTCACTGATTAATATTATTGTTTTGTAAACAAAGCACAAATATTTCGTTAACAGTTTCTAATATCGCTTGCCAAAGAGCTGAGCAGCAGGTATTCAGTACGATTACATGTATAATATAAGAGTAAGAGACAAGTCAAGACTCTAGTCGTATACGGTACGCGACGAAGACTCTTCACAACTACACTCTCTACCTATACACTGTGGAACTCTTGATGGCACAGTCGCAGCAAGCAACTGGGACTCGCAGAACTGGTCAAAAGACTAATTAAACTGCGTTTCAATGAGTATGTTGCTACTGAGTTGAGGCAACAGTTTCCTACTAATTGATCTCCCCAATCCCTATTACGATATCTATGGGTCACATGACACCACCTAATTGACGCAATTAGTTGCAGGTTGAATCGGGCTTCAAAGGCATCACTCCAAGGTGCTTCACCTACTGTGGCTGTGCATTATATTTGGGAGAAGGGATACAGGAAGCGAATGAGGGAAATGTCAGTAAAAATTTGTTAGTTTATTTTTAATGTTTTATTTATTCACACTTATAACAAGCTTTCTAGGTTTTGAAGAGCAGTAGGCCACGCGGCTGTTTCGAGGCTGCCACTTCCTGAATATGAACACATATACCCTACATGACTGGTAACCCCCCCCCCCCCCGGTTTTCCACACATGAGCTTTGACCGCCACCAATATCAAAAGGCTTCTTTAACTTAATGTTATACACTTTGTCATGTTCTTGCAACTGACATGCATAAATGCTCCTTTGTATTCTTTGAAACCTTGTCTAATTTCATCAGACTGAGTTCCGTTATCAACTGATTAATTAACTGACCACTAATTTTTAAAACTCGATAGAGTACATCTGGGGCAACACGTGGAAAGGTATACACAAGGGAGGTAACACACACGAACAGTTTTTTGTTTCTTAAATTTTGCCCATTCTCTGTTTTGTTTTCAATGTCCTGACCCCCTTCCCAACATCATCCATGGACACTGCCTAGAGGTGTCCGATCTTGTGAAGACGGGCATACACACAAAACACAACTATACGTAGACTAACTTCATGCAATTCCCATTGCGAACCTCATATTACCTGTTAAAAATAAGTTGACATAATAACACCCCCCCCCCCTCCCATAGGTTATAGAAGGCATTAATGTCAGGAATAATAGGTTTCACAGCTTTTTTCAATGATGCAAGTCTTTCAATTTGAATAGGTTTATATTATTTGTATAGAGTGTTTAGGCAGAGTTGCTTCTGAAACGATGGATACAAAATTGTAAATTGCCTAAATTGTTATCTATTCTGTATTACATGGCTCGTACATTTGTGCATACTTTACCCACTTTCAGAACTGTTCAAGAGGAGTATCTTATATCAAAGTTATTCATAGAAATCCTTAATAGGGAACTGGTCGCGATCCACAGATAAGTCAGGAATATTATGTATTACCGGTTTAGTAACGTTACACAACGTAAGAAGGATGCAGTAGGATATTTCGTCTTTTTGTAAATAAAGTTACAGACAGTGGTTACAGATGTAACGCAGTTTTTAAGTGCATATAGGTTATATCAAATACCACGTACTAGACTAAATAGATCGCTAAGGAGTCTCCCCAAAGTGAAACACAGATTAAATATTTGTTGTACCATACTTTACCCTTTGACCTTACTTGATGGTAAATCAAAGTTTCTCAAACAGATAAATCTTATACGATCAACGATTTGTAAACATTGAGTTTGTTAGCAATACGCCATATGCATATAATAATACAAAGAACAGTGCAGTCAAGATAAATAATTAAATAATGACGTATAACAGGCTCTCAGAAATGATTTTGTCATTCAATGGAAACCGATGTAACAGTTTCAGAAAATCGTCTTGCTATAATTATGTTCACACGACTATACTTACTAATTTCTCCAAAATATGACGTTCGTAGGATACCTCCTTTAGAAATATTTTGCCTTGCCTGGTCAATCTCTTTGCGTTTCCTCCTAACGTTTTCTATCGTTTATCTATCTAAATAAAAAGAAAATAATACGAGATAGGAATGGATGATACGTCTTCTTCATGAAACTAATACTACTGCCAATTGCAAACTCTGCATACAATTGCGTGTTGTATTGCTACTGTACTATTACTATAGTATATATTTATATAGCCTATAAACTAGGCCCATACATATAGTACATAAGTATATTACAAACTTGAAGTGAGACCAAGACAACGTACTCCGTCATGATCTATATGAATGAAATACAAACCATTTGTTCAAACCTCAATAAGTGATGACATATATAAAAACACATCAACTAGATTTATCTAAAAGAATGCCAATATCAAAGAAAATTGGTTTTTATTCACGGTCAATCTTTACGTTGATAGAATATACTTGCACATCTGAACTGTAGCAAAGGCTACAGGAGACAATCATTAGAGTAAAGATGATAGTTAATATGTAAAGAATACTATGCATACCAATAGTAAGCGATACGATAAAACGCGATTAAGTTCACGAGATAAGAAGCACATGTGTTCACTGCATGGAAGCTTCAAAGTATTCCCATAATATCAACAATTAACACTTTAAGATTTAATGAACTAACGACTTAGAACAAACAAATGATGGAAGCTGCTTCTCGCAAAAGGAAAAGCCCACATGGTAAAAATGACAACTTCCCATGATATTATTTATTGATTTTTGACCGCATGAGCTGAAAGTTACACGGATTTGGCGAGTATCATTAAACGTCTATGCTGCTAAACTTTGTAGGCGATGTAAACAAGGGAAAACAACGCAAATGTTTGTACTAAAATAATAATTTACTTACCCACTTTCAGAAATGTTCAGGAGGAGTATCTTTTATCAAAATGTATTCATGAAAGTCCTTAATGGGGGACTGGTCGCGATCCACAGATATGTCGGGAATGAAATGTATTACCGGTTTAGTAACGTTACACAACGTAGGAAGGATGTAGTAGGATATTTTTGTCTTTTTGTAAATAAAGTTACAGACAGTGGTAACAAACGTACCGCAGTTTTCTAAGTGCATTGGCTATATCAAATACCACGTAGGAGTCTCCCCAAAGTGAAACAAGGTTTAAACATTTGTTGTACCATACTTTACTCTTTGACCTTATTTGATTGTAAATCAAAGTTTCTCAAACAGAAATATCTTATACAATCAACGATTTGTAAACATTTATTTATTTAGCAATACGTCATTGCCAGATAATAATACAGAGAACATGCAGTCAAGAGTATATGTATATATATATATATATATATATATATATAGTACACAGAACAATGCAGTCAAGATAAATATATACTAATACAGAGAACAGTGCAAACAAGATAAATAAATGAAATTACGACTTATAACAGGTTTTATGGAAACCTTTAGCTAGTTAAAACCAGCAAGAATTTAGCGGAAATATGGCTTTATGACACCTTCTTAGTAGCCTATCCCAAAGCATAGTGCTTCACGATAATGGTCTCAAATAAGTATTTAACTGAAGTTTTGAGAAAACTTTGATATTTATCATGAATTATTAGCATATGCGTCACAACGTTTGTTTGGTTATAACGCTGTAGTTACGAGTAACGCATTTCACATAAACAACATTGTATGTTTTGATATAACACAAGTTAGCACAATCATGTAAGCTGATTCCCTGTTGATAGGAACATTAATTCGGTACATTGACATGTCTTAACCGTTACATAGTTTATTATATAATTATCATCCAGTTGTTATGAGGATTAATTTTCGTGGCAATGATTTTCAAATAGACCTTTTCAAACATGTAAAGTTGGTGAATTTTGACAATGTTTGGACTAAGGCATTCCCTCCCCCCCCCCCTGCCATCAGAAACCCATATCGGGGCTCTGATTAGCAAATTAAAGAAGGAATGTAAAATTATACTTCTTTAACGTATGGAGCGATGCAGAAAATATGACAATTATCTGACTTTAGTTTTCCATGTATTAGGAATCAATCTTTAAATAAACAACACAGAAATATTTTGAAAGATTATAATTTCTTTCTTGCTGTGTTTATGGCTCATGTTAATTGCGGGATCCCTAGGTTCTTTTCCACCGACTTGAAACAACCTGACACATATTTTGATTATTCCACACAGCACAACACATTCGACCACTATAAACAGTGAAAAAACTGGCGCACCGTTTGGTTAAAACGGGCTGGCGAGAATTATGTCTACCTGTTCATTATTATTATTATTTTCTACAATAGGCCTATGAACGTTACCTTCCCAGTTTGTTAACTTAAATTTTTGCATACTAAGTTCACGCACACAACTAACTCGACCATGCATCTGTTACCCCCCCCCCTTCTCCCCTCCCCACGACTGCCCTCTAAATTCATGTCGAGTAGACCAATATTTCGACTGAGATGTATTACATTTCGGTAAATGACCCTTTGCACTAGTTGCCCCCGTGACAATGGAAGCTGAATACAGTGATTCAGGCCTAATTATTAATAGCTATCCGGACGGTCGGGGCCGGGCGATTCCAACGCGTGCACCAACACCATGGCACCCTGTTCGCCTGGCTCACTGCACATACTACATCTAAGGTCTACAACCCAAATAAGCCTTGAAATAAAAATAAAAAGTTTCAAACTTACCATTTTCTGTCCTGCTATATAGAACAGAATACATACGAACGTGTTGTAGGCCTACCACTCAGACACTGTGTGTGCATATTGTGTATTTCAGATGGAATACGTGCTTGTGGTATGAGCCATTTTGGACATCGTAGGCGGTACCAAACCATCATTCATGTACAGAAACCACAAAATTCCTGTCGACTGACTGAACTCGAGATCTTTAAAGAATTTGAGATACGATTTTGACATATAAGCTGTAACAAATTATGACGCAGTATACGTAAGTGGTTTAAAAATATGCACAAGTGGGCGGGGGGCATTTGATATTGTGTCCTACTATCTCAAAACGTGTGTGGGGGACATGTACCCCCTGTCCCCCAACCAACACAGGATTGACGCCCAGTAATGTTACAGAGGGAGTATGGGTGGGTCCTTTATGCTTATATAGACATCTTAATTTGATACTTGGATGAGTCATTGATATTTATATCCTGCACCCGGCCACTCTTATAAAATGAAACTTGAGGAGGCGTTCCTTCTACTATTTTACTAAAGGAGCATGGACGGCCGTGTGTGATTATAAACTGCACCTTAAGTTAATACTGTAGGTATGGCACCAAACTTACAGTAGTGCACGTCCCCCTGAGAGGTTAGCCGTTGGAATATACCCTTACAGTGGCCTACTCTATTTTTGAGTCATTTCCATTCTTTTTGATGCCCAGATATTGAAGAGGATGAAATTAAAAACTGATGGTCTAAAAACTCTGGAGGACTGAAGGTGATTTAAGGTAATTTAGAAAATCTTAGGTGAAACAAGAAGATTCCGCAGCTACAACTGACTGAAAACATGGAAGCAATATGATAAACTTTGAGCTCTTCTAGCTCAAAATCTAAACAGTCATGGTGGCAATATTTGAATGTTTTATGATAGCCCAAGCTATCAGCTCTAATATGGTGGGTAGAACTTGTCAGTTGAAAACCTTTATCTATGATCTATTGGCCTTGAAAAGTGACGAGTTTAATGTGTAAATCAATGAGAGCAATTAATTGTGTTGCGATACCTGGAATATGGACGAGTGGGTTTTGTTGATATTCTAGCACCTTACATTAAATAAATACCGGTATAAACTGACACCAGTAGGCATAGTTGCCTTTACAAACTCCAGTAATATGTCCGATAAATAAAGCTAGGACTTAAAAAATATACTTCATATTCGTAAATACAAAGTTAAAATTTGATCATAAATGCAATAACCAAATACTTGCATTCTTAATGTTTTGTTGCCATCTTTCCGCCCTTTGGATGATACGTTAGCTGTATTATCTTTGTAGATTCTTTGTTGATTTACAATCCACTGCACATGAAGCCAACAATGTACTTACTGTCATAACAAGAAAGACACTCCAGTTACAATAAATCAAACTATTTTCTCATTCAAATTATTGATCTTGGTTGTCTTACTTCCTTATTGATTCGCTCGAAAGTATTAAATGCCCAGGTGTGATGAGCACATTCAGAGGTTTATTGAAAGTGATTAGATATCCCTGACAAAGTGTAATGTAATCAGCGCTAGACAAATTAATGTCTGTCCGTGTCATCCATATAATGCATGTAAGCGCGTTTTAGACGATCCTCCTAGAAACTTGCCCATACAAACGATTATTACAGTGCTGAATACAACAGAGAACACTGATACCTGTCAAACAAGCAAGACTGTGTACATAAGAAACGGTTATTACAGTGCTAAATACAATAGAGAACACTGATGCCTGTCAGACAAGCTAACAAGATTGTGCTCATAATACACCGAGAAGAAAGAACAAACACAGGTGTAAAATTATAACAGCTTTATTTGTAAGCAGAAGGTAAACTCATCTCAATCAAACAAGTACATATCACAGTACATTAAACACATAACCGATCCGTATTTTGTTTGTCTGTGTTACCAGGGAGTTGTTCAATAACAATTCCCTGGTGGTACATTCATAGTAAAACGCTCTAATTATGTCAGCTTGTACTTCTGCGTTGGATGTTACGACACTTGCTATAAATATGACCGGACGATGCAGTGGCAGAGATAGGGGTATTGGTCAGAGCGGGCGAGAATGGTCTGAAGGGGCGCTTTCGACTTTATCTAAGCGGAGCGCCACAACAGGTTGGCGCGGAGCGTACAGAAGTTTTTTGAGTAAAGATACTCCCTAGATCGCCGGAAATGACCCTTTCAGGGTCTGGCTAATTTGCAGATAAACGATGAACAAAAACGTGTCATTGCCGACAAAAATGTGACAAATGTCAGTAGGTAGATGAGAGCCCAATAAAAAAGTCAATAATCGCGAATAGATAAAAAGTGGTAAAAAGCTGAAAAGTGCGCCAGCAGTCCATTTGAGTCCGTCAGGGGGGGGGGACATCCGCCCCTGACTGCATGGACGCTCCGCCACTGGGACGATGTTGGTTTTAAGATTTCCATTTGTAACATGTTTATTATAAAGCTTACGTTGTTTTCACAACGTGTTGACAATCGCCACTTGTTTTGTGTTGCCCCAGTAGTTTTCACACAATTCACGTATTGATGACTGCTGTTACGAGGATGCAGATTGGGATGACACAGGTCCATTGGATATTCACTGGAATGAAATCGAGACTAGAGATATTGCAAAGAAATGTAGTAACACCATCTTATGAATAGAAATATAAATGGTCAGCAGTTAACATCTGTATATAGGCCTAATTTCTGTTATGACGGCAATGAGGTAAATACTTGCATGTTGAACGTGATGTAAACCAAGAATGTTTCGATAAATCAACTACTCCTGTTATGAATCATGAAGAGACTATCTTAGCTCTTGAATAGCTATATTTGATTTGCTAGCTCAACACATCTTTTGGCCTGTCGTTTTATCAAATTTGAAACCAAAATTGGCCAAATAACGGTTCGTCTGGACTCTGGAATGGCTACAGGACATCATTTACGCCACCAGATGAATATTCATATCACAGAGAGGAGCATATAATGTTGTTGATTAGATAATTCTTAATTGGACTGAAGAAAGATGTTATTGGTTCATCAAGTTGGATGTAACTGCAAACAGAACACAGCTTTACATAAAATAGACCATACTTTATCGTTAAACAGTGTTGTGTAAAACTTACTTCCACAGCCACATTCCGCCCTTGGAGTGGATTGGATCTCTGTAATAAATCAAGCAGCAAAGTGTAGTTTTATAGAAAGTTCTACTTGCATTCTTACTTGGAATTTTAATATGAACTAATGAAAGAGTGATATAACGAATTAGTTTCGTGTATCGTGTACAGGCTGTAATCTTCCAGATGAATATGTGTTGATGGGAAGCTGTCACAGCCGAAACAAATTGGTTGAACAAGATAAACATTTTGAAGAGGGTGACGGTAATGATTAATGCAGCTGTATCTGATATGTCATCAAGTAATCAAATAAACACATTTTTAGCGAATAAACAATATTAATTTGTAAAACTTGACGAAGATAAATTCTAAAACTTGTAATCTCTCAAATTAACAGTTACATTGAGCATCTTTCATAGTCAGCATATCATAATACCGCGATGAAATAATAGTAAGGATCTTTATCATTTTTAGCCACGCTCTTAAATTATATATTTCACTATGGATTACCTTTCGAGAGATGTAACGTCAGGGACACATTATTTTGTTGTTGTCCTAGAACTTCATATCTAACACTGCAGGACACTGTGATATTGGCAGCCTGCCACTCTCCACCGGTAGTTATTGTGTAATAAGTAGTTAAGTATACGTTAAACGCAGACGCAACACTTCTCACTATTAATTGTGGTTGGCTGAATGTACTTGGTGAAGAACTCTGCCCAGTAAAGTCCCATCTTGGATGCACGATTGGACGAACACCCTCTACATAACATGTCAGGTATCCACTCCTAGTTACATTAAATGTGCAATCCGATGCCGCTCCCAAACAACCAACAATAGAAGGTGTAGGATTGGTTGGTGTAACTGATAAATAGAATTAATAAGAGAATAAGGTTATCATGGATGTGATTTAATTGAAATCGTCTTGCAATCGATGTTCTTTTACGCAACCTCCATTTTTATTTGTGTCTTAGATAAATAAGGTGAATAATAGTAAGAAATTGCGAATAACTGCTTATATTTTGTTTTATCAATGTTATGTTTAAAAATACCAAAACAAAATAAAGTTAATTAAACAAGCCAGGCAAAATATTGCTGTTTCGATAGCAAACAGGACCAGGTAGCAAATATTCTTTACTAACTTTACACATTTACAACACTTTGTTTTTAAGGTGCATTACTAACATTTCATTTGCTATTTATGGTTAAAGGATAAAACCGAAACAAAGTTATCGAGTTTGAGAGTGTGACAGCTTAGCACTCACTAACGGACTTGATATGATATTGCTGGGTGTCTTCTTCGTTACCGGAATTGTATATGCAAATATATTCGCCTTCCTGTGGATAGGAAAGTCCCTTAATGAGTAAAGATCCGTCCTCTCCAAGTTCGTAGCCAGGTTCCGATACTTTTGATGTCCCTTTGTAGTAAAATCCAATAGTTACATAGTTCGTAACTTTCACCTTTCTTTTCCACACTAAATATAAAGGATTGTCATTGGTGCAAAGTAATTTGACGTCATCATATTCTCTATAATACGTCGGTAGTAATGCACTAGTGGTGAAGTCTTTGTCCTCATCTTTGACCATTACAACAATTTGTCTTACTGGTTTAGATGGAATATTTATTGTAGATGTACATATGTAAACAATCACGCGGTCTTTTAGATTAAAAGTCACATTGGTTGAGATGTAGGTCTCGTAGAGGCTTCCGTCGAAGGACACATACCTTGTAGCCTCTGCTAATTGTGTACCACCTGATGTAATTCTTGTCCAGGTCAATAAAGTATGAGGTCCTGTTTTCGATTCCCGACATACCAGAGGTGTTGACATTTTCTTGACTAAACAGAAGCTGTCTTCTCCACAAACATTTATTGATAGGACCGTCGTTTGGGTGTTTGCTGTGAATAAGACAATTGTAGGAGAGTGAAATATATTAAGCAATGTGTAAACAGGGTTCTTATCAGCGCACAAATATCGCTTGTAAACCTTGGCCTTGGAAATGATGCTAAGCTTGCAGCATAGGCAGTTTAAGCTAGGCCAACCCAACCCAGCCTCACCTAACTGAACTCTGCTCAACCCAGACGAGCCTGACCCAAATTAGAACAGCGTAGCGAAACTCAGCTTTTTCGAGTAAACTCTTATCAATTCAATTCATAACAGATCATACTGACTAACCATAAATAACGACTTTTTGATCTACTGTAAACGTAGATGTATCGGATACAATAACTATAACACGGAATGTTCTTTCATCGTTGAATGTGGTATTCTTGATCAGCAGACCACCGTTATTGAGTATGTCGTATTTCCCATCAGAGTATCCAGACTTCCGGCCTCCTTCAAGACTTATGATTGGTCGAGCATTGCGTGACGTTGAATCGTACCAAAAAATCCTCTGAGACTGTGGGAAATAACATGTTATGTGTCCATCGGATCCGTGCTCGACGTAAAATTTAGAAGGACAATCTGTGGGTTAGTGTGAGCAGAGGAATGAATTAACGATTAGCACTGTGGATCAATGAAAGGCTTTAGTTACACTCATATATGAATACGATTACGAATATCTATATGAATATGAATATGATTATTAAGTCACTACAATGGAAGGATATTACAAAACCAGTAAAGACAAACTTTAGAATTAATATATGTCATATACCAATTAAATATATAACATTGAGACGAAGATAATGTTGTTAATTATTCTGAATTTGTTTGATGTCGAATTATTCATGAATGCATTGATTTTAATTCATTCTTAATGTTTAACTGAACACTTATACTTACTGCAAAAAATACTAACTAAATTCGAATTATGCGAATTATTCGAATTTGCACATTCGCAAACGATGTTAATTTTTTTCTGATAAGAAGAAGAAAACAGTATTCTTTTTATTTTCCTCAAATATAAATGTCAAGTAAATTTACTTATAATCATGAATTCATATTGATAATCATGTCCATCTGTATCAATATATGTCAAAGTATACGGAGATATATGATCTCTTGTAATATTTTTGATAACCATGGCACCATCTTCCCAAATATATAAACTGCCATCTTCGTGTCCAGGTCCTAGTGTGCTGTTAGAATGACCTTAATTAGAACAAGAAAACAGAAAATGGTAGACTCTCTCCGAAAAACAACTTAC
This sequence comes from Apostichopus japonicus, assembly GCF_037975245.1. NCBI lineage: Eukaryota > Metazoa > Echinodermata > Holothuroidea > Aspidochirotida > Stichopodidae > Apostichopus > Apostichopus japonicus. Next base: position 3,598,942 of record NC_092576.1, on the reverse strand, counting down.
TTTTTATCTTTGGGAGACTTGAGATTATGTACATCGGACGAGAATGGCAAATTTGCACAAAAGATGATGCAGTACAGTATTAAATAATATATTTTGTCTTCTTTTATACATAAACAGAAATTAAGGCAACGAAATATTAATTTTTATCTTCAAATATTGGACTGTGTCTTTTTTTGCAATTATCGAGAGCTACTCAAAAAAGGTTTTCATTACGTCAAATGGAATAACACGTGTGCAAATCCATCGTTTCAACACTCAGTCTCATGTTAGTATTATGTGCTGTTTACCTTTTTGACGTCCTTTTAGTAACACAACATCAACAAGTTTAAAAAGAGTGTTCATTCTCAGCTGCTTCAGAACTTAACTCTTAAGACAAAGTATATGTTTAACAAAAGCCGAACATTGCTCTGAAAGTAATCTTGTCAAAGCGGCTTCCTTGGTATATGAGCTTTGCACATTTACCTCGGTTAGACCTAATAGACAAATTCTCAACGACTGGGTTACCGCGATAGTAGCTAACTTCGGTCCATTCTTCTGGTAGTCTACAGTTAATCACCCATCTGCTGCCAATAGATGCATTTTGAACACTTTTGCAGTCAGTAAGAACTCCTGTAATTCCTAATTATTGTAAAACAATCAAATGGTTTGATGTATTTTGATCATTCAATATATAAACAGTTATATTATTATCTGTAATGAACTGTTTGTGATATCTTACGCATCCACCAGTTTTACTCATTTAATTAAGTATTTTAAAGAAGTACCAAGCAGATTTGTACAACTACTATTCACAAATGTATACCAACCTCGAATAATATATCGAAGAAACTCGTATGTGGATGCAAAGAAGTTTCTCGAATTTGGATGACAATATGATGAATTTATACTTGTTTTGGATCTTACCAGAAACTCTCGAAGATCATTGTTCCTCTTATTAAGATCGGTGATTCCCAGATTTCCCGTCCAACAGGCAAAAATTTGCCATTAGGTCATTATTCTTGTACATTTGGAATATCGGTAATATTTGCAAATATTTGAACCGTGAAACCACTGAGAAAATCATCCACGCCTTTGCTATTTCACGCATCGATAATGGAAACGCGCTCCTCTATATGTTCTACAACACAAAATCAAATCGCTCAATTTCAACGCCCTCAAAATACTGCTGCAGGCATTGTTACATTATCTAAAACGTCTTGTCACATGAAACCTATTCTTGAAGATCAACATTGGCTTCCGGTCTCTCACCGAATTATTTACAAGCTCCTGTTAACTACCTACAAATTGCTGAATGCATTTGCTTCTATTGTATCTCTGGCATGCTCCAGACACGACGTCTTTGCTCCAGAACATGCTTTTACTCCAATAACATTAACCTAAACATACATTGTAGCTGTCCTTGCCTCTGAAATGGATTACCACTAGAACTCATATGTTGTACTTCCCTCACTTCCTTAAAAAAGTCAAGCATTCATCAATGTTAACCAATAATTCCTTTGTTCATTTTTGTTTTTGCTTTACTACCTCTTCCTCTCCCGCGCCTTGAACACCCTCCTGGCATATCCGGGTGGATATGGGCGCACTTTTATTATTAGTATTATTATTGACGTGGGTCGTGAAAAATATTTTAAGGAGAAATACATATATCGAAATGAAACGTTTAAATCAAAAGAAAACAAAATATTTCAGAGTATGCATAAGTTTATATATAAATCCAGCACCGCAAAATAGCGAAAACATTTTGAGATGTATAAAAAAAAGAGCAGGATATGTGATGAATTATGAAACTTTGTCGTGTCTGCAATCTGGACAGATCTTTGAGAAGAACAAACACATTTGTAGTTGGTGAAAATATTTTAGGATATAAAACAGATATCGGTCTTCTCACACCACTGTTCAACAGTTAAACCATGATCATTGATAATGTTTCACACACACCCACGCAACAAAGTATGCATAATTCAAACGATAACGTCATACTTACGTGTCCTCTGGGCGTATGTCCTATAAGGTGCAGCGACAAACCGGTGGCTGCCACTGTATTTCAAGTAACCTCGCAGGTTTGCAATAATATACCCAGATTAAGGGCTTTGCACAAGGAGCACCACCCTCCAGAAAAGGAACAAAAATGTTCTTCAATTATAGTCAACTCTAAGATAACTTAACTATTTATAAACCTTAAGATGACTTAACTAATTATATAATTAATAATCTAATAACCCTTCCTGAAATCCTCTAAATAATATCTAAATGAAAATGGCTGAAAGTTAGATTTATATTAGCAAGATTGTTAGAAAGCACTCTACAGCCATGAAAGAACCATGATGACTTGTTCTACAACCATGAAAGAACCACGGTGATTCACTCTACAACCATTATAAGAACCACGGTGAATTGCTCTACAACAATGAAAGAACAATAGTGACTTGCTTTACAATCCTGAAATAACCGTTGTAATTTGCTCTGCAACCATGAAAGAGCCATGGTGACTCACTCTACTACCATTATAAGAACCATGGTGAATTACTCTACAACCATGAAAATACCACATTGACATGCTCTAAAACCATGAACCACAGTGACATGTTCTACAACCATGAACCACAGTGACATGTTCTACAACCATGAACCACAGTGACATGCTCTACAACCATGAAAGAACCTTTTTGAAATGCTCTAAAACTATGAAAGAACCACGGTGACTTGCTTTACAACAAGAAAAGAACTATGTTGACATGCTTTAAACCATAAATGAGCCATGGAACGCACAAGAAGATGGAAATGAAACATGTTTATCTTTGTAAACAGGAGAAGATCATGTAAAGTTTACTTTTTTACCGAATATTATGTCGATGCCTATTATGAGTACGGCAATTTGCTTATGTTTCGAAGATGATACATGCATTCTGTAAAGATACCTGACACATCCAACATCCAGAGAACCTGAAGAAAGAAAACATCGTACTTGTGTTACGTTGAAGACATAGTTTGCCATATAGGAGAATTAAAATCATTCTTCTGATTCAGTGTATGCTTTAGAACTTCCAAGCGAAGATCGTTAATGATGCTGACGTCACAAGCAATCTGATTGCCTGAAAACTCCTTAATTATAAACCTGTTTGGAAAACAAAAATTGCAGCCGGCCAACTGGAGGTATCTCCGCGCACTAAGTGAACGTAAAGTAAGGGTATAATGTATTTATGTTAAGTTGTTTGTTTTCACAAGGAGACACTGATTAGATTCCTTTTTAATAGACTACCTCTCTTATCTACTTTCTTGTGTTCGTTTCCCCAATTCATAGTATCTGGACTTCGTAAACATTCAATACAATACTGGCATATATTCAAATTAATGTTGGCATATTTTCGACTTATCTCAGGAATATATGTCTGCGTATTTTAACTTCCGTGAAAAAGGTATAGGCAATCATCCTTTAGCAGTTCTTCAACAAGCAATAGCTGTTCCTGTGTCATAGTTCCTAATAAAAGACGGGAATAAGGCCTACATTGCGTCCTTTGCAAGTCTTCCATACACAAACCCCTGTATGTGCTTTGGAAAACCAGGTGAGCTGGAGATTTGGGGATCATATACCTAGTATAGCGTATTCCACCCCATTGAAGGTGCTATATATATATATATATATTTATATATATATATATATATATATATATTGTAATATTGTGACGAGCCCGGCTCCTCCGATAGTAAAAACTATATCGGGACTCGCGATAGAAAGGTACTGGGGTATCTTGATGCCGTATTTATGCTTCTTCAGGAGATGTCTCGAACGGAAGAAAACAATGAGTTCACAGAAAAACAATTTGACAAGATAGGATTTGATTTAATGATTCGGTATAATTTCTTCTCTGTCGATTCTCTTTACAAATAAAACTAAATTACAATGATTTGACTTGACTTGACTCCGTCAATTACGCAATTAGAAGGAGTGATGAACTTTCGGCGGAGTGATAAATTTGCTGACCAAGTCATAAATTTGCTGACAGAGTCCTAAAACTTTCGGCCTCCTTTTTCTTATATACCATACTTCTACAAAATCTCACTGCGCATAATCAGTAGGCAGCCAATAACCTGACCATCCTGTATTAACTTAACGATATAAAAATAATTGTGCTGGCACTGATCTGCCCTGATTGGTTGGGAGTTTGGAAGTCCATCCCCTTTCTATGGAAACTTCCATACCACGTGAGAGAACCTTCTCGAATGTTCCACAGACATAATGGAATCTATTTTGGGAAAAGGCCCTGTACCAAGATTCAATAAGATAGTTAAAAACTTCTCGTGGGAAAACTGAATCCATGACCCAGATAAATACATAAGAGGCCTGTAAGGTGTCTCGATGGAGTTTTTCGGTAACATCAAAGAGATGGTATTACTATTTCATAACAATATATATATATATATATAATATATAACGAAGATCCACGTTTACTCCATAGGAAAATATTATTAGAGAAAACCAGAGAAATAAGATATGACTCATAATTGACAAATAAGGAGTAAGTTTTAGAAAATATATTGGAATTTTCGGTCCCCCTGGGACCTTCGTCAGCAATACTTGGCAGTCGAATGAGAAGTAGAAAATGTGACACAATGAAAGTATGACGCTAGATAAGTGTAAGTTGCAATGATGGAATTAAAACCAAATAAACCATGACTATACAGGAAGCGGATTAGGGAGCAAGAACGGATTACATATGCTTGTAGAACTGGTAGTTGTTAAGGGGTTCCAAGTCTTTGTTGAGGCCGGTGATGTGAGACTTAATACGAAAGATCCAATCGATTTCTTTACGTTTACGTTCAGTAGTTGATTTGAAGTTCGAGGCAATTAAAATACATTTTAGGTTTTTTAGAGAATGACCATGAAGATTGAAATGTTCGGACACTGGGAATCCTGCAAAATTATCACGAATAGATTTTTTGTGATTATTAAAACGTAAGCGGAATCGGGAGCCTGTTTCACCTACATAATTGCCCTCTTTGCAAAGTACACAATAGAAAATGTAAATAACATTAATAGAATCACAAGAGAGGGAAGGGGGTCTAAGACTAAAGTCAACATTGGGAATCTTGACCACGGTGCCTAGGGTAATATGGGGGCATATTTGGCATCTAGGTTTACCGCAAGGAAAATTGCCTGCGGAGGTGGAAACTGAGCGGGGGAGTCTGGAGGAAGTGAGAAGAAATTTAAGGTTGGGGGGTTGACGAAATGCTAGCATGGGGGGTACCTTAAACGATTCTCCTACAGACTGATCGTCTTGAAATACAGCAAATTCCTGTTTGATGGAGCGAATGAAAGATTTGATGAGGGGGTTGTAACTGGTAACGAACGGAATGCGTGTGTTGGGAGTTTTAGACTTGTATTTTAATAAGTCCTCACGGCTCAACTTGTCGGCCCTGGAAATACCCTGTCTAATTAAGTGAAGGGGGTATCCGACGTTCAAGAAATAACCAGTTAATATGGATACCTGGTGTTTAAAATCACATGGGTTGGAGCAAATGCGTTTAAGTCTAAGGCATTGGCTGTAAACAATAGAACTCTTGAGATTATGTGGGTGAAAACTATTAAAGTGTAAATACATATGAATATCAGTGGGCTTATAATAGACCGAAGTGGTTAAGGAATTGCCATCCAACTTGACCAGAACATCTAGGAATGAAATTTGATGTTTGGAAACTTCGACAGAAAATTTAATGCTGTCATGAAAAGAATTAACATGATCAAAGAAAGACTTAAGAGATTCTTCACCATGTGGCCAGACAAAAAATATATCGTCAATATATCTATAATAATGTGATGGCTTAAGAGGAAAAGTGGATAGCATTTCCTGTTCTAATTCGTGCATAAATATGTTGGCGTAACAAGGTGCCATCTTAGTGCCCATAGCGGTACCATTGATTTGTAGATAATATTTCCCGTTAAAAGAGAAATAATTATTACTTAATATGAAACGTAAAATGGGACCAAGATCATCACCTAAAGTGGGGTTGGTGGCATGCTCACGAAGAAAATTTTGACAAGCGATAATTCCCTCATCATGAGGGATATTAGTGTACAAAGAGGATACATCCATAGTAACGAGTAAGGAATTACTTGGTATATAACGCCTGAATAGTGTTAAGAATTCTCAAAAAATGCGTAGTGTCCTGTATATAAGAAGGAATATGGGTTAATAAAGGGTTGAGTACGGAGTCCATGTATCCTGAAAGATGCTCAGTTAGCGTACCAATTCCTGAAATAATTGGTCGGCAAGGAGGGAATAGCTTGAGTTTCCTGGCTAGCTTACAAATGTCAGAACGGCGGATATTCTCAGGGTCAGAAGGGGTCACTCCGGGTAGTGCTTGTTGAGCCTCTGTTATTAATTTAGGTAGTTTGTGGACTTTAGGTAAAGTATAGAACGTACCCAACGACGGATGCTTAGGTGTAAGTTCTGCTATCTTGGTTGCTACGTGTTGTGGTACCGATTGACATAATTCGTCAATTTTGGGTTGGAAGAGTCTGGAAGGGTCCTCCGGTAATATCTTGTAAAAATCAGAGTTACTAAGTTGCTTCTCTGCTTCAAAAATGTAGTAGTTAAGAATAGTGGTGGCACCTCCTTTTTCCGCTTGTCGTATAACGACATCCGGGTTGTTCCGAAGTTTCTTAATAGCCATAGACTGAGTAGGGTTGACGTTAGAGGAGAGTGGACGTTTGGCATTCTCTAAAATAAATTTGTCGAGGTAAGTTTTGGCTTTGCAGGCAAATGAGTCTATAAATCTGTTGCGTCCTCCTGGTGGTGTCCAACTGGATTTTTTGTTGGGAACATGTAGTGTTGGCTGCGTGTCCTTGCTGTTGATGCGTGGAATCGGGTCGGAAGTGTTATCTTCGAAAAACTCTATAAGTCTCATACGGCGAACAAAATTATCCAAGTCAAAGCATAGACCAATTGGATCTAGTTTGCGGGAGGGACAGAAAGATAGACCATTTTGTAAAACCTCTTGTTCGTCTTTGGTAAGAACACAGTCCGATAGATTTAAGACGTTATCCGTGGTAACGTTTTCAGCCCGATGAGATAATGGCTTAGGAAACTTACTGGTGATATATGGATGGCCAGTGCTTTGCAGATGGTGAAGTAGCGGGTCCTGTGTGGTTAGTTGTTCAAGTTTACGCAATTTCCTTTTAAAACAATTCTTAAGTCCCCTTCGGTATGTAGTGTCCAGAGCAGAAAGAACCTTTTTGTTAGCGGCAGTATCTGGAACCAGGTTCTGTAAACTATCCTTGGTATGTATAAGTTCCTTCGATACCGGAATGCATAAGTTCCTTTGATACCTTCGATATATACATTTCACAACTATTCTTATTATCGTTTGCTCCTAGTGTACAGCGGAATTAATACCTGGTGTGAGTTTCCTCGGTTACAGCTCTATCGGACACAGTTATTAAAGAAGTGATTTAGAAATTACTACTTATTCTGTGAAATAGAATTAACATACCTTGATTTGGCGTAGAAACTTTGCAAACCCTTGCTTAAACTCGATGATATCTTCAAAATGAAGCTTGTGGCTTTTGCTTACAAATCATGGAATGGGTTACTGCCGGAAAATTTCCCAATTTTTATTAATAGTAACAAAACTTATTATCAGTATTAAACGAGATAAACTTATAATGCACATCGCAATTTTTACCGTACCACTATATAACCGTATAATTGCAACATGCTCTTCCCTTTCATATAATATAAACACGAAAGAGTTGTTGAGTTTTTTAAGAAGTATTTAAAGAAAAGACATCATCACAACATACTTAAACGGTCCTTATGCTATATATATATATATATATATATATATATATATATATATATATATATAGTAATTACTTGTATAGTTAAATTCTTTATGAACTAGGACAATGTTATCCTGTCTAGTTATTACTCCTTAAAGTATCTGTATCATTCTGCTCATTCAACTTGTATTATATTTTCTCTTCTTTTTACCAGGGAGTCTTCTTCTCTGTGAAGCCAATTCAGGCTTTATAGAAGACTTCCTTTCACATTGTATTTTTTTGTGATAAAACAAATAAATAAACAAACAAAATAAACATAGAATCGAAATAAGCGATGAATTTGCTCACCAGATTACAATATTGTCGTTTGAAGAACAAGACAGACAAACTCGGGGTTACAGGAAAATATCCTACATTTAATCCATTCGATTCATACGAGATAAAGATGTGTTCCTCTGCATGCCTTACCTTTGTATCTGGCAATATCGGGTAAAGTTGCAGTGTATTAACAAATTTATTCAACATATTTATCTTATCTTATCATCAACGTATATGAGTGAATATTACAGCTGTTAAGGAGAAATGAACCTTAGCCTTTCTGATTAGAGAATACCCGTTTTGTAATACGTTTTTTTTTATTGGCAGAAGCAACACGAAAGCCTAAAAACATTTCTTTCAACCTTAACAATCAATATAATTGTCACCCATGACATTTGCCATTTTGTATGAATTACTTTTTTTTCGTGACGTAAGCGAGTCACATATCGCATTTTAACAGAATGTGTTGCCAATTGCAACGATAATTAAACTTGCACAAGCAAGTAGAAAGAAATATATTGAGTTATATAAAAAGTCTGTTTTTCATTTAATAATAATAAGCAAATATTTATAGAGCGCTTTATGCAAAGGCCTCAAAGCGCTTAAACAAGTACACAAATATGCAAGTCAAATCACTGTAAATTTTTGGAATAAATGAGTTTTTAAGAGACGCTTAAAACAGTCAACCGATGGTGCATTGCAAATTGAAGATGGTAGATTGTTCCAGAGATGAGGTGCAGCAGAGATGAAGGCTCTTTCTCCATAAAACTTTGTGTTTGGGGTATGGCTGGTGGCAAGAAGACACTTTGTAGACGAGCGAAGTTGGCGTTGAGGATGATACTGAGGAATTAAATTTGTAATGTAACCAGGGGCAAGTGAGTGTTGTGATTTGTACGTTAAGAGGAGGAGCTTATAAATTGACCGTTGTTTTACTGGAAGCCAATGGAGTGATTGAAGCACTGGAGATATGTGATCATGACGCGATGAACATGATATTAACCGGGCAGCAGAATTCTGAACAGTTTGAAGTTTTTTTCAGTGTAGAGTCAGGAAGGCCAAATGAAAGGGAGTTACAGTAGTCAAGCCTGGGCATTATCAAGGAGCATACAAGTTTTGTAGTCATATCGTTGGTTAAAAACTTCCGTATCCGGCTGATCTTCCGTGCGGCGTTGTATGATGATTTACAAACAGCATTGACCTGTTGTTTCATGCTTAGATGGGGATCCAGTACAACTCCTAGACTTTTGACGTGCGTGGACGGAGTGATGGTGGTCTGATCAATTTTGACTGAAATAGATTTGATTGTTGTGGGTTTAAATTGCGAGGTAGCATGGAGGATTTCAGTCTTTGAGTCATTGATAAAAAGATTGTTTGATATAGCCCATGATTCTACATCTGCAATACAGTTTTGGATTTTTTGAATAGCATCGGAACAATGATCAGGATGGAAAGATGTAAATAACTGAATGTCATCAGCATAAATAACAGTTTGCATATTAGCTGAAATGATTAAATCATGCAATGGAGCTACATACAAGGTGTAAAGTAACGGCCCCAGAACTGAGCCTTGTGGGACTCCAGTTGCAAGCGTAACTTCCTTTGACAGATTTTGATACATTCTAAAAGGGTTTAACAGTAGAAAATATATTTTCGAGTGTAAACGTTTTTTATTTTCTTAAATATTGATGGTTTTACGACTGCTATAATAACACGACATTGAAACCTATTGAACATATCCTACTCGCCCGTTCACACAAACTGAAGAAAAATATAGTCAAATGTTTCTTCAAAAAAGAGAGACCATGGAACGATGTATGTGGACTTGTTGTTATCAATTCAAGCCTCAATATACAGTGGAGGAACTGAGACAACGAGACCTAGAGCTTGCTGAACAGACCGCATCTCTATCGACAATAGCTGTTACTCTGATGCTCGTAATGCCAACACTAGTAACAGTTCTGCGACGGAGAGGCACACCTGGTGGTTTTGCGCCTCATGTAAAGTTCTCTTTTCTCTGGAAACATTTTCCCGTCAGGAATAACACAATATCATTTTCCCTTTCCTGCTCCTTCCGCCCCTGTCCTGTTTATACAACCAAATGATTGGCACTCCGGCATTTTGCACCAACTTCCAATCTCCAAGAGCAAGTGTACAATTCATACGCAGAGAGAAGGAAATTTTCAACTTACTTTGCGGCTCTCTGACTTCATTTTTGAAGCGCCCTTGTTATTGAATTAAATAATGGCCGCCAAAAAAATATTGTGAAGATTTTTTTTTAATTCATGGAAATTCGGGGAATGGTAATTTTGAATAGTTAGTTATTTCACAGAGGGTGTAAGAATATTAGTCTACTATATTTAAGGTCACTGCAAAATCCCAGGGTTTATTTCTCCTTTAAAAAAGTTATGTGGCCTACGTATATTAACCATATTTTTTGTCGTGTTCTCACTACGGTGTGTGAATACACACGATTTATGGTAGACTATAATTATACTGTCCTTGGAAGAATTCCTCTTAATTTGTATAACAATATAATTATATCAAACAAGAGATCCCAATGATTATAATAATATTATAGGATTGCTTCCATTTAAGATGGAAAGTCGTTTATAAGCTAATATAGAGAGGCTGTTTTTTTTCTGCAGCTTAATAGTCTAATCATTGTTAATTCCTTTTGCAGTACGAACAGATAGCAAAATATAATTTAATTGTTTACCGCTAAGAATAACACCAAACTACACCAATAAATGACAATTTTCTAGCATGTGGATACACATTATTGGGGGCGTTACCAAGAACAACGAACAGAGAGTCCACTCAAAGAAAACGAGTGAGATGTTTGAGCAATAGAGAAAAAAAATATGTCCTCGCCCTAACGAACAATAGAGGGCGTACTGCTACAACGATTGATATCATTAACATCAAAGAATTAATAGCAGCAGCTCACGTGTGGAATAATAGGGATCACCGGAAACAGCTTCTTTTGAGATTTTACAGTCTGACAGGGATTACAAATTGCAAATGTAAGTGTCTCAAAACGTTTGAAATTATAAAAAACAGTATCATTAGGATCAATCCCCTTTTCAAAGAGCATGGGATAAGAGTGAAATAAACTTGTGTCTATGATACAGACGAGGCTTCTCAACCCAAATATTACAAGGATATAGTAAACTGATATTGAATGCCATCAACAGTCAATTTGTTACGAATTGTGACTTTATGTTTTTATTCATACAGATAATTAACCAGATATTACTTTTAATTCGACAAGAATTTAAACTTCCATTAGCATATACAAGTATGGTAACGTTTACTGACTACAGAAAAAGAAAAGCAAGTGATCTCTATTGATAACAAATATTGCAATTATAGTTGGATCATAACAATAACATAATTCATCCCATATAGTTATTACTTTTCACTATTTATAATGTTCATGAAATGTGAATGTCCATCGTTTGTTTGTGATGAAGACCCTTCTCCTTTAATATAAAGTTATTAGAGGACGTGCCAGCATTCGCAGCATACAACATTTCATTAAACCTGGTAGAATATTTGTTCAAAATACTTTTTGTTCATTTTTCTAGTAAATTTCCTAATACTTTTCAGTAAATTATACATTTGTAACAATCGCCGTTAAGTACTGCTCACATGGCTGTTCTTTATTTCTTCATAAAGAATTTATTTTCAATGGTTAAGATTTTTAGCAGTTATTGCTTTTTGTGAAATCTCTGACTTCATGCAAGACGAAAAGGAAACTAAGCTTGACCTAAGACATTGAATACTTGTATCTGCAAACCACAGGCTTTGTTAATCTAGCATGAAACACCTTTGACATGCCCCTTATGTGATTCCAAACTCTGCACGTTCGTTGTCTGTTACAACATTGGAAGTAGATTTATTTCCATTTATGTCAGATTTCAAATTTGTTGTTGTTTCTGCTACCAGTGCCTTATCCCTTTGCTGTGTATTTCGACATTAGGAAGCTTTGGCAACGATTGTAATGACGATTAAAACAACTATCGATGTGAATATAAGAATGTTCCAAAAATCAGCCGCTGAAATAGAAATGAGAGGAATGTTAATGGTTAGTTTAAATACATATTGAAATCATATGCGAAGTGTTTTTCTAGCGTTTGAGGCTATAAGTCTTATTCCTGGAAGAAATACATATACTAAATATTATCCTGCTTGAGGTTTCAAATTTAAAAAAAAAAAACGTCCACATTACAGCTAATGTCAGCTATATATAATTATAAGTCTTTGGCAAAGACACATACACACTTAACAACAAAAAAACAATTTTTTTTTTATAGAAAGCTAGTTATCACAGAGTTATATTTACACAAATTAACAAACCAGTCATTGAAGCTAGCTATCAAAGAGTTATATTTACACGGATTAACATACCGTTAATTGCTTGGAAATAGAAAGCAAGTCGTGGTAATGGCAGGCAGGGATTGTATCAGAACACATCTTACATGGTGTGTTCAATATGTTTGTTTACCAAATAAAGTCAATATGCATATGATTACTATACGTTACGTTCCTTACAAGATTCAGCTGCATCTGTGTTGTCAGTTAATGGAATCTGTTTCGTAAATCCTTTCTCCTTGTTATCTAATTAATCAAAATTGAAAAAAAATGGAAATGGCATTTGATAAATTGTTAATATTTTGTATTATCCTATTTAAGTAACAATAACTCATAGCCATTTCAATTGAACTAAATAATTATCAGTAACCTTGAGGTGATACCTTATCAGATAGCTAAATACGTATGAAATGTTTACAAGGGATAACGATTCATTAGATTGAAGTATTTGACAATGACTTGAAGTTATTTGATTCACCTAAGGAAAGTTAACATAATTCAAGTAAACAAAGTGACTTTTATTACTTACAAAATGGGGTTTTCGCCTTTACTGACCTTAACGTACATTAATGTATTGTCTATCCTTAGCCTATCCACCAAGGCTAAGTATTACAATTAAATTGACAAATATAAAGTTAATAGGAGCCTACCTGTTTTATTTGGAAGATGTAAAGTTACAAATGTCTTGAATTGTCCAAGAGTTTCGTAGGTAATAATGCATGCCACTTTAATATCGGATGACTGCCAATCTTTGTCAGGAGTTACCGAGTAGTAAGATGTCACGTATATGTTGAATAATGAACCTACGCTTCTCACTATTAACTGTGGCTGGCGAAATGTTATCACAGACAAAGTGTGGTCAACTTTGATCCATTTCGGATAAACAATTGGACGGACGCCTTCGATATAACACGTGAGATATCCGTCCGTGGTAGCACTGAACTTGCAGTTGGATGTGTTTGAGCAGCCAATTATACCCGGTGCAGGATTAGGTGGAGTGCCTGAAAGGATAACAGGAAGGGGGATTGACCGATTGCTGCTAATAATTTTTGTATGTATGTATGTATATGTATGTATTTTAGATCCTCATGCACGCAGGATCTCGCTAAGATGCCATCATTGGCTTATCAAAGCCGCAGGCTGACCGACGTCAGTCTCTAAGATTCATATTTAACGTCCATGATTATAAATTTTAAATTGTCAACAACTCTGTAACTGGACGACATACATTAATCATGGAGCATGCCGTATATCTAGCTTACTTTAAACTTAAGTAAACGTTTTTTCTAAACATGTTATGGATATTGGAGTAGTCACACGCCAAAGTTCTATGACGTGTTTATCTAGAGGTGAGATTATGACAAAAGTTAGCTGTGGCGAAGGTTAGGTCATTGTCTAGAACTTAATATCAGGAACTGTTTTAACCCTTTTACCACTCACAAAGTAATTTGGGTAAGCAGGTACTCACATTGTACTAGTGACAATGAAGACAAGTGTACAGAGTTATGTGACTGCTAGCTATCGAGAAGAGGGATTCAAGCACTTGAGATCAACCAACAGTCACGACCATTAAAGAAGAGACGAGAAAGGAGAACTGTTGGTTTGAGCTATAATTAAGACATACATGACATAAACACATATCACATTTTTTTCAATTACTTGCAATAGAGTGAAGTCACTGAGAGCAGGGCGTAGTTCCTGGAAGGTTGGCGAAAGTTGTTCTGTAGAGTTGGCTAGTTAGGTTTTCAGAAGACTTTGGTTTTGAAATTGACGAAAATATATATTGTAGAAAAGTTTCTCGTGAAAAGATATGTAAGAAGATTCGAAGTAAAAGTTATTTACAACATAAGTCCACATTGAATACAATGAACTAGAATCTCCTCAAGGTAAATGGATCGACGGAAAGTAAGTTCAACAAGCGAAAGAGAGATTATTCGGCATAGATTTTTTCATTGCGTATGTATGATACAGTAAAAACTACGTGGACGCATGGACGGGCAGAACGGCAATGTAAATTTCGGCAAAGTAGAACGACGTTGACAGATAATGAATAGATGGGCATCATGTGTAGTAAAAAGAAGATCCCCTTTTTGATGGGCGGAGTGAATAGAACTAACTCAATCCAATAAAAGCTACTGCCAAAGAGGAGCAAGCATGTATAGCATAGCGATTTCGTACAGTTAATTTGTATTAACACATTCCCGACGTATACACAATCAGATAAACTTAACTACGCACGACAGATGTACATTCAATGAATAGTATGCACAGACCTCATAACACAAGTATAAATCACAAAGTAAGTGGGGTGAGAAGGAAACTCCACTGTACAGGTACCAACAAAGTAAAGCACAAAGTAACTTGGGTAAGATGATACCTCCATTATACAAGTAACAATGGCGACAAGTAAAGAACAAAGTAACTTGGGTAAGATGATACCTCCATTTTACAAGTAACAAAAAAGAAGACACGTAAAGCACAAAGTAACTTGTGTAAGAAAGAACCACAATTTTACAAGTAACAAACGAAGACAATTAAATCACAAA
The DNA here is from genome assembly GCF_037975245.1 of Apostichopus japonicus. Lineage (NCBI taxonomy): Eukaryota > Metazoa > Echinodermata > Holothuroidea > Aspidochirotida > Stichopodidae > Apostichopus > Apostichopus japonicus. The sequence continues at coordinate 3,583,924 of NC_092576.1, read as the reverse complement.
ACAACTTGTTTAAGAAGTTACCTACATTGTACTAGTAGCAACAGATGAACATTCAATGAATAGTCACAGACCTCATAACACAAGTAAAGCACAAAGTAACTTGGGTAAGAAGGTACCTCCATTGTATAACTAAAACGCAAAGTGATTTTGTAGTTTAATTTAATTAATGAAATTGAAACAAGGAAATATTGAATATCAATTCCCTCTGAAGGCAATTATGGTAACAGTGTCTGTTCCATTACTGATCTTTCCTAGCTTGAAATATACTCACTAACACACTTGACACGGTGAGGTTTGTATTCGTCTCTAGTACCAGTGTTGAAGATACAAACATATTCACCTTCTTGTGGATATGTTAAGCTCTTGATGAGTAAAGATCCGTCCTCACCAAGCTTGTAGCCAGGTTTTACTTCACCCGATTTACTTCCGTAATGATATCCAATCGTTTCATAGTTTGTAACATTTACCTTTCTTTTCCACAGGAAGTATAAAGGATTGTCATTGGTGCAAAGTAATTTGACGTCATCATATTCTCTATAATACGTCGGTAGTAACGCACTAGTGATGAAGTCTTTGTCCTCATCTTCGACCATTACAACAATTTGTCTTACTGGTTTAGATGGAATATTTATTGTAGATGTACAAATGTAAACAACCACGCGGTCTTTCAGATTAAAAGTCACATTGGTTGAGATGTAGGTCTCGTAGAGGCTTCCGTCAAAGGACGCATACCTTGTAGCCTCTGCTAATTGTGTACCAACTGATGTAATTCTTGTCCAGGTCAATAAAGTATGAGGTCCTGTTTTCGATTCCCGACATACCAGAGGTGTTGACATTTCCTTGACTAAACAGAAGCTGTCTTCTCCACAAACATTTGTTGATAGGACCGTCGTTTGGGTGTTTGCTGTGAATAAGAGAATTGTAGGAGAGTGAAATATATTAAACAATGTGTAAACAGAGTTCTTATGAGCGCACAAATATCGCTTCTACACCTTGGCCTTGGAAATGATGCTAAGCTTGCAGCATAAGCAGTTTAAGCTAGGCCCAACCCAACCTAGCCTCACCTAACTGAACTCTGCCCAACCCAGACGAGCCTGACCCAAATTAGCACAGAGTAGCCAAACTCAGCTTTTTCGAGTTAACTCTTATCAATCCAATTCATAACAGATCATACTCACTAACCATAAATAACGACTTTTTGATCTACTGTAAACGTAGATGTATCGGATACAATAACTATAACACGGTATGTTCTTTCATCGTTAAATGTGGTATTCCTGATCAGCAGTCCATCGTTATTAAGAATGTCGTATTTCCCATCAGAGTATCCTGACCCAGCCTTCTGACCTTCTTCAAGACTTATGATTGGTCGAGCATTGCGTGACGTTGAATCGTACCAAAAAATCCTCTGAGACTGTGGGAAATAACAGTTTATGTGTCCATCAGATCCGTGCTCGACGTAAAATTTAGAAGGACAATCTGTGGGTTAGTGTGAGCAGAGGAATGAATTAACGATTAGCCCTGTGGATCAATAAAAGGCTTTAGTTATACTCATATATGAATACGATCACGAATATCTATATCTATATGAATATGAATATGATTATTAAGTCACTACAATGGAAGGATATTACAAAACCAGTAAAGACAAACTTTAGAATTAATATATGTCATATACCAATTAAATATATAACATTGAGACGAAGATAATGTTGTTAATTATTCTGAATTTGTTTGATGTCGAATTATTCATGAATGCATTGATTTTAATTCATTCTAATGTTTAACTGAACACTTATACTTACTGAAAAAAAAAATACTAACTGAATTCGAATTATTGCAATTCATAGGATCGTATTATTGCCGTAACTCTTGCACATTCGCAAACGATGTTAACTTTTTTTCTGATAAGAAGAAGAAAACAGTATTCTTTTATTTTCCTCAAATATAAATGTCAAGTAAATTTACCTATAATTATGAATTCATTTTGAAAATCATGTCCATCTGTATCAATATATGTCAACGTATACGAAGATATATGACCTCTTGTCATATTTTTGATAACCATGGCACCATCTTCCCAAATAAATAAGCTGCCATCCAGGTCCAGGTGTCCAGGTCCTAGTGTGCTGTTAGGATGACCTTTATTAGAACAAGAACACAGAAAACGGTTGTCTCTCTCCGAATAACAACTTACTTTATTATCTTTGGGAGACTTGAAATTATGTACATCGGAAGAGAATGGCAAATTTGCACAATAGAAGATTGCAGTGAAATATTAAATAATATAATCCGTCTTCTTTTATGCATAGTAATCCAAAATTAAGGAAAAGAATATCAATTTTTATTTTCAAATATTGCACTGTGTCTTTTTGCAATTACAGGGAGCTACTCAAAAACGGAATAACACGTGTGCAAGAAAGGGCAAATCCATCATCTCAACACTCAGTCCAATGTTAGTATTACAGGCTGTTTACCTTTTTGACGTCCTTTCAATAACACAACATCAAAAAGTTTAAAAAGAGTGTTCATTCTCAGCTGCTTCAGAACTTAACTCTTAATTTAAGACAAAGTATATGTTTAACAAAAGCCGAACATTGCTCTGAAAGTAATCTTGTCAAGGCGGCTTCCTTGATATATGAGTATTGCACATTTACCTCGGTTAGACCTAATAGACAAATTCTCAGCGACTGGGTTACCGCGATAGTAGCTAACTTCGGTCCATTCTTCTGGTAGTCTACAGTTAATCACCCATCTGCTGCCAATAGATGCATTCTGAACACTTTTGCAGTCAGTAAGAACTCCTGTAATTCCTAATTATTGTAAAACAATCAAATGGTTTGATGTATTTTGATTATTCAATATATAAACAGTTATATTATTATCTGTAATGAACTGTTTGTTATATCTTACGCATCCACCAGTTTTACTTATTTAAGTAAGTAAGTATTTTAAAGAAGTACCAAGCAGATTTGTAGAACTACTATTCACAAATGTATACCAACCTCGAATAATGTATCAAAGAAACTCGTATGTGGATGCAAAAAAAGTTTCTCGAATTTGGATGACAATATGCTGAATTTATACTTGTTTTGGATCTCACCAGAAACTCTCGAAGATCATTGTTCCTCTTATTATGATCGGTGATTCCCAGATTTCCCGTCCAACAAGCAAAAATTTGCCATTCGGTCATTATTCTTGGACATTCGGAATATCGGTAATATTTGCAAATATTTGAACCGTGAATCCACTGAGAAAATCATCCACGCCTTTTTATTTTCACGCATCGATAATGGGAACGCGCTCCTCTATATGTTCTACAACACAAAATCAAATCGTTCAATTTCAACGCCCTCAAAATACTGCTGCACGCATTGTTACATTATCTAAAACGTCTTGTCACATGAAACCTATTCTTGAAGAGCAACATTGGCTTCCGGTCTCTCACCGAATTATTTACAAGCTCCTGTTAACTACCTACAAATTGCTGAATGGATTTGCTTCTCTTGTATCTCTGGCATGCTCCAGACACGACGTCTTAGCTACAGTAACATGCATTTACTCCAATAAAATTAACCTAAACATACATCGGGTGACGGATTGTTCGAAGTAGCTGCTCCTCGCCTCTGAAATGGATTACCACTAGAACTCAAGTGTTGTACTTCCCTCACTTCCTTAAAAAAGTCAAGCATTCATCAATGTTAACCAATAATTCTTTTGTTCATTTTTGTTTTTGCTTTACTACCTCTTCCTCTCCCGCACATTGAACACCCTCCTGGCATATCCGGGTGGATATGGGCGCACTTTTATCATTATTATTATTATTAACGTGGGGTCGTGAAAAATATTTTAAGGAAAATTACATATATTTTAAGGACAATACATATATCGAAATGAGACGTTTAAATCAAAAGAAAACAAAATATTTAAGAGTATGCATAAGTTTATATATAAATCTAGTACCGGAAAATAGCGAAAGCATTTTGAGATGTATCAACAAAAAAAGAGAAAGATATGTGATGAATTATGACATTTTGGACAGATCTTTGAGAAGAACAGATGCATTGGTAGTTGGTGAAAATATTTTTATTTTTTATTTTTATTAGGATATAAAACAGTTATCGGTCTTCTCGCACCACTGTGCAACAGTTAAATCATGATCATTGATAATGTCTCACACACCTACGCAACAAAGTATGCATAATTCAAACGATAACGTCATTACTACGTGTCCTCTGGACGTATGCAATATAAGGTGCAGCGACAAACCGGTGGCTGCCACTGTATTTAAAGTAACCTCGCAGGTTTGCAATAATATACCCAGATTAAGGGCCTTGCACAAGGAGCACCACTCTCCAGAAAAGGTACAAAATGTTCTTCAATTAAAGTCAACTCTAAGATAACTTAACTAATTATCAACCTTCAGATGACTTAACTAATTATGTAATTAATAAACTAATAACCCTTCCTGAAATCCTCTAAATAATATATAAATGAAAATGGCTGAAAGTTAGATTTATATTAGCATGATTGTTAGAAAGCACTCTACAACCATGAAAGAACCATGATGACTTGTTCTACAACCATGAAAGAACCACGGTGACTCACTCTACAACCATTATAAGAACCATGGTGAATTGCTCTACAACAATGAAAGAACAATAGTGACTTGCTTTACAATCCTGAAATAACCGTTGTAATTTGCTCTGCAACCATGAAAGAACCATTGACTCACTCTACTACCATTATAAGAACCATGGTGAATTGCTCTACAACCATGAAAATACCACATTGACATGCTCTAAAACCATGAACCACAGTGACATGTTCTACAACCATGAACCACAATGACATGCTCTACAACCATGAAAGACCCTTTTTGAAATGCTCTAAAACCATAAAAGAACCACGGTGACTTGCTTTACAACAAGAAAAGAACCATGGTGACATGCTTTAAACCATAAATGAGCCATGGAACCCACAAGAAGATGGAAATTAAACATGTTTATTTCTGTAAACAGGAGAAGATCATGTAAAGTTTACTTTTTTACCGAATATTATGTCGATGCCTATAATGAGTACGGCAATTTGCTTATGTTTCGATGATGATACATGCATTCTAATAAGATACCAGACACATCCAACATCCAGAGAACCTGAAGGAAGAAAACATCGTGTTTGTGTTACGTTGAAGACATAGTTTGCCATATAAGAGAACTAAAATCATTCTTCTGATTCAGTGTATGCTTTAGAACTTCCAAGCGAAGGTCATATATGATGCTGACGTCACAAGCAATCTGATTGCCTGAAAACTCCGTAATTATAAACCTGTTTGGAAAACAAAAATTGCAGCCGGCCAACTGGAGGTATCTCCGCGCACTAAGTGAACGTAAAGTAAGGGTATAATGTATTTATGTTAAGTTGTTTGTTTTCACAAGGAGACACTGATTAGATTCATTTTTAATAGACTACCACTCTTATCTACTTTCTTGTGTTCGTTTCCTCAATTCATAGTATCTGGACTTCGTAAACATTCAATGCAATACTGGCATATATTCAAATGAATGTTGGCATATTTTCGATTAATTTCAGGAATATGTCTGCGTATTTTAACTTCCGTGAAAAAGGTAGGCAATCATCCGTCAACCATTCTTCAACAAGCAATAGCTGTTCTTGTGCCATAAAAAGACGGGAATGAAGCCTACATAGCGTCCTTTGCAAGTCTTCCATGCCCGAACCCCTGTATGTGCTTTGGAAAACGTGGCGTGCTGGAGATTTGGGGATCTAATACCTAGTATAGCGTATTCCAACCTATTGTAGACGTAATATATATATATATATATATATATATGAATTTCATTATATTGAAGAAGCTGTGCATGTGTGTACCAACTAATGCCTAGTTCAGTGTATATCAACACCGACGAGCTATGCATATGTGAACCATCCAGCTGTTTGTATATATACTGCAGAGAACACACATATATGTTTGCTGTTGGATACAGTTCTACGCCAACATGTGGACACTGTCGGTAATTTTGCCAGGGTTTGTTTTATGGACTTAAGCTCCGCATTTAACACTCTAAGCAATTCGAACTTACTTCGTACTTTAGATGCTCATGTAAACCAGAACATCATATCACTGCTGTTTCACTTTTTATTCAACAGAACTCAATATGTATACTGGGATGGGGTCAGCAGTGAAGATATTGTCACTAATACTGGTGCCCCACTATGGTGTTGTTTATCACCATTGCTGTTTGCCGTTTATAATGATTCCTTGTCCACACTTTATGAAAATGTTTACATTATAAAATATGCAGATGATACGGTTATTGTTGGTTTGTGTAATGATAAATATCCACCGAGCATCGTCAATTACAACACAGCTATTGCGGAGACTTTAGCGTGGTGTGAAACCAATTACCTTTTTATTAACAGCGTAAGACCAATGAATTTATTGTTGATTTCCGTTCAGTTCAGATGCATGATCCAGTTATAATTAATGATAGTGAGGTTGAGGTTGTGTCAGATTTTAAATATTTAGGACTCATATTTAATCATACTCTCACTTGGGACTCATATAGGCTCAACACTTAAGAAAGAAAAGCAGCGGCTATATTGTATTTATAGGTTGGGCGAATTTGGTCTAAAATATGAGAAACAGCTTTGGCTCTTCCGTTCCATGGTGATTTCACTCATGGTCTGTTATGCTTCTGTGTGGCTCTCTTCTTGTTTCAAGACTCAACTCAATTTGATAAACAGACATTTCAGAAAGTATTATTTTATAGATGATCAGTACATTGAAGAAATTGTACTTCATTATGTAAGAGGGATTTTGACTGATCCTGACCATCCTCTCCATAAGTATTACACCACTCCACGTAGGTTGTATACCCTACCTCGTATGCGTACTGAACGCTTTAGACATTCTTTTTAACCGAGGAGTATAAAGCTTTTGAACTGTCATATAACTAGATGATATTTTTATCATATTTTTGTACATATATTTTGCATATTTTGGCTTATTTTTAAGCTGCGGAATCCACTTTATTATATCTTCATTTTATGATTGATATCAATAAATTTTACTTACTTATATCACACTCATACCGTTCAGTGGTAATCTATATTTCATCTTCCAGTGAGATTGTTGGTACGATGTGGCTTTTTCGGAACTTGAATTAATCAATCCAAAGAAGTAAAGCTACACTTTCCTTAGTTATAATACAAAAAGCAGCAAAGACCGAAGCTCTTACCCTCTTAATTGTTTATCAATGTATCGTTTACTCCTAGTGTACAGAGGAATTAGCAGCTCGGGTTTCATAGGTTGCAGCTCTATCGGACACAGTTATTGCATAAGTTATTTAGACATTACACTACTTATTGTGAGATAATGATAAACATACCTTGTTTTGGCGTTGATACTTTCCAAACATTGAATCAAAATAAAAGATGAATTTTTCTCCTCAGATTACAACAATCTAGTCGTTCGAATAACGAGACAAACAAACTCGAGCTTACAGGAAAATATTTCCATTTGATTTAATAATACGAGATTAAGACATGTTCCTCTGCGTGCGTAACCTTTGTATCTGGCAAATTTATTCAACATATTCATCATATCTTACCATGGAACTTATACGTGTGAATTATACAGCTGTTAAAAGATAAAACCGTTTTTTTTTTCTTCAGTACGCTCCTGTCGACAGTAGCAACACGTATGCTTCAAACCATTGCTTTACGCCCTAAAAGTCGATGTAATGTTCACCTTTAGCATTCGCCATTTTGTTTGAATTCCGACTTTACGTGACGTAAGCGAGCCACATGTCGCATTCAAACAGAAAGAGTGTTGCCAATTCCAACAATAATGAAAATTGCACATGCCAAAAGAAAGAAATATATTGCGTTAGACAAAAGACTGTTTTTTTATTGATGGTGCATTCTCAGAGGTTTTAGCAGCAGAAAAATTTTCTTTTGAATGTGAACGTATGTTTTTTTCAATATCGAGGGTTTTATGACGGCTGTAATAATACGACATTGAACCAATCTAACATGTCTTACTAAAGAACTAAGGAAATATCTAGTCAAATGTTTCTTAAAAAGGAAACATGGATATATTTGGACTTGTTATGAATTGTAGTCTGAATATACAGCAGAGGAACTGAGACAACGACATGTAGAACATCCTTGGCCGCCACTGACGGTTACTCTGATGCTAGTACTGCCAACACCAGAATCAGTTCTGCGACGGAGGGGCAAGCCTGGTGCTTTTCTGCATTTTTGTGCGTTCTCTTTTCTCTGGAAACATTAGTAGTGTATAGACCCATTATAGGACGTATTGTCAAGTGGGACCCGATATAGGACGTCAAGTGGTACCCGATATAGGACGTCATGTGGGACCTATGATAGGACGTCAAGTGGGACCCGATATAGGACGTCATGTGGGACCCGATATAGGACGTCAAGTTGGACCCGATATAGGACGTGGGTGGGACCTATGATAGGACGTTTGCCATGTGGGACCCGATATAGGACACTATAGCATTTGTGACCTATGATAGGATTATAGGTTGACAAGTAAGACATGTGTGAGTACAACACAGGGTCAAAATGAGAACAAAAGCGATATGTTGTACAGTTTTTTTGTTTTATTCGAGAGCAACATTTCTTCACATCAAACAAGAAAATATATTGAACAAAAGGATAAGTCAATAGCGGCTTTAATGACAATAACGATAGCGACTCGTCCGTTAGGTAGGATATCGATCGATTTCTGTTTGAGGCAAACAATTACTAACCAACCCCTAAGATCATCGTCCGTTAGCCATTTTCGCGCTCAGTACACAATGGAACGCAATGTTCTCCTTTGGGGTCTTAACCTTTTCTTTAGGATATATTTTGTGTGGTACAGTAATGTAGCGGGGGACGAATTTTCCCAAAAATTTAGTACACAATTATATACAAATACACTAGCTACATATGAGAAAAACACTGTATTGAATATTGAAAGGTATCCAACATCAGCACGACACTTTTCTAAACTCGTTAAAGTCAAAATAGATTTACCTAAAAGTTTCACTTGATCTGATACTAAAAAACGTTAGCACCGAACAGTTCATGAAACGTCACTTTGTAAATAATAAAATTAAAAAAAAGGTAAAAGATGCATCGCTAAACACATTTCATAAAATGTATGTCAATTGTACAAAACATTTCATTTAAAATAAATTTTTACATTTTTGATCCCAAAACATTGTAAAGTTATAAGAAGATTAAAATTCATCGCAATGTTAAAGTTAAAATAGAAACATTCTTTTAACAAACTAACCAATTAAAATGTTCATTTCATTCGGAAACAAACGGTGCATAGACAGTTTTATATATTAAAGAAAAATAAAGTATATACGTAAAAGGTTTACAACCATTTGAGTGCTTTACAAAAACACTTTTCACATATTTTTTAACTCAAAACACGTTTGCAATTAACAGTTCACCCTTATTTGTCAATAAAAATATACAAAAAGATTTTATCACATATTTTTTAACGCAAAACACGTTTGCAATTAACAGTTCACCCTTATTTGTAAATAAAAATTTACAAAAATATTTTAACTGCAACATTTAAAAAATATCATCATAGGAACAGAAGAAAGCTCTTCGTTTATGATAAATTTTGGATCACAAACATAGTACAAGTTAAATACAAAATAAATAAAAAATCACAATCATTGTACACGTTTAAAAAATAATAATAATGCTAATGTAAAAGTTAAGAGCTCAATAAAAAAGTCAATAATTAGGGGATAAGTAAAAAGTGGTAAAAAGCTGAAAAGGGCGCCAGCAGTCCATTTGAGTCCGTCAGGGGGTGGGAGGGGGGAGGGCATCCGCCCCTGACTGTATGGACGTTCCGCCACTGCAGGACGATGTTGGTTTTAAGATTTCCATTCGTAAGATGTTTATAAAGCTTGCGTTGTTTTCACAACGTGTTTACAATCGCCACTTGATTTGTGTTTCCCCAGTAGTCTTCACACAATTAACGTATTGATGACTGATGTTACGAGGATGCAGATTGGGATGACATATGTCCATTGGATAATCACTGGAATGAAATCGAGACTGGAGATATTGCAAAGATATCTAGAAACAACATCTTATGAATAGAAATATAAACTGAAGGCAGTTAACAGCTGAATATAGGCCTTATTTCGGTTATAACGGAAATGAGGTAAATCATTATATGTTGAATGTGATGTAAACCAAGAATGGTTCGATTAATCAACTGCTCCTGTTATGAATCATGAAGAGACTATCTTAGCTCTTGAATGGCTATACCTGACTTGCTAGTTCACACTTCCTTTTGCCTATGGTTTTATCAAAATTGAAACCCAAATTGGCCAAGTAACGGTTTGTCTGGACTCTAGAATGGTTACAGGACAACATGTTACATATACGCCACCAGATGAATGTTCATATCACAGAGAAGAGCATATAATGTAGTTAATTAGACAATTATAAATTGGACTGGAGAAAGATGTTATTGGTTCATGAAGTAGGATGTAACTGCAAACAGCACACAACTAGCTTTACATAAAATAGACCATACTTTTTCGTAAAACAGTGTTGTGTAAAACTTACTTCCACATCCACATTCCGCCCTTGGAGTGGGTTGGATCTCTGTAATAAATCAAGCAGCAAAGTGTATTTTATTGAAATTCTAAAACTTGTAATCTCTCAAATTAACAGTTACATTGAGCATCTTTCATAGTCAGCTAATCATAATACCGCGAGGAAATAATAGTAAGAATCTTTATCATTTTTAGCCAAGCTCTTAAATTATATATTTAAGCATGGATTACCTTTCGAGAGATGTAACGTCAGGGACACATTATTTTGTTGTTGTCCTAGAACTTCATATCTAACACTGCAGGACACTGTGATATTGGCAGCCTGCCACTCTCCATCGGTAGTTATTGTGTAATAAGTAGTTAAGTATACGTTAAACACAGACGCAACACTTCTCACTATTAATTGTGGTTGGCTGAATGTAATTGGTGAAGAACTATGCCCAGTAAAGTCCCATCTTGGATGCACGATTGGACGAACACCCTCTACATAACATGTCAGGTATCCACTCCTAGTTACATTAAATGTGCAATCCGATGCCGCTCCCAAACAAGCAACAATAGAAGGTGTAGGATTGGTTGGTGTAACTGATAAATAGAAAGTAATAAGAGAATAAGGTTATCATGGATGTGATTTAATTGAAATCATCTTGCAATCGATGTTCTTTTACGCAACCTCCATTTTTATTTGCGTCTTAGATAAATAAGGTGAATAATAGTAAGAAATTGCGAATAACTGCTTATATTTTGTTTTATCAATGTTATGTTTAAAAATACCAAAACAAAATAAAGTTAATTAAACAGCCAGGCAAAATATTGCTGTTTCGATAGCAAACAGGACCAGGTAGTAAATATTCTTTACTAACTTTACACATTTACAACACTTTGTTTTTAAGGTGCATTACTAACATTTCATTTGCTATTTATGGTTAAAGGATAAAACCGAAACAAAGTTATCGAGTTTGAGAGTGTGACAGCTTAGCACTCACCAACGTACTTGATATGATATTGCTGGGTGTCTTCTTCGTTACCGGAATTGTATATGCAAATATATTCGCCTTCCTGTGGATAGGAAAGTCTCTTAATGAGTAAAGATCCGTCCTCTCCAAGTTCGTAGCCAGGTTCCGATACTTTTGATGTCCCTTTGTAGTAAAATCCAATAGTTACATAGTTCGTAACTTTCACCTTCCTTTTCCACACTAAATATAAAGGATTGTCATTGGTGCAAAGTAATTTGACGTCATCATATTCTCTATAATACGTCGGTAGTAATGCACTAGTGGTGAAGTCTTTGTCCTCATCTTCGACCATTACAACAGTTTGTCTTACTGGTTTAGATGGAATATTTATTGTAGATGTACATATGTAAACAATCACGCGGTCTTTTAGATTAAAAGTCACATTGGTTGAGATGTAGGTCTCGTAGAGGCTTCCGTCGAAGGACGCATACCTTGTAGCCTCTGCTAATTGTGTACCACCTGATGTAATTCTTGTCCAGGTCAATAAAGTATGAGGTCCTGTTTTCGATTCCCGACATACCAGAGGTGTTGACATTTTCTTGACTAAACAGAAGCTGTCTTCTCCACAAACATTTGTTGATAGGACCGTCGTTTGGGTGTTTGCTGTGAATAAGACAATTGTAGGAGAGTGAAATATACTAAACAATGTGTAAACAGGGTTCTTATCAGCGCACAAATATCGCTTGTAAACCTTGGCCTTGGAAATGATGCTAAGCTTGCAGCATAGGCAGTTTAAGCTAGGCCAACCCAACCCAACCCAGCCTCACCTAACTGAACTCTGCTCAACCCAGACGAGCCTGACCCAAATTAGAACAGCGTAGCGATACTCAGCTTTTTCGAGTAAACTCTTATCAATTCAATTCATAACAGATCATACTGACTAACCATAAATAACGACTTTTTGATCTACTGTAAACGTAGATGTATCGGATACAATAACTATAACACGGAATGTTCTTTCATCGTTGAATGTGGTATTCTTGATCAGCAAACCACCGTTATTGAGTATGTCGTATTTCCCATCAGAGTATCCTGACCCAGACTTCCGGCCTTCTTCAAGACTTATGATTGGTCGAGCATTGCGTGACGTTGAATCGTATCAAAAAATCCTCTGAGACTGTGGGAAATAACATGTTATGTGTCCATCGGATCCGTGCTCGACGTAAAATTTAGAAGGACAATCTGTGGGTTAGTGTGAGCAGAGGAATGAATTAACGATTAGCACTGTGGATCGGTGAAAGGCTTTAGTTACACTCATATATGAATACGATTACGAATATCTATATGAATATGAATATGATTATTAAGTCACTACAGTGAAAGGATATTACAAAACCAGTAAAGACAAACTTTAGAATTAATATATGTCATATATCAATTAAATATATAACATTGAGACGAAGATGATGTTGTTAATTATTCTGAATTTGTTTGATGTCGAATTATTCATGAATGCATTGATTTTAATTCATTCTTAATGTTTAACTGAACACTTATACTTACTGAAAAAATACTAACTAAATTCGAATTATTGCAGTTCATAGGATCGTATTTTTGCCGTAACTCTTGCACATTCGCAAACGATGTTATTTTTTTTACTGATAAGAAGAAGAAAACAGTATTCTATTATTTTCCTCAAATATAAATTTCAAGTAAATTTACCTATAATTATGAATTCATTTTGAAAATCATGTCCATCTGTATCAATATATGTCAACGTATACGAAGATATATGATCTCTTGTCATATTTTTGATAAGCATGGCACCATCTTCCAAAATAAATAAGCTGCCATCCAGGTCCAGGTGTCCAGGTCTTAGTGTGCTTTTAGGATGACCTTAATTAGAACAAGAAAACAGAGAACGGTATTTTCTCTTCGAATATCAACTAACTTTTTTATCTTTGGGAGACCTGAAATTATTTACATAGGAAGAGAATGGCAAATTTGCACAACAGAAGATTGCAGTGAAATTTTAAATAATATAATTCTTCGTCTTTTATACATATTACACAAAATTAAGGAATGAAATATCATTTTCTATCTTCAAATATTGCATTGTGTCTTTTTGCAATTACCGGGAGCTACTCAAAAACGGTTCTCATAACATCAAATGGAGTAACACGTGTGCAAGAAGGAGCAAATCCTTCGTTTCAAGAGTCAGTCCCATGTTTGTTTGGTTGTTTACATTTTGGACGACCTTGCAATAACACAACATCAACAAGTTTAAAAAGAGTGTTCATTCTCAGCTGCTTCAGAAATTAACTCTTAAGACAAAGTATATGTTTAACAAAAGCCGAACATTATTCTGAAAGTAATCTTGTCAAAGCGGCTTCCTTGATATATGAGTATTGCACATTTACCTCGGTTAGACATAATAGACAAATTCTCATCGACTGGGTTACCGCGATAGTAGCTAACTTCGGTCCATTCTTCTGGTAGTCTACAGTTAATCACCCATCTGCTGCCAATAGATGCATTCTGAACACTTTTGCAGTCAGTAAGAACTCCTGTAATTCCTAATTTATGTAAAAAAATGGTTTGATGTATTCTGATAATTCAATCTAGCTACTAATATTTTATCATCTGTAATGAACTGTTTGTGATATCAAGCGCATTTACGAGTTTTACTTATTGAATTAAGTATTTGAAAGAGGTACCAAGCAGATGTGTACAACTACTATTCACAAATGTATACCACCTCGAATTATGTACCGAAGAAACTCGTATGTGGATACAGAGAACTTTCTTGAATTTAAATGACGACAAAAATGAATTTATACTTGTTTGGATCTCACCAGACAATTTTGAGATGACTTAACTAATTATATAATTAATAAATTAATTACTCTTACTGGAATCTTCTAAAAAAATATCTAAATGAAAATGGCTGAACGTTAGATTTACGTTAACATGATTGTTAGAAAGCACTCTACAGCCATGAAAGAACCATGATGACTTGTTCTACAACCTTGAAAGAACCATGGCAACATGCTCTACAACCATGAAAGAAATAACATGATGGCATGCTCTACAACCACGAAAGAACCATGGTTACTCACTCTACAACCATTTAAAGAACCACGGTGACTTGCTCTCCAACAATGAAACAATCATGAAATAACCGTGGTGATTTGCTCTACAACCATGAAGGAAAAATGATGACTTGCTCTACAACCATGAAAGAACCATGGTGACATGCTCTTTACCCATGAAAGAACCATGGTGATTTGTTACACAACTCTGAAATTAAAAATGGTGAATTGCTCTACAACCATGAAAGAACCATGGTGACATGCTCTATAACCATAAAAGAACCAAGAACCATGGTGACTTGCTCTACAACCATGAAAGAACCATGGTGACATGCTCTTTACCCATGAAAGAACCATGGTGATTTGTTACACAACTCTGAAATTAAATATGGTGAATTGCTCTACAACCATGAAAGAACCATGGTGACATGCTCTATAACCATAAAAGAACCATGGTGACTTGCTCTCCAACCATGAAAGAACCATGGTGACTTGTTATACAACTCTGAAAATAAATATAGTGAATTGCTCTACAATCATGAAAGAACTAGGTGACATGCTCTTGAACCATGAAAGAACCATGGTGACTTGTTATACAACTCTGAAAGCAAATATGGTGAATTGCTCTTCAACCATGAAAGAACCATGATGAAATGCTCTAAAACCATTAAATAACCACGGTGACTTGCTCTAAAACCACGAAAGTACAATGGAACCCATAAGTAGATGGAATTGAAAAATTTTTCTGTCTGTAAGCAAGAGAAGATCGTGTAAAGTTAACTTTTTTACCGAATATTATTTGGATGCCTATTATGAGTACGGCAATTTGCTTATGTTTCGATGATGATACATGCATTGAATAAAGATACCAGACACATCAAACATCCAGAGAACCTGAAGGAAGAAAAAATCGTACTTGTGTTACGTTGAAGACATAGTTTGCCATATAGAAGAACTAAAATCATTCTCTGATTCAGTGTATGCTTTAGAACTTCCAAGCGATGTCATTAATGATGCTGACGTCACGAGCGATCTGATTGGCTGAAAACTCCGTAAATGAAACCCGTTTGGGGAAAATATTCGCAGCCGGCCAACAGGAGGTTCCTTCGCGCACTAAATTAACGTAACGTACCGGTACGTAATGTACATATTTATGTTAAGTTGTTTGTTTTCACCAGGAGACACTGATTAAATTCATTTTTAAAAGACTATCTCTCTTATCTACTTTCTTGTTTTCCTTTACCCAATTCAAAGTATCTGGACTTCTAAGGCCTACAATGCGTCCTTTGCACGACTGACATACCCAAACCCCTGTATAGGCTTTGGAAAACGAGGTTGGCTGGAGATTTGGGGATCTAATACCTAGTATAGCGTATTCCAACCTTTTGTAGGCGCTATATTAATATATATATATTAATATATATATATATATATATATATATAACCAACTAATGCCTAGTTCAGTGTATATCAATACATAGGAGATATACATGTGTGAACCATCCAGCTGTTTGTATAGACTGCAGATAACACACATGTAATACTCATACCGTTCAGTTATAATCTATAGTTCATCTTCCAGTGAGATCGTTGGCACGATGTGTGTTTTCGGTACTGGTATTAATTAATCCATCCAAAAGAAGTTAAGGTACACTTCCCTTAGGAGTAACGCAAAAAGCAGCAAAGACAGAAACTCTTAATAATTTATCAATGTCATCGTTTGCTCCTAGTGTACAGCGGAATTAGCAGATAGGGGCGAGTTTTATAGGTAGCAGCTCTATCGGACACAGTTAATACAGAATTTATTAAGACATTACACTAATTATTGAGAGATAATGATAAACATACCTTGATTTGGCGTTGATACTTTCCAAACATAGAATCAAAGTAATCAAAAATTTGCTCCCCAGGATTACAACAGTCTAGTCGTTTGAATAACAAGACAACAAACTCGGGCTTACAGGAAAATATTTCAAAACATTTGATTCAAACGATATAAATACTTGTTCCTTTGCGTGCGTAACCTTTGTATCTGACAATGTCGGGTAAAGTTGCAGTGTATAAACAAATTTATTCACCATATATATCTTATCTTACCATGGAACTTATATTGAACTATACAGCTGTTAAATGAACAATGAACCCTAGCCTTTTTGCAGTCGCTCTTTTCGACAGAAGCAACACAAATGCTTCAAACCATATCTTTCCACCTTAAAAGTCGATGTAATGTTCAACCTTGGCATTCGCCTTTTATTTTTTGAATTTCGACTTTTCGTGACGTAAGCGAGCCACATATCGCATTTAAACGGAAAAGTGTCGCCAATTCCAACAATAATTAAAATTGCACAAGCAAAAAGAAAGTCGTATATTGCGTTAGACAGAAGACTGTTTTTATCAATAATACATTCTCAAAGGTTTTAACCGCAGAAAAAATATCTTTCGAGTGTAAATGTGTGTGTGTTTTTTTTTTTAAATATCGAAGGTTTTATAACGGCTGTAATAAAACGACATTGAAACCTATCTAACATGTCCTACTAAGGAACTAAGGAAATATCTAGTCAAATGTTTCTTAAAAATAGAGAACATGTATTTGGACTTCAATGTTATGAATTAGAGTCTGAATACACAGTAGAGGAACTGAGACAACGACATATAGAACATCCGTGGCCGCCACTGACGGTTACTCTGATGCTTGTACTGCCAACACTAGTATCAGTTCTGCGACGGAGGGGCAAGCCTGGTGCTTTTCTGCCTTTTTGTACGTTCTCTTTTCTCTGGAAACATTTCCCGTCAGGAATAACATAATATCGTTTTCCCTTCCCTGCTCCTCCCACCCTACTCCGGAATTGTGCATCAACATCCAAACAATCTCCAAAAGCAAGAGTACAATTCATATGAAGAGAGAGGGAAGCTGTTGAACTTACTATGTGGCTCGCTGACGTCATTTTTGAAGTGCCCTCGCTATTGAAATTAAATAACGGCCGCCAGAAGAGTAGTTGAGAAAAAAAAATAGTTAGAAAATTCCTGGAAATTTGGGGAAAGTTATTTTCGACTTGTTATTTCACAGATGGTGTAAGAATATTAGTCTCTTCTATGTGGTCAATGCAAAACCTCAGGGTTTATTTCTCCTTTGAACAAGTTATGTGGTCTACGTTTATTAACCATAGTTCTTGTGTTCTTAGTATGATGACTGGAAACACATGATTATGGTAAACTCTGTAGTTATCCTGTCTTTGGAAGAATTCCTGTTAAATTGTGTAACAATATGATTATATCAAACAAGATGATCCCATTTGTTTCTCACAACATTAATATAACCTGATATTATTGAAATTTAAAAACAAAACTTGTTGCTATACCGCCATGATGATATTAGAGATGTTTCCGCAAAGAAGTGGACCTTAACCATTATATAAAGAACTGCACCAACCATACGGATACATTGACTATATTTGACTATATTTGACTATATTTGTTGAGTACCAATGTTAACAACATTGTTAACAACAGCAAACTTGGAAACAATTTAGTTATTAAGCATTATAAGGGAGGCAGGGGGGAGGGGTGAGGGGTGTCTTAATTAGTCACAAATATGTCATTTATGATTCTTTCTAACATTGCAACAGTTAAGATTCATTTATTGCTCAGTATGCTGACTGAAAGATTGGGGTTAATGTAAAACCAGCAAGTAACAGCCCCCATTTTTTTTAAAGAAGCAACACATTTTGTAACAACCAAAAACAAGTCATCAAAAAGTAGTGAGTGCTAAACCTCTTATTGGACCGACTGGCCAGTTTTGTTGTTTTTATTTACGCTAGCATAATAACGAATAACTATTTCAGAGGTAGCAATACGTAATTCACAGATCATTGTTAAAAGTACGTGCCACACAGGGAACGTAATAATAGACTGCTAGAAGCACTGATGTAAAAGAGTTCTACTCGGCGAGTCCTTGTTAACCAGAAGGGACTTATTCCGTAGATCACCATTGAAACTTGATACACAGATGGCATTGTAAAGTGTCTTCTCTTTTTTTCTTCAGTTTAAATTCCTGGTCACATATTACAGATAAATTAATAAGATAACACATTGCTTATCTAATGTGCAAAGACTCCATAGGCAAATAATAAGTTAAATGAGAGCCAAATACTATGATAGGAAATGCATTGACCTCGTGGCATTTGTATATCATACATTACATTAACTTAAATAACATATTTAATGTTTAAAGTAGAAAAAGCATTAAATTAAAAAACAATATTGTACTGAGCTTTAATCCAACTCTTCCCTGTTTAACAGAGGATCATTCCAAATATCCAAATATAACATGTGACCTACAACCTCTGATCAAAGGGACTTTCCCTTGTCCACCGACACGTCAGCCTTCATGGCAGATTTTGCCTAGTAAGGATTGTCATTTGTAAACGTAGTGTTAGGGTTAGGGTTAAGTTTAGGGATAGTTAAACGTATAACCACGATGAGATAGGTAACAACATTGATCCACTGAAATATAGGATTGCTTTCATTTAAGATGCAAAGTCGTATATAAGATAATATAGAGAGGCTGTTTTTTGTTTTTTTACAGCTTAATAGTCTCAACATTGTAGGTCAAATACTTTTGCAGTAGCAACAGATAGCAAAACATAATTTAATTGTTTACCGCTAGGAATACATCAATAAATTACAATTTTCTAGCACGTGGGTAAATATTATCGAGGGCATTACCCAAAAAAATGAACAAAGAGTCCACTACAGAAACCTTTTATTGGGCTCCTTTTCAACGAGAGAGGTATTGAGCCATAGAGAGAAAATGTGTACTCGTCGTGAAGAATTGTAAAGGGCGTACTGCTACAACGATAGATATCATTAACATCAAAGAATTCATAGCAGCAGACCATGAGTGGAATAGTACGGATCACCAGAAACAGCTTCTTTTGAGATCTTACAGTCTGACAGTGGTCATAAATTGCAAATGTTGAAGAAAGACTACCATGTAAGTAACTCTTAGACAAGTGATCAAAGTTTGTCAAACTGTTTGAAAAGATATGAAACAGTGTCATTAAGATCAATCCCCTTTTCAAGGAGTATGGAGTATGAGTGAAATAAACACGTTCAGCCTATTATAGAGACTGTCTCCTCATCTAAAAGCCCAAATTGACAAGTTGACCACTTTTCCAAGTTGAGTATCCTGGAAAGAAATTTTCTTAAGAATTTATATAAGAAGCAGCCTACAAATAGGGAACCATTTGGGGTTAAGACGATTAGGCATAGGAATAACATCAACAATTTCCATATTAAGGCTCAATACTTTGAGCAATAACGACTTTAACGCAACCATACCGCTGCTTACTAATCCAGAAAGCAAATTATTTAACAACTTTATCTTCAAAGAAGCTTCAGACATTACTCTAGTGATATCTTTCTCTGTACAAGAAGAGAAATACGTACAAAAGAATAGGGTGAAAAAAAGATATTGATGGAGTTAATTGGTGGCGATAACCAATATTAAGACTGATAATTGGAACCATCAATGATTAAAATGTCTTTAAAATGATTGAAGACTGTTTTAAGATCAGAGAAAAGATTATCATCATGTAGATTATAATGAGGTGAAGTAGGAAATTGTTGTCTCTTAATATTCCTGCGTTAAACATCGAACAACGTTGAAATCACCATTGATATTTTGTACTATCATATTTAATGCCGACAGTCAATTTGTTACAAAGCGTGACAATTTAAGTTTTTATTCATACCGATAACTAACAAGATAATGCTTTTAATACGACAAGAATAGAAGCTTCCATTAGCCATACAAGTATGGTAACGTTTACTGACTACAGAAGATTAGCCATACAAGTATGGTAACGTTTACTGACTACAGAACATTAGCCATGCGAGGATGGTAACGTTTACTAATTACACAACATTAGCCATACTAGTGTGCTAACGTTTACTGACTACAAAACATTAGCCATACAAGTATGGTAACGTTTACTGACTACAGAACACTAGCCATACAAGTATGGTAACGTTTACTGTCTACATAACATTAGCCATACAAGTATGGTAACGTTTCTAATTAAACAACATTAGCAATACTAATGTGATAACGTTTAATGACTACAACACATAAGCCATACAAGTATGGTAACGTTTACTGACTACAGAACATTAGCCATACAAGTATGGTAACGTTTACTGATTACACAACATTAGCCATACTAGTATGGTAACGTTTACTGACTACAAAACATTAGCCATACAAGTATGGTAACGTTTACTGACTACAGAAAAAGAAAGGCAAGTGATATCTATTGATAAACAATATTCAAAACATAGTTGGATCATAACCATAACAATAACATTATTCATCCAATAAAGTTATTACGTTTCACTACTTATAATATTCATGAAATGTGAATGCCCATCGTTTGTGTGATGAAGACCCTTCTCCTTTGGAGGACATGACAACATTCGCAACATTCAACGTTTCATTAAATGTGGTAGAATATTTGGTCAAAATACTTTTTGTTTATTTTTCTGGTCAATTTCCTAATACTTTTCAGTAAACTATACATTTGTAATAATCGTCGCTAAGTACTGCTTAAATAGCTGTTTATACGGTTTATTTCTTCATAAATAATTTATTTTCAATGGTTAAGATTTTTAGAAATTATTTTTTGGGGGTCAAATCTCTGACTTATATATACCTTCAAGCAAGACGAAAAGAAAACTAAGCCTGTACTTTGCTCTGCATGTTCGTTGTCTGTTGCAACATTGGAAGTAGATTTATTTCCATTTATGTCAGAATTCAATATTTTTGTGTTTATGGTACCCGTGCTTTATCCCTTTGCTGTTTATTTCTAAAAGAGAAAGCTTTGACAACGATTGTTATGACGATTGAAACAACTATCGATGTGAATATAAGAATGTTCCAGAAATCAGCCGCTGAAATAGAAATGAGAGGAATGTTGATGGTTAGTTTACATAAAATATTGAGAATCATATGCGAAGTGTTATTCTAGCTTATCACGCTATAAGTCTTGTTCCTGTACGACATACATCTATTAAATTATATCCTGCTTGAGGTTTGAAATATATAAAAAAAATACACAGTCCACATAACAGCTAATGACAGCTACATATAGTTATAAGTCTTTGGGAAAGAACACCTACATACTTTACAACAGACCAACAAAGTTTTTTATAGGAAGCTAGCTATGAAAGAGGTATATTTACACGGATTAACAAACTAGTAATTGCATAGATATGGAAGCAACTTATCAAAGAGTTATATTTAAACCAATTAAGAAACCAGTCATTGCATTGAAATGGAAGCTAGTTATCGCAGAATTTTATTCCCAAGGATTAACATACCAGTCATTGTTTGGAAATACAAGCTAGCTATCAAAGAGTTATATGTACACGGATTAACAAACTAGTAATTGCATAGAAATGGAAGCTAGTTATCAAAGAGTTATATTTAAACCAATTAACAAACCAGTCATTGCATTGAAATGGAAGCTAGTTATCGAAGAGTTATATTTACACGGATTAGCATACCAGTCATTGCTTGGAAATGGAAGCTAGCTATCAAAGAGTTATATTTACAAAGATTAACATACCGTTAATTGCTTGGAAATAGAAGCTAGCTAACAAATTGCCACATACATACGTGGCAACAAAGCAAGCGTAGCGATAATGCCAGGCAGGGATTGTATCAGAACACGTCTAACATGGTATGTTTAATATGTTTGTTTACCAAATAAAGTCAATATTCACATGATAACTATAAGTTCCTTACAAGATTCAGCTGTATCGGTGTTGTCAGTTAATGGAATATGTTTCGTAAGTCCTTTCTCCTTGTTATCTAATTGATCAAAATTAAACAAAGATAACAAAACAAAAATGGTATCTGATAAATTGTTTATATTTTGCATTATCCTATTGAAGTAACAATTATTCAAAGACAGTTCAATTGAAATATATTATTATCAGTAACATTGCGGTGATATCTTATCAGAAAGCTAAAAACGTATGCAATGCTTACAATTGTAATTGAAGTTATTTGATTCACCTAAGGAAAGTTAACATAATTCAAGTAAAAAAAGTGACTTTTATTACTTACAAAACGGGGTTTTCGCCTTTACTGACCTTAACGTAAATTAATGTGTTGTCTATCCTTAGCCTATCCACCAAGGCTAAGTATTACAATTCAATTGACAAATATAAAGTTATTAGGAGCTTACCTGTTTTATTTGGAAGATGTAAAGTTACAACTGTCTTGAATTGTCCAAGAGTTTCGTAGGTAATAATGCATGCCACTTTAATATCGGATGACTGCCAATCTTTGTCAGGATTTACTGAGTAGTAAGATGTAACATATATGTTGAATAATGAACCTACGCTTCTCACTATTAACTGTGGCTGACGAAATGTTACCACAGACAAAGTGTGGTCAACTTCGATCAATTTCGGATGAACAATTGGACGGACGCCCTCGATTAAACACGTGAGATATCCGCCCGTGGTAACATTGAATTTGCAGTTGGATGTGTTTGAGCAGCCAATTATACCCGGTGCAGGATTAGGTGGAGTGCCTGAAAGGATAACAGGAAGGGAGTTTGACCGATTTCTGCTAAAATGTGTATGTTTGTTTATGTATGTATTTTAGATCCTCCTGCAAGCAGGAACTCGCAAAGAAGCCACCATTGGCTTATCAAAGCCGCAAGCTGGATTCATATTTAACGTCCATGATTATAAATGTTCAATTGTCAACAACTCTGTAACTGGACGACATACATTAATCATGGAGCATGCCGTATATCTAGCTTATTTTAACCTTAAGTAAACATTTTCTTGTTAACGTGTTATGAATATTAGAGTAGTCACACGCCAAAGTTCTATGACGTGTTTATCTAGAGGTGAGATCATGACAAAGTTAGCTGTAGCGAAGGTAAGGTCATTAGTCTAGAACTTTACATCAGAAACTGTTTTAACCCGTTTTACCACTCACAAAGTAATTTGGGTAAGTGCTAAGCAGGTACCTCCATTTACTAGTAATAATGAAGACAAGTGTAAAGTGTTATGTGACTGCTATCTATTAAAAGGGATTCACCCACTCGAGATCAACCAACATTCACGACCATAAAAGAA
Organism: Apostichopus japonicus; assembly: GCF_037975245.1. Taxonomy (NCBI): domain Eukaryota; kingdom Metazoa; phylum Echinodermata; class Holothuroidea; order Aspidochirotida; family Stichopodidae; genus Apostichopus; species Apostichopus japonicus. Next base: position 3,560,092 of record NC_092576.1, on the reverse strand, counting down.
GAGACAAGAAAGGAGAATTTGTTCTGTTAAACTATAATTAAAACATAAATTACATAAACACTCATAAAGAATTAATTTCAATTACTTGCAATAGAGTGAAGTCGCTGAGAGCAGGGCGTGGTTCCTGGAAGGTTGGCGAAAGTTTTTCTGTAGAGTTGGCTAGTTAGGTTTTCAGAAGAGTTTGGTTTTGAAATTGACGAAAATATATTTTGTAGAAAAGTTCCTTGAGAAAAGATATGTAAGAAGATTCGAAGTAAAAGTTATTTACAACATAAGTCCACATTGAGAACATACAATGAACTAGGATCTCCTCCAGGTAAATGGATCGACGGAAACTAAGTTCAACAAGCGAGAGAGAGATACTTTTTAAGAAAAGACACCCAGGAAAGAACCTGGGCACGAAAACCAAACTACCGAACAACTGATCCGCTCTCAACCGCAGTCCCCTTGAATCAAGACTGTGAGATCATCGTCGGGTGTGCATAACCATTCCCCTCGAAAGAGAACATATACTACACATGATCGTAGCCAAAAGGCCGAGATAGATAAATCGGCAAAGATGTTTTCATTGCGTATGATACATTAAAAACCCACGTGGAAGCATGCACGGGCAGAACAGAACGGCAATGTAAAATTCGGCAAAGTAGAACGACGTTGACAGATAATGAATAGATAGGCATCATGTGTAGTAAAAAGAAGACCCCCTTTTTGTTGGGCGGATTGAATACAACTAACTCAATCCAATAAAAGCTACAGCCAAAGAGGAGCAAGCATGTATAGCATAGCGATTACGTAACACTTAATTTGTATTACCACATTCCCGACGTATACACAATCAGATAAACTTAACTACGCACGACAGATTCAATGAATAGTATGAACAGACCTCATAACACAAGTATACATCAAAAAGTAACTGGGGTGAGAAGGAAACTTTATATTGTACAGGAACCAACGAAGACAAGTAAAGCACGAAGTTACTTGGGTAAGATGATACCCCCATTATACAAGTAACAATGGCGACAAGTAAAGAACAAAGTTACTTGGGTAAGATGATACCTCCATTTTACAAGTAAACAAAAAAGAAGACACGTAAAGCACAAAGTAACTTGGGTAAGAAAGAACCACAATTTTACAAGTAACAAACAAAGACAATTAAATCACAAAACAACTTGTTTAAGAAGTTACCTCCATTGTACTACTAGCAACAGATGTACATTCAATGAATAGTCAAAGACCTCATAACACAAGTAAAGCACAAAGTAACTTGGGTAAGAAGGTACCTCCATTGTATAACTAAAACGCAAAGTGATTTTGCCGTTTAATTTAATTAATGAAATTGAAACAAGGAAATATTGAAAATCAATTCCCTCTGATGGCAATTATGGTAACATTGTCTGTTCCATTACTGATCTTTCCTAGCTTGAAATATACTCACTAACACACTTGACACGGTGAGGTTTGTATTCGTCTCCAGTACCAGTGTTGAAGATACAAACATATTCACCTTCTTGTGGATATGTTAAGCTCTTGATGAGTAACGATCCATCCTCACCAATCTTGTAGCCAGGTTTCACTTCACCCGATTTACTTCCATAATAATATCCAATAGTTTCATAGTTTGTAACATTTACCTTTCTCTTCCACACGAAATATATAGGATTCTCATTGGTGCAAAGTAATTTGACGTCATCATATTCTCTATAATACGTCGGTAGTAATGCACTAGTGGCGAAGTCTTTGTCCTCATCTTCGACCATTACAACAATTTGTCTTACTGGTTTAGATGGAATATTTATTGTAGATGTACATATGTAAACAATCACGCGGTGTTTTAGATTAAAAGTCACATTGGTTGAGATGTAGGTCTCGTAGAGGCTTCCGTCGAAAGACGCATACCTTGTAGCCTCTGCTAATTGTGTTCCACCTGATGTAACTCTTGTCCAGGTCAATAAAGTATTAGGTCCTGTTTTCGATTCTCGACATACCAGAGGTGTTGAAGTTTTCTTGACTAAACAGAAGCTGTCTACCCCACAAACATTTATTGATAACACCGCTGTTTGGGTGTTTGCTGTAGAATAAATGCAATTATGCGAAGATTAAAAAACAGTTTGAAATTAAGTTTCCAAAGCATCGAAATTATATCTTTAACAACTTGCTTTCCAACTGATTCTCAGCACTGACCAAAATAGCTTTATCTAGGCACTACCAAGCCCAACCCAACCCAGCTTACTTATCCAGCTCTGTCCAACCCAGACCAGACTGGCCTAATCCAGCCCAACTCACCAAACCCAATCCAGCCCCACCCACTAAACCAACTCTGCCCAACCCAGACCAGACTGGCCTAATCCAGCCCAGTTCAACCAAACCCAGCTTCGCCGAGTTAGTTCTATGGAACCAATTCCTTAAAGAGCATACTGACTTACCATAAATAACGACTCTTTGATCTACCGTAAACGTAGATATATTGGACACAATGACTATAACACGGTATGTTCTTTGATCGTTGAATGTAGTATTCCTGATCAACAGACCACCGTTATTGAGAATGTCGTATTTCCCATCAGAGTATCCTGACCCAGACGTCTGGCCTTCTTCAAGACTTATGATTGGTCGAGCATTTCGTGACGTTGAATCGTACCAAAATATCCTCTGAGACTGAGGGAAATAACATTTTATGAGTCCATCAGATCCGTGCTGGATGTAAACAGTAGAAGGGCAATCTGAAATAAACAATGCAAATCATAATTTACAGAGATATTGCAAAGCGTTCATTTTGACGAACTATGCAGGTTAGTCTATGTAACATGTTCATCACTGTAACTTTTAGGTGTTGCAAATATTACGGGCAAAGAATTTACACCAAAGCAGCTGGTGATATATGCATGCTTAATATTTGAATATGTATAACGAATCAACGTACGAATGCGCAGTCCAGTAACCAAGTGAGTCAGCCAGTGATGTTGTGAATAGTATTTGAGGTCTGGTAACTGGGTCAATATAAATGATTTTGTTTCTGGAGGTAATGGGCGTAACCACTCCATGGCCTACCATGGAGGTAGTTTGGTCTCCACAGCCGTTGTAATCAGACATAAATATATATGTAACTTGTGTTATATAGAAAATACCAAGTGTATAAGCAATGTTCCACAAGTAAGTGAAATCAGGTTGATGATGTGTGAAGGAATTGTACTCTACCAAATTTTCCAGACAAACAGTAAGGAAACTGTTGGAGAAATTTGACTATATCTACATCACAGTTAAATTCCACTAGTTTGTATTGTAATACATCGCCTAAGTTACTTTTTTTCCTCACACATAGTTAAGTGGGTTTATTCCCACTGCTGTTCCCGTTATATTGTAGTATTTCCGACCCTTTGTCATCCTCATAGTAAAACGTGTAGGTTTTAAAGTAGTTACACCAGTAAATTTGTTTATTTCAGGATTTTTACTTGTAGTCAGAAGTCAGGCCACCTATTGTCAACTGTAAATAATAATAATAATCAATATACGATAGCTACTCCAAATCCGTGTCGTTATTTGACCTACACCCATCTTATCAACCCCGCTATTATACCAACTCACCCGAGACAATCAGTTTAAATCATATAGTTTAATCTGTTCGTTCCTTGAGTCTTTCCCTACATGCAGGAACATATCATGTTACATTCTTCTGTAAAACAATGTGAGTATTTTCCCCACAGTGGTAAGCAAACCTCGTTTTTTATCATAAAATCTAGACTTACTTGGCCACAAAGTACCAAACCCTCCACATAGCAAAGTGGTACCATGCGCTTCGTTGGCTTGCGAACAACATATCAAATACATCTTTATTAACAATAACTAAAGTGTTTCTTTGAAAATAAACTGAAAATGAAATGCTTAGCATTAACTATTAATGTTATGAAAAGGTATGAAAATATTTCTGTCCTTTAGCATCAATAGCTAAAGTTGTGCTTTGCAAAAAATAATCATGACAATTAAACATTTTGCATTAACTCTTACTCTTACATATAACTATAAAAGATGTGATCATATTTTAGAATCAATAACTAAAGTTTTGCTTTGCAAAACATAATAATGATAATGAAATTTGTAGCCTTAACTTTTACTATTACTATTAACTTAACTATTACTCTTACCTATAACTATAAAGGTGTGAAGATACTGTTGTCCTTTAGAATCAATATATTGTAACGTGTACACTGAGATATCGTCTCTTGTAACGTTATTTATCACCAGTGCGCCAAATTCAGTAACCCAAAGATTTCCATCCGTTGTATCATTATGTCCATTAACTACAGAAATCGAATAAAAATTGTCTTTCAATGGAATCAATTCACATTTAATTCAAATTCAATATATTTAAGTTTATTCCAAATTTAATTACAAAGAATATATCGTACAGTGTAATAGGTATTGCATTACAAAGAATAGAACATACAGTGTAATGGGTATTGAATTACACAAAATAGAAAATACTTTTCAAGAAAAGTCACCCAGGAAAGAACCTGGGCACGAAAACCAAACTACCGAACGACTGATCCGCTCTCAATCCCAGTCCCCTTGCATCGGGACTGTGACTGTGTGATCATCGTCGGGTGTGTATCACCATTCCCCTCGAAAGGGAACAGATACTACACAAAGAATGAAAAATACATTGTAGTAGGTATTGAATTACACAGAATAGAACATACAGTGTAATAGGTATTAAATTACAGAGAATAGAGCATGCATTGTCATAGGTATCGAATTACAAAGAATACAACATACAGTGTAATAGGTATTGAATTACAAAGAATAGAACATGCAATGTAATAGTTATTGAATAACAAAGAATAGAACATACAGTGTAATAGGTATTGAATTACAAAGAATAGAACATGCAATGTAATAGGTATTGAATAACAAAGAATAGAACATGCAATGTAATAGGTATTGAATAACAAAGAATAGAACATACAGTGTAATAGGTATTGCATTACAAAGAGGTAGAACTGGAGACTGCTACAAACGATTAACAAGACAAACAAGTTTCGTAACTTGCAAGTGTGCAACTACACGCCTTACAAGTCTAACAATGGAATGCCTCATTGAACGAATTACTCCGAAAAATGTGGTTTGAGTAACAACAGTAACAGTTCATATTGCCACCAAAACTATCTTAACAAAAAGTAGCGACAACGCGATGTCATGAATGCGCAATGATAGTCAGATGTTGCTTGATTCCTTCAAGTATAGAAAGATTCGGTTCATTTTCATTTCTGGGACCGTTCCAATCAATAAACGGGGGAAGGGCCAACTTCACCATGAAAGTCCCGTCGGCCCAAAGCTGACAAAAACTGAGTTCTATGGAAAACAAAATTACCAATTTGTAGCATGGTTGAACGGTACTACGTAACAGTTAATCATTATATGAACGAAACTGCACAAAAGTAACCATCATAGCGTATTGAAGCACAGGTAAGTAGGGAAAATACATACATACAAATACATACATACAAAATGGAGGCTTATCATGAAATTACCACTTAATGAAATAGTCAAGTTAACTGCGTTGTAGCCGTCCAAGTGTGCGAATACGTTTATACTGAGCGTTTGCTAAGGTAACTTGAACATGCGAACTTAACTGTTATATCCATACGCGAGCAACGTAAGAAGGCGCCACAACACGAGACAAAATCTACAATTCCTACAATCGAATCTGATAGCTTCGAGGAACAAAGGGGCCCCGTAACAAGTTTTGAAGTTAGCAATGGTATGTACATACTTGAGACAGTCACTCTAAGTGTTTCAGATCTTAGAACATTTGAAACAGATACATAACAATGCTCAGAAGAATTCAAACAATTACAGGAAAGCTGAGAGAGTGGCAGAATCTATAGTGTTGTATTTGTGTACGGAAGTGAAACGATTGTGAAGAGGTAATACACAATAGTAGAGCTCCCGTACAGGTTGCAGTTTGATGAATGTTCATGTCATTTTGAGGATGTTAATTTATACGAAAAGAGGATTACTCTTTCAAAAAATGGATAATTGGCGGAAATAACAGTAAGATGAGAAAAGTAAGAAAATGGTATTATGAATAGAATAGAGAATTCTCAGAAATCTCAGAAATAAAATTCGAGTATGCATGATGTTACCTTTGTGGGAATTTATTACCATATCTCCGTCACTTGCTGGACCGCGGTAGTAGGCTACATCCATCCAGTCATCTTTCAGTCTACACATCATTTCCCAACTTTTTCCGATGGTTGCATGTTGAGGACTTGTACAACCTGACCATGAATCTGTTACATTAAGGAATATCAGCGATGAAACTTAACTCTTCACTTAAAATTTGTACATACAGCGTGTGCTCTCTGTCTCAATAAGTAGTTTCATGTCATTATGAAAGAATGTCTCTGATGTTGTCAAGGTTGTTGTTCTATATTGTGCGTATTTATTATGAGTGTCTATGCTGAAAAGCATGTATGTCAAATTAGTGTTTGTTTTGCTGATGACATTGGTAAAGTAGACTATATGCAGCAAATGCCAGCCATGTTTTCTTCATTTTAAACTGTTTTTCAGATAACTGTCTTCTGATTCCCGCTGACTGTCAACCAATTACGGGTTACTTACTCCTACCCTACACCCATTGCCACCTCTATCCGGTCCTTCGTTGATGTTTGGCTGCGACCTGAGAAAGCTGAGTGGCTTCAATGAAGGTAGGAAAACTAATATCCACTAAGAGGTTTGCTGTTGTTATACCTAACGCTGTTCCAAAATCTAAGTCAAGGGACACAATACTTCCATGTATTTCAAGCTGTTTACGTGTATTTCAGGCTATTAACGTGTATTTAAGCTGTTTACGTGTATTTCAGGCTATTAACGTGTATTTAAGGCTGTGTATGTGTACTATATTTCAATCTTTTTACATGTATTTCAAGCTGTTTACGTGTATTTCAAGCTATTTACGTGTATTTCAAGCTGTTTACGTGTTTTCAACCCCTGCCTCCATTTACTTCACACGCCGTCTGTTATTATATGTTAATATGTTAGCAAGTTCGATATTTGCTTAACATTTTAATACTATTGCTGTAGTGTATAATTATGTACGTACGTTTTAAGGCTGTTCTAACTTTTGCGTGTTACGTGTTACCATCTAATAAAATATACTTTCAGAAGTGTACTTGGGTTTGTTTACAAATCGTGTTGTTACAGCTGTCGGATTTATGGAATATATACGATGTCTAATTTTCACTGTATTAGTTATTATGCCTTGACTCAGTACACTATGCCATTTGTATTTGTATTATAGTTTGATTCGTTAGAAATAGTATGCTAAACTATAATGTTATTTCAATGAAAGATAATTGATTTTGTATTCAGACTTCATACGTTGAACATAGAGGGGCATTGCTTAATAAAAGTAATGTGAATAAATATATATATATATATATATATATATATATATATATATATATATATATATATATATATATAAACTAATAGGCCTACTCGCTCAAAGTCTCTTAATATGACACTCAGTTGTTTTGAATATAAGTAACATACTGCACTCAATGTAATGAAAGCATTAAGAATAGACCTAGTCCATATAATAAAGCTAAATTTCATGACGTGATGTGAAAACTGCCAAAGATTTTGTATAACGATATTAGATTCGTACCTCTAACTGTGGCAGAGAAGATCACTGTTATCAGTACTAACAGTCGCATTTCTGATGACGTAGAGGATCGGAATAGGTGTAAAACTTAGCTCCCCTGTAGATAAAATACAATTTATTCGACATAGAGACGTGTATGTATACATTAGTGATATGAATGTATGGAGGGCAGATGCATGCATGGGTGGTCCTGCTACTCCCGTTTCGTAATATGGGTGCACTTAACGGCTCTGCTCGGAATCAATTATCGGGACACTCTTTATTAATAAACAAGACTGCCAGATAATAATGTCTTCAATTTGGGGTTAGAAAACACGTGCCTTAAGTATCTTAGGAATTATGCATATGTAATACATAACTCTACAACGCTTTATATAGGCTATATTGGGCATTATCATAATACTAGGGAATACCTCATATCGCTTTAAACAGAGTTTGGATTATTCCAATGATATGGAATATCTCATATCGCTTCGCATAGCTTTGGAAATATTCAAATGCTATTGAATACCTCATAACGCTTAACATATATTGAAATTCATGCAAATGCTACTGCAAGCCTCATATCGCTTCGCATAGCTTTGGAATTATTCAAATTCTATTGAATATCTCATACCGCTTTAAATATCTTTGGAACTAATTAATTGCTATAGAATACCTCATATATCTTTACATATCTTGAAAGTTATGCAAATGCTACTGAATACCTAATGTCGCTTTACATATCTTAAAAGTTATGCAAATGCTACTGAATACCTCATATCACTTTAAATCGCTTTGGAATTTTGCAAGTGCAGTTCAATACTTCACATCGCTCCTCCATACTATTTATATTGCTCATCTTGGGAGTTATTCTAGCGTGACATTTGTGAGACATTCTAGTGTGACATTCCAGTGTGACAATGTAAATATGTGATAAAATAGAGCAACTAAATTTGTGATATCAAAGAGCAACTAAATATGTGATATAATAGAGCAACTTAATATGTGATATCAAAGCGCAACCAGGATCCTTTGATTAAAGTTTCACAACTTCAAGTAATAGAGTGTTAACATTGTTGATACTGAAACCAATGAAATCAAAAATTAAGACACGTTGAAAGGTTAACTTAATTCAGGCTCAAATTTATTTTGCCAAACCCACCTCCATTACAGAAAGAAAGAGTTGAAAGAAATAAAGATAAACATTAAAAGTATGTAGACTTGATTAAGTCTTCAACCTTGCGTGATATTGTGTATGTCGCCACAACAGCGTCATGAGGAAATAATGTCTAAATGAGTAGAAGTAGCATACGAGTCGATAACCATCATGTATATATATATATATATATATATATATATATATATATATATATATATATATATATATATATATATATATATATATATATATATATATATATAATAATAAGCAAATATTTATATAGCGCTTTATGCAAAGGCCTCAAAGCGCTTATATATATATATAAATATATATATATATATATATATATATATATATATATATACGCCACAATGAACAGCACAGAAATATTTCAAACCAGATTAACAGATCAACAATAACTGCGACTTACTCACTTATAATGATTGGATTTATTCTCTGTAGCAGTTCACTCTGTAAGCCCAGTGAAAGTGGTACAACTTTCTGACCTTCGTCACGATTGAGAACGGATCAGAAATTTAACAAGAGAGAATGTTTATGCTAGATAAAACTGCTTATCTGCAGCAAAAAAACAGACAATATGGAGCCGGCAGTGTTTTTTGTGTGTGTCTGTGTATGTGTGTGCATGTGTCAGTCTCAGTTATCCTCTAAAGAAAATCCGGCTATACGCCCTCTATATTTAAGAAATAAATGAGTTAAATGATGAAGCATATGGGCACATGTAATAACTATATTATATTGACGGTTATTTAAGAAAAAAAACACCAAATACTTAATAAACAGAATAGATACAAAGGGCGAATTCTATTCTGTTAATGTTTGATTGAAGCCATGATAAATATTTAAAAGCAAATGTGTCCTCGCAATGTGCAGAGTGTACGTACGTTTTACATACTGTAATACATCCAATACAGAATACATGTGATGAAATACGTGAGTAAAATTTGTAAGTCGAGGAGGAAAAAAATGAACCATAAGCAAGGGCGGTGGAACCGGGGGGGCACAGGGGGCACGTGCCCCCCCCCCCCCACTTTTCCTCAGGTTAAAAATGTGCCCTTTTTCTACGTAAAAATTGAGGTGTCTCAAGTTAGCAAGAGGCCAGGGAACCAGAATGAACACTCGGGAATGGCCGTTTCCAGCCATCTGAGGGGTTTGTAAAACCCAAAAAATTGCTTGTACGCTCCGCGCCAACCGATGGTGGCGCTCCGCTCAGATAGTCGTGCATACAACTTTGCAAATCCTGGCTACGCCCCTGACTTTTAATGAATTTCTGTGGGTCAAACTCAAAGCTATTTCGAATGAAAAAAATTTGTTAAGATATTTAAAGAAATAAACTCTTAATTCGGAAGATTCCTACATTAGCAACTAGCATGATTTCACCTCATTTTGTCTCAAAAGAAAACTTGTTCGTTGTTTCCCAATTTGCACATTGGATATTGCAGTGCTAGTATGCATATTTTCCTTGAGTGAGGGCATTGGTGGAGTGATGCGTATACGCAAATAAGATAATACCATAAGAGTAATTATAAACGGTACTAAATATAAGGCTGCATCAGTCCAATCGAATTTCTGCAAAGTGCCCTTTGATGTCGGTGCCCCCCCCCCCAGATTAAAAGTGCTTCCGCCGCCCTTGACCATAAGCATTCTTGATGATACTTTGATTTAGCGTAATTAAAATTACAAGTTGAAGGTTTACAGTCTTGTTCGAGACCAAGGCTCACTCACACGACTTTACTTCTAAGTCCCCGACTATTGGTAACTAATCACAACCTCTGGGGGGGGGGGGAGAGGGGGTACTTTAAGTAACAAACCTTCGCACCAAACTATACAAAATACCGCAATTAAGCATAAAGGTATGGCAACTTAGAACACCATTTACATGACGACAGATATGAAGTTTTTCTGCAATCTAATATTTCCTATTAAGCAATAGATCATATTCCTTTCACTTGTCGAAATCGTAAGATTTTTAGTACCAGACAATACTATACTTTATACATATTGACTGCAGTTTAAGTGTTGTCTTTAATGTGAGACCTACGTAACAGAAAAGCAAATAAAATGTGCAATCAACCTAGCCAAGAAACGAATACTCTTTTAATGAAGTGCTTCTTCAATTTGACCTCGCCTTGACCTCACTATTACAGATTCACGTTGATTTTGTGTTCGAGTTCGCCGACCAGTATGATAATGAGGGCGCCAACAATAAACGCTACGTTCTGTAGGATGAAAGTCAGTCGTGGTTGGCTGGTGTTCCTGAGATCTATAATGGTCGGCATCTACAAAAACATAAACGAAACGCAAATATAAATTATGTTCATGAGTAAACTCGTGGCATTAATCACTATTATTGTCTTCTTTTCTTCACTCGGCCTCTTGCTCATCTTCAACTGCGCCCCGAGTACAGGATTTGCTTTAATTGTAAGCATTATTAAAAAACTTTAAAAAAAAAGTTATTACGGTATTGCTTATTGATAAAGAAAGTTGTTTAAATATCACTATTTCAATGCGAAAATATTTAGATCTTTATATTCTTTGAACGATATGTTGCATGGAAGAAGTTGGGAAAACCAGAGGAAGAAAAGTGAGTTGGGAAGTTTGGTCGATTGTGCATATTTAAATTGATTGTACGTAGGTATATAGAAACCGGTCATATTTAATACGTCCACATGTTCTCAGTGTGCAACAGTCCAGTCGGATGACGTTAACGAACTTGAGGCGGTAGTTTTAAATATAAAGAGGGGAATGTTAGCTTTCTTTCTTGGTCTAGTAAATCAGCCGAGAAAACATCATCATTGCGAGAGGCAGGGGCGGACTGGGTCTTCAAACCGGCCCGGGCATTTTTCTCCTAGACCGGGCCATTATTTATTGATATGGTACTTACATAGTGATCGCCGTCATGGGGGAGGGGTCTAAGGGAAGATTGTTGAAGTTAAAGAATGCCTAGATGCAAAATGGTGCTATATTTCTCAATTTTGTAGGTTACAATAATCCTTCATTAAAGATCAAAAAATATTTTCCAGAAGCAACACTTGGTTAACTGAGGAAAGTTGAAACGTAAACAAAAATAGGCAAAAATATATGTTTTAGACTGGATTTGAATTAGTTTTTCAAGCATTTTGTGACAATATGCTTGAAAAATTGAAAAAAATCTAAATAAAATCCACTGAATCATATATGTTCAATACCACGAGCAATGTCATGTCTACGAGAGTAGGAGCCTACGCAGTTCGCTGCTACTGGCAGCCACACCATCAATGATATTTTTAGTGTCAAGTTTGGCCAAGATCCTTTTTTTCCAGTGACATCAACATGAACTTCTCAAGATGTTCTTGTGTCATTGTACTTCTCAAACGGTGTTTTATTCTCTTCAAGGCAGAGAAAGAACGTTCACATGCCACTTGTTAAACAGGTAGCGTTACCAGCAGCTTGTAAGCAAGCCCAAATGCTCTTGTAAGCATCGGTGAAAAGGTTCAACTTGAGGAGCACCTTGTAGCAGCAGAGATCGAGGACAGTCTTACATGACTGATTCCCACAGTTAAAAATATATTTCTACACAGCCCGTCTTTATTCTATTAACAACTGTGAAAATGGGCTGTAAATTTTACAAGGCTCCCAGCCCACCGGCCTATCGGGCCCACCGGGCATTGCCCGAATCCTCGTGTGGCCAGTCCACAACTGGTATGAGGTCAACATCTACACTACGGTTAGTTGTTAACTTATCAGTTCCTGCATCACTGAGCCACAGAACTATCATCAGTTAAAAAGGTCAACACTATCATCAGAGGAAGAGGTCAAGATTTCAACATGTACAGTACGGTGAGTAGTTAACTTATCAGTTCCTGTATTAACAAACAACACAGCAATCATCAATGGTATAGGTCAAGAGGTCAACATCTACAATACGGTTAGTAGTTATCTAATCAGTTCCTGTATTAACAAACCACACAGCAATCATCAGTGGAAGAGGTCAAGAGGTCAACATTTACAGTACGATGAGTAGTTAACTTATCAGTTCCTGTATTAACAAACCACACAGCAATCATCAGTGGAATAGGTCAAGAGGTCAACATTTACAGTACGATGAGTAGTTAACTTATCAGTTCTTGCATTGAGAACCACAGAGCTTGATATAAAGCTATTGATCCAGGTCACACCTTAAAGCATATATGATTACTCTGCAAAGTGCGTTTTTAACTATGTAAGGGTCATGACCTGTCAGTGATATACTTTCAGACGACTCGACATAATATGTGGTATAATTAGATGTTATAAAGGTACTAATAGTATTCCCATGCAGTTAAACAATAATGCTTCTAGGCTAGAGATTCGCAAAACTGTACCGGCTACGTAAGCGTTACTCACCATGTCCACCAGACCGATGTACAAGAACATACCAGCTGTGATAGCAAGTATCCATTGTTGTGCCTCCTCCGTGGTGCCCACTACCAAACCGATGTATAAACCAAAGAAACTCGTTACACCAGATAAAACGTTGAAGATAAGCGCCCACTTCATTGGCATACCGGATTTCAGCAAAATCGCTAAATCACCTGATTAGATACAAAGAAGCACAAAATACGCTTTTTATAATTTGTATTCAGGGAAACAGTATTAAACAACACCCAAACCATCCTGACATTGTAATTGGTCCAAAATGAGCAATTCTGAGGCTTAGAATTGTGACGGCTAATGTATGTTTTGTTAAGTGGTGACTTCATCATCGTTATCAATCAACTTTACTGGATGGTCCCTGTCGATTATTAATGTATTGTACAACAGCAACTCGTGGAGATTGGACATGGACTTTATACATATGAGTTTTTTGTCCTTGGTAGATTAGCATGCCCAGGCTACGATATTAAAGGTAAGCTACCCAAGTACCCATGTTATAGTTAAGACGGTAGGAGGCCCATACTATAGCAAGGAAGGTATACGTTGCACAGAGTATAGCATGGAAGGTACGTTGTACAGGCTACAGTATGCTAAGTACGCTGTACGAGCTATGACATGGAAGGTTAGCTACCCAGGTTATAGTTTAGACGGTAGGATGTCCATACTAGCATGGAAGGTACGTTGCAAAGATTATAGCATGGAATGTACTCTGCATAGGCTACGACATTGAAGGTAAGCTACGCAGGCTACTGTTTAGATGGTAGGATGCCCATACTATAGCATGGAAGGTACGTAGCACAGAATATAGCATGGAAGGTACGTTGTACAGGCTACATCATGCTTAGTACGCTGCACAATGTACGATATTGAAGGTAAGCTATACGTAGGCTAAAGAATAGACGACATGCTGCCCAGACTATAGCATGGAAGGTATGCTTCCCACTACAACATTGAAGGTACGTTACACGCTACAGCATTAAATTTACGTTGCCTAGGTTACGGCATGGAAGGTATGTTGCACTGGCTACAACATGGAAGGTTGCCTTTCGCATAATTTCTACCAAAATATGATAACAAAAATAAGACTAAATGCTTACCGATTTCATGCGAAAGCTCGTGGAAGACAATAGCAATGCCAGTGGAGAACCCTCTGCCAAGACTAATAGAGAACGTAGCTCCAATTGCAAGCCCGTCAGCAAAGTTATGAAAACAGCCACTCACTATAATCATCAAAGGGAGGGTGCCGTACTCTGCGAGGGTAGACATTATAAGTGCTGATCATAACTTATATGGGATAGGAAAGCTTCAGATTGTTAACTCTTGGAAAATAGCGAAGAATCGTTGCAAATATGTGTAGGACTAGATCAATTTAGAATGCTTAATATGTTGAATGGATACACGTAAGAGAGTGGACTGTAGTAAGTATTAAAACATAAGAGGAGGTATACTGCCCTGCCAGAGTAACAGTTGTGTAAACCATAACGAAACCATTATGTACAGAAATGAAAATAGGATATCAATTATCCTTGTCACTAGAAATTATGCTTCTACCTCTAACTTTATTAACCAGTCCCTGCTATTTGGTGCAACTAAATCCTGCTTTTGACTGTAACGTTATCAACCAATGCCGTAATATTTGGTGCAATTAATATTCTGCTTCTGCCTCAAATTCTACCAACCAATCCCTTGCACTTCGGCTGTGAATCTCACAGAGAACATCCAATACAAACCACAAATCGGCAAGAATGGAAATTTTGCTGGATTTTCAATATCTTATTCCTTTTAGATATTAAACTCACTTAGTACTTTGTACTTAGACTCTGTAACGTTCTGTTCATCTTCAGGTAATTTCGTTTCGCCTGCCTGGCAAGTGAATATGGAAAAGAGTAGATATAATTATAATGGAAACAAAATACTTTTATCCTATAACGTTATCTTAGAAAGGAATGTTATACAATTACGTACTAGTTTATGTTGAAATCAAGTTTTGCTTACCGGATTCAGATTTGTAACAAACAAATAACTTCTCAAAGACTTGGTCGTTTAAACAAATACAATCTTTTCTTTAGCGTTATTGAGAATACAATCAATGTCAGAACGTTGCTTGTCCAATATTATTTCGCTATTTAAACACATTATTTTTTATTTAAAATTTAAATGATTCAGTCATATGGAATGAGAAACCTTTTTAATATTATAAACGTATATGGTAAGCCAAATGCCCAATAGCTAGATATATCTAAGTTTATCGGTCGAACAACCAGGAATACCGACCGAATAAACCAGTTATATTGACTGATAATCCAGATTTATCATACGAACTAGTAAAGTAATGATATCTGCTTATCGAATCTACCATTTTGGTTGCACATTAGTATTGTTGCTAAAGTTGGGCAAACTCGGGTGTTCCGAATTTTCGAAAATTTAGTAGCTTGTTTATTTCGCGCTAGTAGCCTATTTTGATAAAAAATGTTTTATCGGTTGATAAAGTTGGAGTTTTGACTGATAAAACTGGATTATCGGTATATAAACCTGGATCATAGGTTGAAAACATGAAGTGGATTCTAGTATGTTAATCCAAGTTTTTCACCGAAAGATCTGGATATTTGACTGATAATCTGGAATTTCGTTTGAAAAAACTTGATTATTGGTTGATATTCCATGATTATCGGTCGATAATCTAAATGTTTTGACCGAAACAACTGATATATGTAATTATTGTGTATTTGGCTTGCCATAAACGTATCTCAGAATAACACATGCACAGAGAGTCCCATCTCCTTAGTCCAAAGGCTTTCAACATCAATCGTACTATTTACCTTATAGTCTTCACATATACGAGTAGGTAATCAGATCAAACACGTATAAGAAACGAATGATGTAGAAATAACTAAGCTGCAAAGTAAAGGTGAATCAAAATGTACAGGTAGGTCGTGGAAACATATTGTTGTGCGACTCTAATACCATGCAGGTACAATCTAAGCCACAGCTGGACAACACAGTTAACTTGCACACTGTCGAAAGCAAATGTTCTTACCTCTAGTGGAAACGAATTATCGTCTTTTTGATTGGCTGACTGATATTGAACACCTGCTCTTGAATGCTGTCAAACACAACAGATCAAGGAAAAGAGATTCCTCAGAAATTAGGCAATTTAGTTTTAACGTCAAGATATGAAGTTTATACATCATGTGAAAGATTAAATGAATGAACAGAAGTAAGATGAAGGAAACAAAATGAATCCTGGAAATGAGGAAATTGGATGATAGAATGACTGTCAGAGAAATTGTTTACCGAGGGACTCGTCCATTGCTTTTGCTATCATGTTTCGTCCCAATAAGTTTACATTGAAACAGATTGTCATATTTAGAAGAAATTAATCACAAAACTGAAGATTTTTTTTTTTTTGGGGTGGTATGGTGGCTAAGTGTTTACTTAAAAATGGTGTATCTTACCCCATCTTTCTTAAGGTAAACTGCAACGACTTCCATTAAGTAGAATATGTATATAGCAACAAGAACCATTACAGACTTCCAGAGGTATTGATGATTTCCATCGCTATCAGAGTGACTGTGAGTTTCTCCTTCATGACTATGTAACCCAAATACCTTATAGATAAATCGAGGAATATACAGATTAGTAGAGAAATAGAAGACATGATTGTACTAAGTCGTTTATGTCCAATCATGATTTCAAGAATGTTCTGAATAGTTAACTATAAATTTAAAATGTTTACATAGAGTTTCATTATAAACTATTAATAACAGTGCAATAACTAGAAATTTACATGTTAACATAGACCTAACTTCTTATATTCAGGTAACAGTGCAATAACTATAAATTTAAATGTTAACATAGACCTAAGATATTAACTACTAATAACAATGCAATAACTAGACATTAAATTGCTAACATAGATATACACGATTAACTACGAGTAACAGTGCACTAGAAATGTTAATGTTAACATAGAAATACATCATTAAATACTAGTAACAGTGTAATAACCAGAAAATTAAATGCTAACAAAGACCTACATGATTAACTACTAGTAACAGTGTAATAACCAGAAATTTAAATGTTAACGTAGACATACATCATTAACCACTAGTAATAGTACAAGAACTAGAAATTTAAATGTTCTTATCAAGTCGTTTTAATGGAAGAGTCGCATGTCTACTGTCTATTTCACAACTCTCGATAGTCCAGCCAACCCAATAAATAATGTATCTATTGTCTCATTCTGTATCGCGATTGGTTGAATGGGCGGGGCTTGTATGATTGCGTATGTATTATGTATCAAGCGCTTGCACACCTACGTACACGAACATACATGCACTGTACACGGGTATTCAAGGCGAGGCGAGCGCAGGCTACTCCATGAGGATTACACGTGACTATAAGTAGTCATTTTGGGGTCGTTTCTATTGCAAGGGTTTATAATTGGGTTAAGTCCATATGTGGGAGTGCTAGAAATGTTAAAGAAAATTATATGTTTGGCCAGTTTACACTATGAAGTATTCAGTCAGCCATGTATTATTTCAATCCAGACAGTGTTGATTAAACATTGCGAGGTCAAAAGATCAACCCATTAATTGTTCACTGTAGGAAAAACATTACCTGGAAATCCATCCAGGTCCCTATGAACAACTTTTATTGTTAAAATGTATTTTCCCCCTCCAGTAGTGTACACTTGGGTGAACATGAAAATCCATGTATTAAATGATATCAGTTATGTACGACATCATACGAGCGCTCCTAAGTTCATGTTTGTACAGTTTTCAATTGAACAGGATTGACGTGTGTGGGGAACGCCCAAAGTTGTACGTGAAATGCACAAAACAAATTGGTATGAACACAGACCTACCTAACTACTAGTAACAGTGTAATAACTAGACATTTAATGTTAACATAGACCTACAATATTAACTACTAGAAGCATTGCAATAACTAGACATTAAAATGCTAACATAGACATACACGATTAACTACGATTAACAGTGCAATAACTATAAATCTAAATGTTGACATAGGCCTAAACATACATCATTAACCACGAGCGACAGTGCAATAACTAGAAATTTAATTGTAAACATAGAGTTTGATCATTAGTGAGTAACAGTGCAATAACTAGAAATTTAGATGATAACAAAGACCTAACTCATTATCTTCTAGTAACAGTGCAATAAAAAGACATTTAATTGTTAACATAGACCTACCTCATTTACTCATATTAACAGGGCAATAACTAGAAATTAGTCAAAAGTTTTGATAACTCTACTTGCTATAATCTTTGTTTAACGGCGAGTTGCACCCTTGGCAGCGGTTGACACAACCGTTACAAGCTTAAACTCGGAGGAGGTGGGGATGGTATACTCACTGAAGGAAGGAGATGTAGCATAGCCTCGCTTGTCAGAGTAGAGACTGCCAGACCAACGAAAGTATTCAGTAAAAGTTCTTTATTTGTTCCCTTTACGCATGGAAATATGAGTGCGCCTAGAAGAGCACTTAGTGTCACTAGTAGCACAAAGATAGATCCATAAATATAAGCTGAAAAGAATAAAAATTGAAATAAATTAAAATAAATTAAAAAATGATCAGTATATGGTCAAGGGCACAACTGACTTTAAAAGCACAATTTTGTTTGACTATATCCAGTACTAGCATAAACGTGTTCTTAGTATATTCAGTTATCCTCTGCTAAGCTTCGCATTGTCTGCTAAGCATCTGCTAAGCTGCTAAGCTATCGTCTGCTAAGCTATCGTCTGCCAAGCTATCTGCTATGCTATCGTCTGCTATGATATCGTTTACTATGCTATCGTCTGCTAAGCTATCGTCTGCTAAGCTATCGTCTGCTAAGCTATCGTCTGCTAAGCTATCGTCTGCTATGATATCGTCTACTATGCTATCGTCTGCCAAGCATCTGCTAAGCTATCGTCTGCTAAGCTATTGTCTGCTATACTATCGTCTGCTAAGCTATCGTCTGCTAAGCATCGGTGGCTTTATAAGGTTCTGTTGATAAACTTACAATCGAGAACTACCGTAAAGGTAATTACAAAACAAAAGTCAGTGCGAACCATAGACTCTCTGCTGTGTGCATGGAATTGTCAGTCTACGTGAAACCTGGTAACAGTAGACTCACATTTTAACTTGTCTTTGCCTGCTGTATGGTGGCGATGTTCCTCCTTGCAGTAGTCTCCGACTTTCTGCTGTATAAGAGCTGGACAGATTTCATGAAAATCTTCGTGTGTTAACCCTTTGCTTGTATTCATCCCGTGCGACAAGAATATTTCTTTTGCTGACAGACACTGTTAAACATAAAACATTGATATAAATATGAAAGATAAATGGCAAAATACGTTATTCTTAGTTAAGTATGCCAACTATATATAAGCGGCTCTGACACCCTAAGTAGAATTTTTAAATAGCTGATCTCCAGTAGTCACTATTACCAAAGTCGCTGAGTGGTGAGGATAATGTCATTATAAAATCTCCGCTGGTGAATTAACTAGTCGACAGTTAGGTAATACCAAGACTTCTATGAATTAGTCTTCGTGAATCCATGGTAACATTTAGTGACCCTCATGAAGCTCATGGGTATCGTGTCCTGCACCTCTTTTAGCCGACCGCACTCCTTAGGCTTTCTTAAGCCCTTGTACCACTCTCTGTTGTTCATTCAGTCTTGGTCAATTGCTCCCTGCCCTTCCTTTATAGCTTCGACCCACCTACATTTCCCCACCTTCTGTTATTTGCTCCTATTTATAACCTTTAAGGAAACATAGCTTTATACTGTAATGATTTTACATGTTGACTTGAAAAGATTGCAAGTTGATTACCAGACCAAAGTTACGGTCTTTGTCTTTAGTCCGTTGTGTCAATAATTCCTCATACAAGGCATTTTTTTAAAGAATATTTAAAGAGAAGAGATACCCATGACAGAAATGCCCTTTGCCTCTTCACTCGACATAATAAATAAATATGTTACACTTATTATCACAAGTATATACCAAAATCTATGTTATGATCTGATGCCTGTTGCTATTTCGAAGATTTATTAACCCATAATTTCAAGTTTTGAAATAATTTTAAAAGGAGAGTTGTAGACTGAAACGCGTGTTAGTATGAAACAAATTTGTCAAGTTGACAAGTTACAATATTATTGTATCTCAAAGAAAATTACCAACTCGTCGAGTTGCACATAACTTGAAAACAAGTCACAGATATGATGTTTTCGATTTTACAAGTGACGATAATATTATTACTTGTCGAAAATTATGAAATTGTCGAGTTGGTCCTTTTTTGAAAACAAGTCACTCATATGATGGTTTCGAGTTGCCAAGTTATGATAATGTTATTACTTGGTGAAAATTATGAAATTGTCGAATTGCACGTAATTTGAAGGGGAAAAAGCAACAGACATGATGTTTTCGATTTGACAAGTGACGATAATATTATTACTTGGTGAAAATTATGAAATTGTCGAGTTCTTAACGTGACAACATATTCAAAATATGATATTTGTGAAGTTGACAATTAAAAAAGGTCAAAGTACATATCCTACCCTGTCAATGTTGAGTCTTACTACTTCATGTACATGATCGATGTGACGTTTTTGTCTCACACTCTCATCAAGTTCAATTACTGATCTGCGATGATGATCATGATCATGATCATGATCGTGATCATGATCGTGATCATGGTCATGATCTGTGTTATTTGCTGATACATCTTCATGGTCATGGTCTTTTTCTTCGGATGACGTCATAACAGATTCATCATGATCGATTAATTCGAGATCTTGTAGGATATCTACCAAACCTGGAATAATAAGTTGGAATATGAAAGACTGCAAAGTGAGTAGAACTGTAATTGTTCTATAAAATATAGCTTTACGGACTTTACATAGTTTGACAGATATTAAATGGTTATACATACATTACATAGTTTTACAGACATCACACAGTTTTACAGACATTACATAGGTTTACAAACATTATATATATATATATATATATATATATATATATATATACATGTTTATATATATATATATATATATATATACATGTTTATATGTATACATACATACATACAACATTGAACTTGGTCGTGGCAACTGGTGTCTGTCGTAAAGCCACTCTATCTTGTGTAAATTGTCGTAATCTATACTATCTTGTGTAAATATATAGAGTACGGATGTCATAAAACCTCTAGTATCTACAATATATAATTTAGTATGGGGTTTAAAGAGCACGAATCGACATAGCAGACTACATTTAAGCAAACATCAATATCATAAATGTCTTCATGCAGTCATACCGTGCATGAAGAATAACGGATATTTGTTTAAAAGTTCAATCCACTTGTTCACTGTAGTAAAAAACATCACCTTGAAATCCATGCAGGTCCCTATGAACAACTTTTATTGTTAAAATGAGTTTTCCCTCCAGTAGTGTACACTTGGGTGAACATGAAAATCCATGTATTAAATAATATCAGTCACGTACGACATCATACGAGCGCTCCTAAGGTCATGTCTGTACAGTTTTCCATTCAACGGGATTGACGTGTGTGTGTGGGACGAGCACAGCTGTACGTGAAATGCGACAAACAAACTGATATGAACATAGACCTACCTAACTACTAGTAACAGTGCAATTAACTAGACATTTAATGTTAACAATATACCTACAATGTTTACCACTAGTATCATTGCAATAAGTAGTTTATTTTGCTAAGTTTGATCACTACAGCACTACCCTAAAGCAGGCATCAATATCATAAACTTCTTCATGCTGTCATTCCGTGCATGAAGACTAACGTATATTCGTCAATCGGCTAAATTTATAATGATGCCAGTGATCTGTTTTACATTCATCTTCGATTTCATTCCACATGCATGGTGTTAGTGAGCAAACCAGTTAGAAATTGACACATGTCCGAATATTCGCCGATTTTCATGAACAGTGCTTTAATAACTTTTCACAGCATAGGGTAGAATTTTATGCATTATTAATAACCCAATATTAGCCGGAACAATGATATAAGCCAACACCGCAGTCTTTGTTGTTTACGTACATAACTACAAGATATCACCTGCAACATATCCAGTAAATGGTTACATCAAGAGATGTATGTCTTACATGTCCGGTAAATGGTTACATCAAGAGATGTATGTCTTATATGTCCAGTTAATGGTTACATCAATTGATGTGTGTCTTACATGTCCAGTTAATGGTTACATCGAGAGATGTATGTCTTACATGTCCAGTTAATGGTTACATCAATAGATGTGTGTCTTACATGTCCTGTTAATGGTTACATCAATAGATGTGTGTCTTACATGTCCAGTTAATGGTTACATCAAGAGATGTATGTCTTACATGTCCAGTTAATGGTTACATCAAGAGATGTATGTCTTACATGTCCAGTTAATGGTTACATCAATAGATGTATGTCTTACTCGTCCAGTTAATGGTTACATCAAGAGATGTATGTCTTACATGTCCAGTTAATGGTTACATCAAGAGATGTATGTCTTACATGTCCAGTTAATGGTTACATCAAGAGATATGTCTTACATGTCCAGTTAATGGTTACATCAAGATATGTATGTCTTACATGTCCAGTAAATGGTTACATAAAGAGATGTATGTCTTACATGTCCAGTTAATGGTTACATCAAGAGATGTATGTCTTACATGACCAGTTAATGGTTACATCAAGATATGTATGTCTTACATGTCGAGTAAATGGTTACATCAAGAGATGTATGTCTTACATGTCGAGTAAATGGTTACATAAAGATATGTATGTCTTACACGTCCAGTTAATGGTTACATCAAGAGATATGTCTTACATGTCCAGTTAATGGTTACATCAAGATATGTATGTCTTACATGTCCAGTAAATGGTTACATAAAGAGATGTATGTCTTACATGTCCAGTTAATGGTTACATCAAGAGATGTATGTCTTACATGTCCAGTTAATGGTTACATCAAGATATGTATGTCTTGCATGTCCAGTAAATTGTTACATCAAGAGATGTATGTCTTACATGTCCAGTAAATGGTTACATCACGAGATGTATGTCTTACATGTCTAGTAAATGGTTACATCACGAGATGTATGTCTTACATATCCAGTTAATGGTTACATCAAGATATGTATGTCTTACATGTCAGGATGACATCATTCCATTTCTACATGTGCATATGTAGACAGGCATGTATAACCCACCGACGTGTTTACAATGACAGCTTGATTCTTGTGCCTGTAATGCGATTGTTCAAATCATATACCTTGCAGAGGTAACATTCCGTTACTGCCATAGACTTCCAGTATACTGTCGGTGAACTCCTCAGGATTAGGGTAGAGTGCGTGTCCGATGCATTGGCCTTCAATTAAGTTGGCAATAATCCTAGCAGAAACACTTGCTACTTCTCCGATGGTCGCACCGACCACGTGGTCGTTGACAAGTTCATCAAAAAGAACTTCCTCATCAAAACACTTAGGAAATAAAGGATCGGTGAGATTTGAAAATAGTTGTCCGAAGCGAAACACTGAGCATGCTAGAGTGGCCAGTGACGGTGATATGGAGGCATCCCCCACCCACAGCAGACTTCCTCTCGCCCTCAGTTGACCCCCCCCCCCCCCCACCTCCCAACCAGATCTGGTACTTATCAAAAAATATAGAGCTAGTATAATCGTTTGTATTAGTAACAGCTTCCAATGCCTATCAAAGCCGACCATTAAAAAATTTGTATTATCTCAACGCCGCCGGTGCTCAGTTTATCAAACTATAAAACCAGTTCTAGCGCCCAATTAAATTGCAATTTGTTAGGAAGTTTAGTTATGTAAAAAAATTGTAAAATGAAAACACCATTTTGCATCAATGTCATTTCATTTGTAGAAAGATTTCCCAAGGGGAAGGGCGACACCCATCTCCTATATCAGTATTATATTTCCCCCCACCCCCCGAAAGAATATATATATATATTACTTTCTCCTGTTTGCCCCCACCCCAAATTTTCTAACCTGCTGCAGCCACTGAGATTGGCTGTATAGTTTTCTAGGTAATAAGGCATTACACTTTTATTTTATAGTTCAACCTAAAATTTAACGATACAAGTTGCACATAATGAAAGAGAAATGGATAACATTGATTGGCAAGGTGATAGAGGTACGACTTAATATCTTTTTGTCTTTAAATTCGTGTATATTAATTTTGACTACGCCAGCGATGTAAATAATATATGCCATAAGCATTGTCAAAAACTGAACAAATTATACCACAATTTTACCAATTTGAATGCGAGCTGATGAGGGCGGCAGACTCAAGTAATTTATACATTCTTGAAATAAGGGAAAAGCGTTCTCTGCCTGCTAGCCAGCCTGCTGAGATGCGGGAATGATGAGTTTTAAAAATCATGGTATTACTACCTCGGAATACGTCTGGGGTGAGTAATTTTTATCCAGATCCTCGAGGTACTCCCCCATCTCTGACTCCTGAAGTCTTGTCGCACTTCCTCCGTATGACAACAATTCTACCAGATAGAACTGATCGGTTCCGTTGAAGTCATTGTGACAGGATTCTTCAAGATCGTCAGCAACCAAGGTTGACAATATCGCTGAACAGCCTGCTGTGAAAGTTTCTTCATTCAAACTTGAATTGTATTCAACTCCCACCGTATCAAATACTCGATTTGTAAGGTGTTCTGTACACTGTTAACGAGTATAGAAAAAAATATACACAAAGGGGTTACATTCTTTGGGTTTGGCTATAAGAAGTTATATGTGTGCATTAGCTGCAGTAAGTCATCGGTAAAAGTACCCACACATATTGCTCTATGACAAATACACACACTCACGCACGTACAGATCTATCATTTCGAGGACGTAAATTTCTGTCAGGCACGGCACCTTAATTTGAGGACCCTCGAATTGATGTGTGTATCAACACACTGTGTGCACATTATGTGTACATTATACACACAAAGTACGTACAGTAGTTCACATTGGAACTACAGTAATGGAGGACGCCCCTCTTTCAGCAGGGATTCTAACTTCACCTGTTTTTATTTTCTTGTTTTTGTAGCATTTAAGAAATCCAGTATTGGTATCCTTTGGCACAATTAGGTGTGACACGGCTATGCAAATAGTGGTTTATTTATGTCACCCTTGCCTTTGAAAATACACACAGCTTATATATATATATATATATATATATATATATATATATATATATATATATATATATATATATGTATATATATATATATATATATATATATTTATTTATTTATTTATTTATATATATATATATATATATATATATATATATTTATTTATATATATATACATATATATATATATATATATATATATATATATATATATATATATATATATATATATAGAAACGTTTCACAATGTTATACGTTGAACGTTGATTGCACTTTTATATGCTGCAACCAGTGTCGACCTTTCAGTCGGTTCTAGATAGACTCCTAGATTACTTCCCTTGAATGAACCAATGTCGTTGACAGGAGGAATGGGATCACATGATGACGAAAAAAGTTAATCAGCACTATCCGGATAGGGCGCACGGTAATGTTTGGATATATCCGCCTTATAGTTGATAGTGTAACCACATGTTTCTGGTTTATTATAACCTCATAGGCTACAACTGTGCTTGCCTTACAGCAGAATATCAAGTAAGCGATGTCAAAACCTGACCGCCTTGAAGTTTCCTTCATGTTTCTACGATGACACGTTCATTGCCGAGCACTAATCAAGGCCTGTGCTATGTGATGCTTAGATGTTATTCAAAAAAAAAAAAAAACTGGTCCGAAAATAAACTGCAAAAAAAGAAAAGGCAAAGATCTATTTTGTTAATAGAGAAAATTTGGAAGCAGTATTGTTACCAAGATTTTAAGAGTTGTGTCCGCGGGACGCAACGTCTTAAAGATGTTTGCATCCGCTAAGAAAAAATTGCGTCCACACAGTCCTTCATGAGAACATGCCCTTTACAAGACATCTACAGGAACGCACAATACTTAGTTAAAATGACCCCTGACAAAACATTGACTTGTGCGTAACGGAAACCTTAAGTGATAGGTCTATAATGTGCACGAAAAAAATCAAATGCTGAAAGCTGTAAATTGTATACAACAACAAAATTATCGTCAAATTCTGAAGCAGAATATTTTGCCGTAGACCATATAATGCTGGCCTAGTGCACACTTCTGTACGGGATATGCACATGTTATGGGCTATGAATACGCTGTGAATGTCGGAAGCCAATGCAAAGTAAAACGAGGGCCTAGAGAGATAGTGCAAGAAAAAAAATACCGCACTTTTAACTGACTTAATTGAGACCCGTAAATGATGTAGAAACTATAACGTATATATCTCAATGATACAAGAACACGCCCCTAAAAGGCCTAGTACTTGCTCACAACTGTTACGAGCTCCTGTCGTAAGTTAACCATTAACAGTTACCCAATGCAATTTTATTCTTAAGTTTTATTCAAAGTTGAAGAAAATTTTCCTTTTTTTCCCCCCAACCACTATAAGCAAGTCGTCCCAAGTCGCCCAAACCCAACCAGTTTCGATCCTTTTCCAATAAGCCTACATTTTGTAAGAAACTTTGCACGCAATGTCGATTAAAAACACAAGCGCCAATGGCTGCTTTTGACAAAGTATGAAATATATATATATAAAATTATCTGAAGCAGGTGGTCAAATGGACCGCGAAATTATGCAGGTTTGTGATGACGAAATTACTGTGGTTTGAATGAACATTTCACTTTAGCAACTCTCCATGCGGAGAACAAATATAGGCTGACTGTGAGATGAAAAATCCTTTCAGTGTCAGAGATGTTAGCTTCCCACAAATTCATAAATTGTCTCAACTCATAACATTTTGTGATCAAAGGAATGATTCCAATATACGTGATATTCTTAGAAACAAATTCAACTAACAACAGGGCCTACCATGGGTGCTTCTTGTCATATATGTGTAAAGAAGCCCTAACGTTATGAGTTTTGAGTGTATACATACAATGATAGCCTATAGTACAAACTTCGCTAGCTCTACACAGGAGACAGTTAAGTTACAAGCAGTTGCATTGAAACAACAAAAGTCGTGTTC
This sequence comes from Apostichopus japonicus, assembly GCF_037975245.1. Classification (NCBI taxonomy): domain Eukaryota; kingdom Metazoa; phylum Echinodermata; class Holothuroidea; order Aspidochirotida; family Stichopodidae; genus Apostichopus; species Apostichopus japonicus. The sequence goes on along the minus strand of NC_092576.1, from coordinate 3,532,712 downwards.
ATTGAGCACTATAGATGCAAGAATGTTGGCAGACAATGGTAAGGGACTAATAGCCAATCAAATCACAGAAAATTTGGACACGCATCATTCGCTACATTCAGCATGAACATATTTGCACTGGGGGTGTTGTTAACTCCGTACTTTAGGTTGATTTTTATGATTTATTTGTTTTCAAACAAATTCAATCAACTGTGCAAAGGATTGGAAAAATTTCGGTTCTTTGGAGAAGTTGTGGTTTTGTGAAAGGAAAGAGAAAAAAAAAGATATTCATTCCAAAAAGTGTTTGTTATACTTTGTTTAGACCTAGATCTGAGTGTGTGTACTTGGGGTTTGTTTCCATAAAAGCAAGTTAACGGTTTTGCGTCCCTGGATTAGAGATTTCGTCCCAGGTGAAGAATTCCTGTGTTCGTATTATAACAATGCTATGGATATGTTCATTATATTATTCTCTTTAACCCCTCCCCTCACCCCCCAAATGCGGATAATTTTGTATGGTAAAATATTCCCCTCTCTCCCCCATCTTGTCAAAGTTGGAAAGCATCCTTATGATAAGCAATATATTTGCACATATTAGGAAAGATGTCTCGATTTTAGTTCACCAGAATAAAACATTGTAAGTATCATATACCTGTCCGCTTTTATAATAATGTTTTAGAAAATTGTTGTTACAAGATTTTTGATTCTCTACCACATATTGGCCTACTTCTCACAGTTAATTCACCTCATTGCACCTTGTATGTTGAAAAGGATTTAGGCACAACAGTATACATATCTCTTTCTTTATCGTCTTGATACTGTGGCAAATATTATAACATAAATATTGGCGGGATATAACTAATCCTTTTGGCTGCCCCATCCACATAAAACATTGTCCTGTCTGCAAAAAGACCTCCTAAAGGAACTCAAAATGTTCTATATACATTACCCAACCCCTCAAATCTCTACCACATTAGTATAATCTGAGAAAGGTATGTTAATTGTACCATTCAGGTAGTTTAAGAAAAGCGAGATTCATCAGTCCTGACAAGCGTTGCTTTGAAAACTGTGGCAGGACTGAAATATTTTTCCAGATAGCCTACGCACTGCTTGAAAAGTGTCAGAAGTTATTTAATTCTCTAATGCTTTGTGTTGAGAAAGCAATGAAATGCTGACCTTTGGTATTGTGGATCCGTATTGTCGGGAGGTGTCTCACTTCACCAAGTGAGTTGTCTCACTCAGTCGGGAGTTGTTTCAATACTCTGGTTTGACACAATTCCCAGTTTGGTGTTTGTGATGGTACTTTTATTATGGTACTGATCAGTTTCTCCTAATAAGCAGTTTAGTTTTAAAACATTTTCAGTATATTTTATAACAGTTTTATAACCTACAATAATAACATTAACAATTATAGTCCTACTTAACACGTGCCATATTTTTTAATTGAGAAATGGGTTCCCATTTCGCCCTTTCTATTACACCAGGATTTTACTTAAAGCCTCAATACGTGTTTGCTGATGAATTTCGGAAAACAAACTTACGAAGCAGATTCAATATTTCTCATCCTAAATGCACTCTGACCAGGTGGATTTAATGGAGCAAAGCTGTCGCAAGCGAAAGAAAGAGTTTTATTTTCTGTTGCCCTTATGGCGTGAACGATTTACCGTAAAATCACTGCATGCGACCGCCCATATCAGCATGTTCATTACACAAATGAAACTTATATATGTACTCGTATCGTCCACTTTTTAAACCCACTTTTACGGAGGAAACATCTGAGAACACCTATTTATACATTGCAATGGAAGGGAATGACACAATTCGCAAGCTACATCGGTAATACCGAAAAAGCTACCATTCAAGAGAATTGACCTAACATAGGCTAGCCAAGAAAGTGAACGTAAGCCTAGCCTAACGGTCGTATAAACAAAACAGAGAGATGTGATCTGTTGGGCGGGGCTTGCAAAGTTTGATTGAAGTTTGTAGAACCATCGGACTCGTTAAAAATTCTGGCGAATTTTATTCAGCTCAAAATGTTGAGCGACAGATAACTCAATAAAAATAATGATTATTAATATGAAAACTGCACAGAACGGTGTCATTTTCACTGAGCTTTTAGGGCAGTAAGTTCGAAAGGTCGAAGTTAAAATTTTGCAAACACACATAGAGACTTTAATATGAGGTTTCGAGACTAAGACATGGTCAAAAAGCTAGTGGAAACTGCTTCAGAGTTTAAGGTCTTATATGGGAATTTTCACGGTTTAGGGAAATATCACATAAGGCTTGATTATTACTAACCCTGCTTAATCATGTGTGCAGTCCCATTTGCAGGTTTACCCCTCGACCCCTCCCCTCCTCACACCAGATATTATATGTAGATCATTTGGGCCATACAACTACAATAATTTTATCTCGATCTGGAGATATCGCTTAATAATGTGCCACACTTCGTGGAAAAAAATATCGCTATTCATGTTAAAAGTCTCTATGGCCGTCAGCAAAGACACAAAATGGTAGAAAGATGAAAGAAAATCTAAATTTCTTACGTTTGCACTTAACTTGTTAGGCAACTAGCCAGCAGGACTACCCAGTTTAAAATTCAATTGGCCCTCCAGCTTATCAAATGGCACAAATGATTTGTATGGGACGAAAGTTCACGTTATTGAATGTTAATTAATAAAAAATACCTTTAACTTATTGTCTAGTACTTATCTGCAGCTAATAATGCATTGCACAAGTAATAATGTAATGTCTCACAGAGACCAATTATCACAATTTAAGAATATACACTCATATTTGACAAATTGGAACGATAAAAGCAAGTTATATATAGTGTCATCTCAAACAGAATGCAATGACTTTAAACTGCAGCCGTGAAAACTAATGGCATATCGTAAAAGACTTGACGCAATACATTGGTAACGTCACCTGTTAGTTCGTGAAGCAATGATATATAGTCTATGAGATAGGTCAGACTATATATTATCCCCGCAATATATATATTATTATTGTTTACCGGTGGTTATATAGCGCAACATCCCAGGGTTCAATGCGCAAAAATTCAATTGAATACACTTAACAATAGGTTTGTTTGAAATAAAACGTCTCGTGATTTGAAAGTGCTGATAGAGGTAAGGCTTCGTATTTCTGATGGTAACTTGTTACACAACAGCGGTGCGACACACACACACACACACACACACATATATATATATTATATATATATGTATATATATATATAATTATATGATATATATAAATATATATAATAGATATATAATTTCGTTTTTAATTATAAATAAATTATATATATATATATATATGTATATATATATATATATATTAAGGTAGTAGAATATTACCTGTACACAACTGTTAGAGTCAGCATTAGATATACGGCTGGCACACTGGAATCTCTCAAGAAGAATTTCAACTGCGTTGGTCACTTCTGTGTAGGTCAGTGTTAGTGTTCCATCGTGATGGCCTATGTGAGATATTTGGTCCTTGAGGACGACGAGCTTAGTCACTGCAATCGGCTCTTCGTGGTGGTGGTGGTGGTCTTCATTCGAGGCATGGTGGTCATGAAGGCCGTCTTGAGTGTCCGAGGCATTGCATGATACAAAGAACATGATAGTACCCAAGGCAACTAAAGTAATGCTATGCATCATGTCGACTTTATTAACTCAGCAGCAGCTTGATAAAGTTGATAAAGTCAATCTATGGTTTGTGGTTGAAGAATGAGTATGCTAACGTTTAACACGATGCTAAACCCTTATATCAAATTCATGTCCTACCAGTGTTCTTTCAGTTTCCCTTATCGCTCTGTTTGGTTATAGTTCAGCGTCGTCGATGCGGTTCAGCGGGTAAAGTATGAAGGTCGGTTTGTTAGTACTACTGCACTAAAAGAAAGAGTCCATTGAATTATTATTGTTGTGCGCATGCGCGCTTGAAATATTGAGATCACTAGCCCACTCCATCATCTACATGGCTGGCTGGCGAATGCCAGCTGAACCTACAGTCTTCATAGCAATCTCAAATTCACAGGTTAGCTACGCAGGAGAAAGTTCAGATTTACAGACTCAGATTTACAAAGAATTGTCGCGACGAACAGTTAATTGTTAATCTGCACACGTAAATAAATTAGATTTCCTTGAGTAGCATACTTCTTCAAAACAACATATGTACAGTCGATCTCTACTTTGGTTCGTTATTATCGAATTGAACAAAACAGGTAACATTTGAACGCATTTGAATTAACCACATCCTGCAACAAAGTTGCAAGCAACAAATGTTAACCGTATTTATCCGCAACGACTCGGCGTTATCTGTACTAGTTCAGCTCTTGCAACATAGGCACTTGTAACATTATTATTGTGGCATGGGAGTATACACTATGGCCGTGTATGACATATACTACGTGTTTCGATGATGATAAACCAGGGCCAGGAAATCGACCCAGCACTTGTTAATAGACCGGAGGTTGTTACATTTTCTATGATATACTATAGACCTACATGTATTCGTTAGATTAATCGCTTCGGTGCAAATCACCGTAGTCCGTATGTTCGTAAAATTTCGCTAACTAGGCTAGTATACAATTTGTTAAATTTGACCATCAGTGTTCAGGACTCTGTGTATTCTCTCTCACGTCCGAAACAGGCGCGATTCGTGATTGACAGCTTGGTTTTGATGGTTTAGTCATAATTTCTTCGTTTATATTGCAGGCGTATGCCAGCTAGAGTACTGTTAATTAATTCATATTACACAATAGAGCCCATACAGCTTTGGTCTATGTTAAATGACCAAACGTCCAACTTACTTCTTCCTGACCGAAATCACTTCAAAAGGGTTGCAGTAACAAAGACCCCTCCATTGAACATAAACAACATGTCGAATACGAACTTACTCACTAACTTTGACCTTTACCACGCTCGACAATGATACGTGTTTGTATACAAATACAGTTGTTCGAGTTACTATTAGTATTGCAGGTATGGTAAGTGAGTAATATGAAAAGGTTAAAAGGTGTATCAAACAAATATATGCTTAGTTTACATTTGCGTAGTTGTAGTTCATTGGCGGCTATTATATTAACTTGTTCATTATATATACAAAACACACTGGTTCTTGATTCAAAGTATTGCTTAGTTTACATTTGCGTATAGTATTTAGTAGTTCATTGGTAGTTTCTTTGTATTAACTAATTCATTATATATAGCACATACTGATTCTTGATACAAACTTTCCAATGACGCCGAGCAATTATATCGTTAGTGGTGAAATTTGTTTATACATAGACCGAAGTAAATTTTCTTACACTAAATGAAGTATAAAGACCGTTGAGAGTTATAAATTATTTTCGAAGAAGTGTCAGTTAAACGAAGGTTTAAGAAATATATAAATTAAAAATAGAATTCACATTATTGGCACAATAACACTCGTTGGGAGTATTCCTACTTCATAAAGCCAGTAACAGTATTACTAAGACAAATGTTGAGAAATTAAATAGTCATAAGTTATTCGAACTCCAGATTAATCCACCGTCAACATCGATCGGCAATCTGATTTAGTTTTCAAGCCTTCTTGTATCTAGTTTCCATATTTGGTAAACCCAGTGGCCGTTACACAATCATACGTGGTACGTGTTGATACTGCCATGTACTTGGCGAAGGTATGTCGTTGTATGCCCTGAATTGGCTGTAAAACACATTGTGTCCCCTACCTAACCTTTGGAGTGAGAAGTCTCAATGACATATTAAATATTGAATACAGAATCTTAATGACGTCATAAAATGTCTTTATTACTAGTTTTATATGGTTCGGTCATGACACTGTTAATGTAGTAGTATATAGTAGAGGTTGTAAAACGTTATGAGTTATCAGTATACAGTAATGTATGGTAGCCTTTGGTGTACAACTTGCTGTGTATATTAATATAGGCCTAATAAACAGCAACGTGGATAGGCGAATGTCACTTCATTTACAGGACGAAGATCTGTCAATTAGATCAAACGGTTTAGAGCAATGTTCTCCCTGATCGATTGGTATTTATTGAACAACAAACTTTGTACATTGGATGCTAGGGACCGTCAAAGGGAATATCAACTATTATCTTAGATTCCCTATAGCAAATGTTAACTAGATTCCCTAGCAACTGTTACCTAGATATCCTAGCAATTGTTACCTAGATTCCCTAGCAACTATGACCTAAATTTCCTAGCAATTATTACCTAGAATCCCTAGCAACTATTACCTACTACCGAGATTATATATTATATATATATATATATACATATATATATATATGCATATATATATATATATATATCAGTATAGGGAGAGATTGGGGAGTAAGAGATAGTTTCTTCATTTCTTTGGCCACAACACATATTATGAAAAGAATTATCATAAATTAATTCACTTTACACTTATATTTGCTACCTTCCCAACCTGTCAACACATCCTGAAAAGAAGGTCTTTGGCTGCGGTAATTCTTGCAATTGGCTACTCACATCGTAGCTAGAGAGCCAACAGGTTTAATGATGCATTGCCAAATTATATATGAGAATATTATGTGTGAAGTGCACACCTTTGACCTCCCTCACATTTAGTGCGTTTGGTCTACTCATCAAGGGGATCTACACAGTAATCTATATGACAAAGTTCATACTGTAGTCATATGTCAATCCCCCTAATTGGTCAGTAAGAAAAACCACGCTGAAACTGTAAGAGGTCAAAGGTGATCAGATATCGACTCCTTGTTGACATAGGAACTGCAATTGCAATACTTAAGATGTAGATCCCCTTGGTGAATACAAGACCTCTTTTGAATTCGGTAGAGTTCAAAGGTCAATTAAGGTCAACTATAAGGCCACAGTTTGCAAACATTGTAAACACGATAGCCTCAAACCACACAGTTGGATAGACTTCATCCGTGGAAAGTAGATCCAACACTACTGGATTCAAGAACAGTCTGGTACATTAGTGCGATATCTGCTGGTAACAATAGTAACACTTTATTATTGAATCACTAAACTACTTGACTCTCTGGTTTATACTGCAACGCCATAAGGGTGTGCAATTGGGGGAGGGGTGGGGGGGGGGGGGTGGGGTACAATCGTCAATATAAAATTAAATGACATGAGTTTACCCCAAAATATTCTAGAGAGTCACTGCAATAATACCACTATTGATAACATTTCAATACTGAAAGTATTTTATTCACATTCCACGATGTAATGCTTCAGTGGTGTTGGTGATAAAGAGTGACAATTATATGGCTGGGTAGTTCTTCCCAATAACATGAAGTATGTACTGCAGTCTGTAGAGATATTAATGATTGTGGCTAGATAAGCATGTGATAACATATCAGTACCGGCAACTATGAATAAGCTGGGCCTACTGTACATGACGTAACGCACAGGATATACTGGATTCTGTCTTTCTCACTAGCAGCAAAGTCATATCAGATAGAATCATTCCAACAACCGTCATTCCTAGTCATCTAAACATGCAGGTCTAAAAATGATCTCAAAGATCACTCCTTCAATATGCATGCCTCCAGGTAGCCAAACGAGACTAAGTCTTGTGAAGATATCTATTTAAACGAGAAAATGATTCAAACACAGTTGAGTCACCTGTTTGGCATTTGCATACTGTATATTTGATGTTTTAGAGTATTGGTAGTATGTACGAGTATAGCTTAACATGGCATTGTGTTTAGGAGTAGCCTATTGGTCGTATATTACGAGTATATATTAACATGTTATAGTGTTTTAGAGTATGGGTCGTATGTACGAGTATAGATTAACATGTTATAGTGTTTTAGAGTATTGGTAGTATGTACAAGTATAGGTTAACATGTTGTAGTGTTTTAGAGCATTGGTCGCATGTACGAGTATAGATTAACATGTTATAGTGTTTTAGAGCATTGGTCGTATGTACGAGTATTGATTAACATGTTATAGTGTTTTAGAGTATTGGTAGTCTGTACGAGTATAGATTAACATGTTATAGTGTTTTAGAGTATTGGTAATATGTACGAGTATAGATTAACATGGTTTAGTGTTTTAGAGTACTGGTCGTATGTACGAGTATATATTAACACGGTATAGTGTTTTAGAGTATTGGTAGTATGTACGAGTATAGATTAACATGGTATAGTGTTTTAGAGTATTGGTCGTACATGTAAGAGTATGATTAATATGGTATTGTGTTTTAGAGTATTGGTAGTATATACGAGTATAGATTAACATGTTATAGTGTTTTAGTGTATTGGTCGTATGTACGAGTATAAATTAACATGTTATAGTGTTTTAGAGTATTGGTCGTATGTAAGAGTATAGATAACCATGGTATAGTGTTTTAGAGTATTGGTCGTATGTACGAGTATAGATTAACATGGTATAGTGTTTTAGAGTATTGGTCGTATGTACGAGAATAGATTAACATATCATAGTGTTTTAGAGTAATGGTCGTATGTACGAGTATAGATTAACATGTTATTGTGTTTTAGAGTATTGGTAGTATGTACGAGTATAGATTAACACGGTATAGTGTTTTAGAGTATTGGTCGTATGTACGAGTATAGATTAACATGTTATTGTGTTTTAGAGTATTGGTCGTATGTACGAGTATAGATTAAAATGGTATAGTGTTTTATAGTATTGGTAGTATGTACGAGTATAGATTAACACGGTATAATGTTTAGAGTATTGTTCGTATGTACGAGTATAGATTAACATGGTCTTGTGTTGTAGAGTATTGGTAGTATGTACGAGTATAGATTAACACGGTATAGTGTTTTAGAGTATTGGTCGTATGTTCGAGTATAGATTAACATGTTATAGTGTTTTAGAGTATTGGTGGTATGTACGAGTGTAGATCTGACATTCACACAATTTGCCAAAAATTACATGGAAGATTTTTTCCCGTCTTAACATTGGTTTTTGATAACTGCAATTTCAGGTATTCTGATATTCATTCAAGCAGAAAATTTGGTATAGATTAATTTGTAACTCGGAAAACAATGAAAAACATAATTGCTTAGAAAAAACACAACGCAGTGACCTCAGGATTCTAAGCCCTGTGCTTTACCAACTGAGCTATTCAGCTCTTGTTGGCCAGACAGACGTAACCATTAATTTAACTATTCCAGAAAAAAATTCTTTTAGATGTAACTGTTCGATCCCTAAAATCACTCCTGTAGCCGCATCGTCACTTGTAATTGGGTCTTTGGAGCAATGTGCTAAGTAATTAAAAAAAATATCAATAGAGGTGTGTCTATTTTCGACCAATAAGTAGTTTGTAAACAACATCCTATCCTCATAGGCTTCTCGATTTTTTTCGTTAATAGCCGAGGCTCGAGAGATCTGGGTTATTACTCAAATGAGAAACAAAAATCATAATCACTTAAAGCACACCTTTTGACATACTTTTATTAGTTTCGACATGTTTATATTAATTTGGACATGCTCATATTATTTTGGAGATGCTTATTTTGTTTTGGAAATTTTTGAGGCATTCCGTATACATCCACCACGTAAATCCTGCTTCCAAGTCGGGTACTGATCAGTATTTGTAAGTAGTCGTTACTGTCAAATCACAGATTGTTTAATAATATCAGCCAAGGTTAAAACATGATCGGTCTGCACAGTGTAGTAGGTACAATATATTAGCCAACTCAGTCTGTTAATGACATCAAAGGCCAAAGGTTTTCTATTTGCAACTACTGTGACAGCTTTCGTTTATAATCGGCTTTCGTATCCATGTTAAATGGTATGTTTATATAATTATGAACACTATAACTTCCTGTAACCTTTTTATGGTGTTGGATGGGATGGTGTTGGATGGAAAAACAAGTCGGTCGATTAAAGACAAAGGCAAACGTATGCCGCCAGAAAGGAAACACTTACTCCGACCTTGATGTTTTACTCATGTTTCAAATTCGTCTTCTAATTTTGCGCTATTGACATCATTCAGATATAATATACAACCATTTTACTTTTGTTACGCACCTCCGTGGTTAAAGTATGTATCAAATTTTTGTATATTTATATAATTTAAAGTGTTTCATAAGTATCTGGTTTGTCTTGCTTTATCCTATATCATGTTTCATAAGTAGCTTGTTTGCCACCTTGCGTTACCCGAAATCCTCTTTCCTAAGTAGCTGTTGTTCTGGCTGTATCATTTATGCTGTTCATGTCTATATTTTGTATTGCGGTACCGTTTATCTCGTTTAATATTTAGCTTGTGTGTCTTGATGTATTATTAATTCTGCTGATATATGTAGCGAGTTTGTCTTACTTCATCCTATATCCTCTGTCATAAGTAGCTGTAGCATTTATCATGTTCTTGTGTATTGCTGGACTGCATATTCTGTATAATTTTAAGCTGGTTTGTCTTGCTGTATCAATTATCCTGCTCTTGTGTATCTTGTGCATTGTTGTACCGTTTGTCCTGTCTCATATCTAGTTGCTTTGTCTTGCTGTATTATTTATCATGATGTATATATGTATTGGGTTTATGTTGTTGTATTATGTATCCTGTTCTTGTGTATCATGTGTATTGATGTATACTGTTTATCCTGTCTCATATCTAGCTGGTTTATCTTGCTGTATTATTTATCCTGATGTATATATGTATTGGGTTTACGTTGTTGTATTATGTATCCTGTTCTTGTGTATCATGTATATTGATGTATACCGTTTATCTTGTCTGATATTTAACTAGTTTGTCTTGCTGTATTATTTATCCTGATGTAAATATGTATTGGGTTTGTCTTGTTGTATCATTTATCCTGTTCTTGTGTATCATATACTGATTATCCTGTCTAATGTTTAGCTGGTTTGTCTTGCTGTATTATTTATCCTGATGTATATATGCATTGGGTTTATGTTGTTGTATTATGTATCCTGTTCTTGAGTATCTATGTGTATTGATGTATACTGTTTATCTTGTGTAATGTTTAGCTGATTTGTCTTGTTGTATCATTTATCCAGCTCTTGTGTATCTTGTGCATTGTTGTACCGTTTGTCCTGTCTCATATCTAGTTGCTTTGTCTTGCTGTATTATTTATCCTGATGTATATATGTATTGGGTTTATGTTGTTGTATTATGTATCCTGTTCTTGTGTATCATGTGTATTGATGTATACTGATTATCTTGTCTAATATTTAGCTGGTTTGTCTTGCTGTATTATTTATCCTGATGTATATATGTATTGGGTTTGTCTTGTTGTATCATTTATCATGTTCTTGTGAATCGTGTGTAGTGTTGTACCGTTTATCCTGTCTAATATTTAGCTGGTTTGTCTTGCTGTATTATTTATCATGATGTATATATGTATTAGGTTTGTCTTGTTGTATCATTTATCATGTTCTTGTGAATCGTGTGTAGTGTTGTACCGTTTTTCCTGTCTCATATCTAGCTGGTTTATCTTGCTGTATTATTTATCCTGATGTATATATGTATTGGGTTTATGTTGTTGTATTATGTATCCTGTTCTTGTGTACCTTGTGTACCTTGTGTATTGTTGTACCGTTTATCCTGTCTAATATTTAGCTGGTATGTATTGCCTGATTGTAATTTGTATTTGGTTTGTTTTGCTGAATCGTTTATCCTGTTGTATTTGTGTAGCGGTTTCGCTTACCGTATCGCACGTATTTGAATAAAGGTCGTAGGTCCTGCCAAACTTGATCGTCTTAAATTTCACTTCATAAGAAATTAATTGCAAGTTTGCCTATAAGCTAGTGGCCTACATTGATATGGGATTTACTATTAAATACAATCAAACCCTGCATCCCAAATCAATTTAAAGGTTGTAAAAAGTGTGTCTTCATACTGAAACATCATCACGTGGGTGCTACACAACACAAATTAGCAACGATGCCTTTCAAACGATTACATGATCTTAATCACAAAAACTGATTTTTTTTTCCAACACACTAAACAATTTCTATATTTTCTGAAAGCATATTTTTTTTTTCAACACGATGGCTCTGATTGGTCTATAATATTCTGATCTATTGTGATCATTAGGCGTAGCACGTCACGTCATTACTGTAAGGGCATACTATACACAACCAACCATACATAATACACATCTGTCATCGTTCATATCTGGAGTAACATTGGACTCGTGTCGTGCTAAAACTAGTACCGGAGAACGGTAGGCCTATTCCTTGTTAAGAGAATTAGTAACGAGCTAACGCTATATGCTGGTAGTCATATTGAGAACTATAGTTGAAGAGAATACACAAGGTAGGTCACTTTGTCAGCTAATAATCGAAAAAAACGAAAGTTTCAATACTATATTTAATATAACCAGAGAGTTGTCAGAAAACTCCCCGATAAAACTGAATAATCTATATATGATTAGTCAAATCACATTGATAAACATTCGATTCAATAGATCAGCGGTCATGGATAACCTCACGGAAAACTTAACCTTGAACGTTGGACTCATTTACAGTTTATTGTATGGTATTCTTATGACTGTTGAGACAACCATTGCTAAGACCCTTCTTAAGGTTACCTCAGCATCTTTGATAGCATTTACGCGATGTTTGGGCTTAGTGTTTTTAACGCCGTGTATCGAGTGGGAGAAAGCAAATCTTTTGACTACTGGAGATCTTTGTTTATATATGACATGCTCTATCATAGGTGCCCTACCTTACGCTTGCGGTCTTTTGGCTCTCAATTACATTGGTATCGGTGATTCTTCTGCTATCTTGTTCGGAAGCAGTATTTTGCTAGTTGGCGTGATTGGACATTTCATCCTGGGCGAGAGAATCTCTCTACTCCAACTCCTCATATTGTCTCTCGACTGTGTTGGTGTCATTTTGGTAACCAAGCCATCTGTTTTGTTTGGTCAAAGAGAGGACATAATTTACAATCAGAGAGAGTTGGGAGTTGTTTTTTCGCTTACAGCAGCAGTTTTTATATCTGTCTGGCCTATCTTAGTTCGCATACTACAGCAACGTTGTTCACTCCATTGTTTCTTGTTGTCATCTGTCCATGGATTTTCTGGAATGGTGCTGACGGGAATATGGACAACAGTTGAATCCGATTGGTCACTCCCAGTCACGTGGGAGGCTGCACTAGCTACTATTGGTTACATTGTGTTTAGCGTGGGACAATTTATGTTCGCTAGTAAGGCCCTTGAAACGCAACATGCCAAATCTGTAGGGCTTTCATTGACCCTTTCCGTTGCACTATCGTATGTTGTGCAAGTTGTATTATTTAAAGAAATCGCAGACTGGATAGCTGTCACCGGTGCTCTGATGGTCATTACGTGTGTGTTAGCAGGAGAATGCTGGGAGCTATTTCATACCCAAACCAATTGAATATATATATGATGTTTCTATTCCTGGCAACGTCTTTCAGCGTGGTAGTATTACTCAAAACAATGGAGACATAAATACTATTCTTTGTGCTCACATGAATAAACAAATATAGTCTAACATTTTAAATTGCTGTTCTGTTAAATGACTTGTAATAATACGAATTTTTTCCTAATATTGTACAAGGTAATGGGTCCTCTACAGTTCATAGTTAACTCTGATATTGTAAGTACTAACTATGTTTCTCTTTATATATATATATATATTATTTTATCATTTATTATATATTCAGCAGGGATATGATAACAGCCTTTTCACTATATGATCTCATTCGGTCTCTAACGGTTTCAGTACTCCCTGGCTTCCGCAAAGGTCTTTTTTTCTGTGTAATTCATTCCTTATGCAGTCAGTATATTGTAAATAGGCACCTTTAAAGGAAGAGACACAGAAATAGACATTGAACCGTCACTTTGTTGAATCTTCACGCTAAGTTCATACCAGTAACTTGGTGGTGTTTTCTGATGGTTGTGTGGTGTCAGTTCAAGCTTCAATGCCGTGGATCTCATTCAAGCATATCAGACTAGGCAGAAGAACCAAGCGACAATAACTGCTGGTCTTCAACGTGTCTCATCAGATTAAATTGTTTCCAAAAACTGATATGATTGAAGATAATTGTAATATGTTTCGATCTTTTGGCGTCGATAATAACTGCTTTCTCGTTAAATAATCTGTCGTAGAATCTGTCTCAGAACTTGCTGTATTGATTGTCGCAGGTTCAACTGCTCACAAATCAGTTTCCAACAAATGTTCTAATTGACGACAGGCATCGATAGTAACGGGTGCAGTCCGAGATGGTGAGGGCGGGGCAGTGGACCCCCACCTCCTACAAATTCTCCATGTTTATAGGACAATATGGTGATATGACACGCCTATTACCACACGTACTACTAATATTGAAATGTTTTGATATCGTTTATATGTGCAAGGCACTCCATTCATATCTTTTCACCAAAGCATATATGTTATAATTGGGTTTTTAATTTGTTAAGCGCTACGAGAATTATTTCATAGTTAGTTTGGCGCTATATAAAAATTACGTATTATTATTATTATTAATATTATTATTATTATTAATATTATTATTATTATTATTATTATTATTATTATTATTATTATTATTATTATTTTTATTATTATTATTATTATTATTATTATTATTATTATTATTATTATTATTATTATTATTATTATTATTATTATTATTATTATTATTATTATTATTATTATTATTATTATTATTATTCACTCCAAACGTTCTTCTAAATGTATTACATTTTGTAACTAACACACGAAGTGTATATAAATGTAGTAAACATGATTGCAATGACAGAACCATTTTGTATTTAATCCCCCTCACCGAAGTAACAAAGGGTTTCCAGAAAGGACGTCAGCCAAATTTTATTCCAGACCCCCTCCTAAAATTGGAATTCATTACAAAGGGTATAGCGCCTATATGGTGTCACGAATAGTGATACCATTAGAAATATAAAATAAACTTCTCCCCTCCCAACAGGAAGGTTGACAACGTGAATGACCCATAGCTTACCATGCTTAACCTGCTACTTCAGACAATCCACCCGATACACAAAGAGAACACAGTAATTACTGTAAATCTTACAGTTTTGTACCACAGTAAAAACTGGATCGTGCTATAATTCGGTTGCATGTGCTATGAGGATTGCAGTAAGAAATGAGGATATGTGTAATTCCAACAAATCCAGTTGTTTTGGGATTTTTGGAATTACAAATATCCTCAGTTCTTACTGTAAACTTAATAGCACATGCTACCGATTTATCAGATTTTTCAGCACGATCCAGTGTTTACTGTGGTACAAAACTTTAAGATTTACAGTAGTTACTGTAATCTCTGTATGAATCGGCTTGACAATCGCAATTTTATGTCCAAAAGTGAATAAACTTAACTGAATAATTTACATTGAACAAACAGTAATCACTTAATTTGAGCAAAAACATAAATGTTTCCATGTCTCTATAAGAATCTATGCACAAGTTATAGTCAAGGTTATTTATTTCCTTTTATTGAACGAAATATTAAAAAAGAAAATGGCGGACTTGTCCAAATACTTGGAACAGAGGGAGAAACTGAAGTCTCACATGGAGAATGAGTCAAACCGTGACGTTCTTTGCTGGTATGAAGAAAACGCACAATTATACGAACAAGTGAGTTACCACGTGACGCCTTTTCTATAATTTATATATTTGTTTAATTGAAGTTTACCTTGACTTAAAATAAAAAGTATAAATTTGTTTAGTCCAAAGTCTGTTATCTCTTCCTGAATTAATTACAATTTCCTAGCATTTCAATAATAACTTGGTTTACCATACCTGACTCTGGATCCCAGCTAGTATATGTGTTATAACACCATACGGAACTAGCAATTTTCCAAAATGGACTTACCTGTGATCCAATTCACATCCCAAAGAAGAAAAATTCATAAAGCAAATCAGTTCCTTATAGTATTCACGGAAACAGGCCGTGCAATGTATATACAAATGTGATATCATAATTTCATGCTCGTACTAAACAACCTTACAAAACTAATTTTATTTGTATGAAATGTGGGGGGGGGGCGGGCGGGATCTACCCCAGTCAAATATCTTAACCAACCACCCCCCCCCCCACCACGTGCCTGCTCAAATGACATTGGTTGGCAAAATATATTTGACGAAGGTTGCAAAATGCATTTAAAGACTCCGTTAAACCAGTTTGCGGTTGAAGTTAATTTGTAATTGACGGGAATTCTCAAATAAATAACAGCCAATTGCGTCTCAAGTTTAATATTATGTTATTATCTTGCTTTCTGTCATCGCTATGAGGCCCTCACCCCCTCCCTTTGCAACACATGCTACCCAACGAGATTAACTGTTACCATGCTTTTTATATCATGTGTATTTTTACAACATTATACCATCGTTGTATCGACCGTCCGAACCAGTGCGTTGCCAAGATTTAATGCCAGGTGAGGCCGGGTGGGGGGGGGGGGGGGCGCTGGCGGATTCAATTTATTAACCTGTGAACGAGAACGCTTGTGCTATTTTCGCGTACCTGCGTGTATCTGAGTGGGGTCCAGACGCCCGGCATAGGGCCCTTGGTGAGCTAGACGATATGATGGGCTTTAGCGGCTCCAGAACATTCATGTTTATCCAATCGGCCAAGAGTTTAACCATGTAAAATTATATTAAAATGTTAAAAAATACTGGATATGATAACCCTAATATTGACTCGTTGGGTAGAAGTTATTCGAGTAGGTAACAACTCACTCAAAATCGAAGCTAATTCTAGGCTGACCTAGCTAGTCAAATCCGTTGCACTGTGGCAGTAGACAGTAATACAAAACAACGATAGGATGATGTAACGGTGTGATACCAGTTTGAAATTCACAACCTACAGTAAGGTTGCCGTTTTTTTTAACACAACTACAATTTGTTGGCTTGCATCAATTTTCGATAGGGTTATCCTATATATAGGCTAATGAGTAGATAGCGTTACAAGACACAACCTTCCCCATTGCCCCCCCCCCCCCCCCCCCCCGTCTACGTTCTCATTTGGTCCGAAGTTAAGCCGATATTGTTACTTGGTAGCTGCAGCATGATAAACCTATAACCGAATATTGTTTCCGACGACTACACAGATTGAAGCCGATTAATGTAATAAAACCATTTGGACTATGGCGCTGGACAGACAGCATTGTAGACAGCATTGTAGTGGCTGAATAAATTAAGCCTAAGTCGATGAAGCTTCATTAACAAATTTATTTAAATCATAATGATAGTAAATCATAGAAAATGAGTTAGCTTAACCTGTTTTGTTGAAAAATAGTTCCAATAGACCAAAATAAGAACTACGGACAAAATAATTGAAAAGACGAACAACTGAACCAAATTGTCAAAATCCCATCGCTATGGCATTTATAATTGTTTAAGTTTATCCAATTACAAATTTGATTCGGCAAATAACAAATTTTCTGAAAAAAAATGAATTATCCGATTATAAAGGAAAAATCTACACCACTCGAACTCTTTGCCCACTCCTTCGCCCCCCCCCCCCCCCACATGAAAAGCCTGGTTACGCCACTGACTGTACTTATTCCTTTAAGTCATACGAACATCTATCATAATCTTGTGTTGATCTACAGGGTATTACCATACCGCGGTGGTAGTTTTATGTGCCACGGGCTGTACTTAATCATTTAAATCATACAAACATCATATCATAATCTTGTGTTGATCTACCGAGTAAGTTGCCCATACCGCGGTGGTAGTTTTATGTGCCACGGGCTGTACTTAATCATTTAAATCATACGAACATCTATCATAATCTTGTGTTGATCTACAGGGTATTGCCCATACCGCGGTGTTGGCTTTATGTGTTTTTATTTACTTTGTATATGTTGATATAATTAAAAGAAACCTACCACTTTTTAGTTAATGAACTTTTTTTCTCTGCATGTGTTTGTTGTAGAGTTTCCATTCGTTCGGTTTTGAGTATCATAAGACTGTCATGTCAGCGGTGCTGAAGCATGTCAAGGATAAGAACTCAAGGATCTTGGACTGTGGGGCTGGTTCAGGAGTCATTGGAGAAATGGTACGAACATTTTTACCAATATCTTAGTTATAAATGTTGTTATGAGTGTCGCGCGATAAACTTTACCTGTCAGTGTTACTTTGTGCAACGAGATTAAATACTTCACTGCAATGCACCTAACAAGATTGAAGTCATGGTAAAGGAGATGTGAATAGGAGTGTGGAGTGTTAGCTCAGTGGCTAACGCCGGTGCCTTTCAATCATAAGGTCCCGAGTTCGAGTCACTTCAAGATTAATGTATGTCGTCCAGTTACAGAGTTGTTGACAATTGACAATTCATATTCATTGACGTTAAATATGAATCTAAGAGACTGACTTCGGTCAGCTTGCGGCATTGATTAGCCAATGAGGCTTCTTCACGAGTTCCTGCTTGCAGGAGGATCTAAAATACATTTAAAAAACACACATGCAACACATACGATGTTGTTAATGAATACAATACAATCAAGTGTTTTTATGTACTTTTTGTTTGGCTTCAACAGTTGGTGGAAAATGGGTACCACAACATGGATGCATTAGATGGTTCCAAGTCGATGCTGGATATTGCCAAAGGGAAGAACATTTACGAGAAACTGGTCTGCGCAACAATTGGAACAAAACCAATAGAAGCTATAGAAACGAGTTGGTTCCTGTTTTATCTTGTTTTCTAATTCCATGTTTATTTTTCTTTACTATGCCTGTACTTTACAAGTAGCAAATAAAGTTATTGATGAGTGCATCACGAGCGATAGGCTACGTGCAAACTATAACAAAACCTATTGGGTTTAGATCAGCTTACAGGGCTTGAATCTCAGTAAGATGATGATTGCTTAATCTGAAAAGTTAGTTTATGGTAGAAGAACCATCTCTCGTGGAATCCCTAATGTATAATTCTGCTACAGTGTATCATTCATGTTGTCGAGTAATTAACGTCTGTAATTAATTAACTGTAAAATCTGCCTCATTCATAGATGCATATGATTTGATTGTCTCTGCTGGTCTCTTCGCCCACGGTGCGGTATATTTCGAGTCGATACCTGTATTGATGGAACATTTAAAACAAGGTATTTTATGTTTGTGTTTCTATTATTCTAACACACAAAATAATTACGATTTCATGTCACCCTACACACATAATAAAAGAAACATGAAACGGATTATGGGAAAACTTGACGTTGTCGACAAACATCCTTACACTGGTCAAAGTGACTATAACCACATCATTCGGCTGAAATTAATGTATTGCTTTATTTTACGCCGTTACGGACAGACTGTAACGATAATATTACTGTTAAGGTCAAACTTTAAGTAGTGCTCTGGTCATGGGGACGGGGGGCTGTTAAGGTCCTTCTTTAGCTACTGCTCTGGTAAGGGGGACGATGGGGCTGTAAAGGTTCATCTTTAGATACTGCTCTGATGAGGTGGATGGGCCTGATTGTTAAGGTTCATCTTTAGATACTGCTCTGGTGAGTGCATCTAGGGGGGCTGTTTAGGTCCATCATTAGATACTGCTACTTTGGTAAGGGGGATGTAGAGGCTGCTAACGTCCATTTTTAGCTACTGCTCTGGTTAGGGGCATGGGCTGATTGTTAAGGTCCATCTTTAGCTACTGCTCTGGCGAGGGGGTGAAGGGGGCTGTTAAGGTTCATCTTTAGATACTGCTCTGATGAGGTGGATGGGCCTGATTGTTAAGGTCCATTCTCAGATACTGCTCTGGTGAGTGCATCTAGGGGGGGGGGGTGGTGTTAAGGTCCATCTTAGCTGCTACTTTGGTGAGGGGAATGGGAGTGATTTTTTAAGGTTCATCTTTATTTACTGCTCTGGTTAGGGGGATGGAAGGGGCGTTGTCAATGTCCATATTTACCTACTGCTCTGTTGAGTGGGTGGGAGGGGCTGTTAAGTTCCATCAGAAGGTGTTTTGGATTTTTTTTGTTATGTGGTCAACATAAGCTTTGAATTTTATTTATAAATATACATGTGTGTTCTATTCCAACAAATACAATGATCCATTTGAAAGTTATAAAAAGATATCTACTAGCTGGTAATAATTCCACTGTCATTAGGGTCAATCCATAACAGATTCATCATACAGCTTACCACGGAGTTGCTAATAGCTAGTTTCAATGAAAACAGTGGAACATTAACTATTTTTTTGTTAAAATATGTATTGGAAAATGTCTAACCGATTGAACATTATTGCGACAACGAATGTCAAGATTAATCTGGATCACTTATTTTTTTCAACGTTTATATAAACTTTTGACAAAAAACCTTTCAAATGTTTATCCATTTCCAGACTAGCGTCACCAACTTTTCATGTTAGAACCATATTCGCAATATGTTACGTTTAGCATGGCTAACACGGATTTACTTTTGATTTGACATATATTGTCATTTCAATTTAACCTAATGTTTAAGGAGTTTTTCCATCTGCCATCAATATTAGGTGGATACTTCATATTTGACATCGCTGATTATCCTGGTGAGAAAATAAACCGACTTCTATCCATCCAGAGATTTAAAGGTTTAGCTGTAGAATGGGAGAAGAAAGGATTCTGCAGATTGATATCGGAGGAAAGAGGGTTCCATTCTCATCAAGCCCATCCTAATAGCATTATGACGTTACATAAGATATGACTTCACAGTTGTGCATGCGTACATATAACCTAACTGCACGAGAAATGCCAAGCCTATCATTATAGCATTATTACGTTACATAAGATGTGACTTCACAGTTGTGCATTCGTACATATAACCTAACTGCACGAGCAATGCCAAGCCTATCCTAATAGCATTATTACTTTACATAAGATGTGACTTCACAGTTGTGCATGCGTACATATAACCTAACTGCACGAGCAATGTCAAGCCTATCCTAATAGCATTATTACTTTACATGAGATGTGACTTCACAGCTGTTCATTCATATAACCTAAATGCACGAGAAATTCCTGAATCCTTGGTAGTTAGGGTACAAATAAATTGGTTTTGCATTCTCTTTATTCTTAACGTGAAACTGATATGCACAAAACTCGTTAATTCGTCAATCGTTTCCTTTTCAAGGGGTCATATAGTAATTATAAGCAACATGATTTCCAAGGAAACTGTTAAAGTTATACCAACTAGATCCTACATGACGAAATGGCTCTTTTCCTGAGATGTCTCTAGGCTAGTCTTAAGATACAGTCGTTAAAGGAGTTATATAGCGATTTCTATCATGTATTTTGTATTAATCAACTGATTCACTTAACTGTTACTACACTAGTTAGACGACATGTTAACTAACTGAAAGCATTTACATATTCACATTGTCGTGTTCTCCTTACTATGTAAAATAAATGGTGAGCAAATGTATGTTGATGATGATAACATATTGTTCATTGTTTCGTCTTTGTTCTTTATCTCAGAGAAGTTTGTCGGGGAGCAGTAGATTCTAGCTATTACGTAATATTCATTAATGTAGATGTAAGGATGTAAGTCTTGATCAGAGAACTCTGGGTTTAGTGTGAAGACCAAACACATGAAAGTAAGACCCATTCAACAAAATAGAAAACTCAACTGGATTGGATCAATGGAAATTATATCTACCAATACCAAACAATAAACAGCTGATATGTCCTCAGACTGACTGAGAATAAAATCAAATAAATACTTACAGTCGTGAGGTGCTCACCCAAACGTTAAAGTAAATACACTTCATTTAATCGTCGAGTTTGGTGGGTTGGCCTGCTGGTGACAGCAACTTTACCACAACATTAGATATTCCACTTTATCGGATCTCACACGATATCAGATCTCCACTCCATCGGATCTCACACGACATCAGATCTTCTACGACATCAGTATAGTCCTCAACTGGTCAGAACACCACTAGTACATGGTATTATGAATGTTCTTTATAACAAAATAGTTTCCCGGGCTGTCACGTGAACAATACGCCTTTCGTAAAATAATGAAGGACTACAGTAACTTCTAATAATAAAATCATAGTTAACAAACTACCAGGCGATTAAAGTTGTATCTATCTTTTCTCTACTTACACATGAATCACTCCCTAACTCCTCACAAAACTCCTTTGTTACTAAAATATAAACAGCACAGATCCCACTTCCAGTAAGGGCTTATTTCCAGGAAGAAAATGATAGTTGCCTAGCAACTCAGGAGAGGTATCAGTGGAGGGTGTTAATCTACCCTATTGCTGCCACAAGACAACATACAATTATACTGTACAAATTCATAGCCCCTCTGTGTAGTGAGCACTATACAGTGCCCAAATATATGTGCAAGTGCAAGTAAAACTATGGTACAAAACAACAACAACAACATATGTAAGAGCTAACCATCTTACACTAGACACAGAATACTAACTAAAATTCACTTATATCATTATTTTTCAGTGGGAGAGTCGAATTCCCCCATCAGCAACTGGGCTGTCAGTAACCCCACACACTATGTATAACTATCCCCATCAACACCTGAGCTGTCAATAACCCTACACGCTATGTGTATCTATCCCCATCAGCACCTGAGCTGTCAATAACCCCACACAATATGTATATCCTTCCCCATCAGCACCTAAGCTGTCAATAACCCCACACGCTATGTACATCTAATCCCATCAGCACCTGAGCTGCCAATATCCCCACACGCTATGTATATCCATCCCCATCAGCACCTGCTAATGAGGGAAAGTCTTAGCACGAATGATTGTTTAATTGCCTTTGTGTGTCATGCTTGTCATTAACCAGGCATTTCAATATAGAATTGGTTCTTGATGCTTCCAGCCACACCCACCACGCTCGATCAAATACCTTGTGCATTCGAGATCAAACGTATGATCGCAACTTCACTGTAAATCTTGCGTGTTTTCAAATGCTGTGATTTTATGAAAAGACACACAGCAAATGATGTTATTGAGATAAAAAAAACAAGGCAAACTTGTGCGTCGTGTATCCGAAAACAAATAGTACAGTGACGTCAGTATGAACCGTGCATTCAGGAAGAAATAGTACAGTAACGTCAGTATGAATCGTGCATTCAGTTACAACTAGTACAATAGTGTCTTAATGAATCGTGCATTCAGTTACAAATAGTACAATAGTGTCTGAATGAATCGTGCATTCAGTTACAAATAGTACAATAGTGTCTGAATGAATCGTGTATTCAGTTACAAATAGTACAATAGTGTCTGAATGAATCGTGTATTCAGTTACAAATAGTACAATAGTGTCTGAATGAATCGTGTATTAAGTTACAAATAGTACAATAGTGTCTGAATGAATCGTGTATTCAGTTACAAATAGTACAATAGTGTCTGAATGAATCGTGTATTCAGTTACAAATAGTACAATAGTGTCTGAATGAATCGTGTATTCAGTTACAAATAGTACAATAGTGTCTGAATGAATCGTGTATTCAGTTACAAATAGTACAATAGTGTCTGAATGAATCGTGTATTCAGTTACAAACAGTACAATAGTGTCTGAATGAATCGTGTATTCAGTTACAAATATTAAAATAGTGTCTGAATGAATCGTGTATTCAGTTACAAATAGTACAATAGTGTCTGAATGAATCGTGTATTCAGTTACAAATAGCACAATAGTGTCTGAATGAATCGTGTATTCAGTTACAAATAGTACAATAGTGTCTGAATGAATCGTGTAATCAGTTACAAATAGTACAGTAACGTCATAATAATTTATTCAGTTGCAAAAAGTACACAACGTCAATATGAATCGTGTATTCAGGAACAAATTATATAGTAACATCAGTATGAATCATGTCTTCGAATCCAAAGTAGTACATTAACGGCAGTATGAATCGTTTCTTCGAATCTAAACAGCACAGTTAGGCCAATATGAATCGTGTCTTGGAATTGTACAATAAAGGCGGTATAAATCATGTCTTCGAATCCAAATAGTACAATAGCGCCAATATGAATCGTGTCTTCGTACCCAAAGAGTATAATTACGTCAGTAAATAGCTGCTAAACTAATCATGATTCTGTCATATAACTCTCATATGTTTTATGAAAGAGTACAAATCATTTATGGACGCAAAGTAACCCTCTTGTTTGGGGTTGGGGTGAGATGTTTTTTTACTGGGGGGGGGGGGGGGGGGCAACACGTTAAGATGCAAATAACCATGCGCACGTGATGAATATTACTGAAAGGGCATTGATCCTTACAAGGATCAAGTTCAGGAAAGTTACCTAAACACAAAATCCTGATATGCAGACATCGAGGATTTAGAAAATAAACACAACACAATATATCTATGTTGAAAACTATGGTCGTATTGATAACCGAAATTCAGTATTTAAGACGGAGACTGCAACTTTTATACATTAGTAAGTGGCCTATGGCTACTTTATTTCCAGTGAAATGGAATCCCTAGAGCAACACAAAAATCACTCAACAGATTTTTAATTTTGAGGCCATCTTTTCCTTCATGTGTCTTAATGTTTTTGTTTTTTTAATAAGAAACCAAAACAAAAGCTGAGGGCAATTATTCAGTTCACAGCTAAGGATATGGAAAGTTCTCTTTTCGGCCTTTAAGTGACACATTTGAAACGTTGCAATGGCAACACACTTGAGGATATCCGGTCACACTATGCATAAGCGAAAGTAAACCGGTAGACGCTTTTCATACTTATGCGGACACTTAACGTAGGCAATACAGGGTACCATGCGTAGATCAGTATTGACAATAACACCACACAGAGGCTGTAGACATTTCGAGTAACGCAGTTGTGTAATGTACCGCTTTCAGCATAACATTATCGAAGAGGAGCAAGTCATAATACTATAGTGACGATAAAATCAGGCAAAACATTCATCAGAAAGAAGGGAAGCAATCTATATGTATTTATATATATATGTTGATGTGGTGAGTACACTATTGCTTTATTTTTTAAGCGAACATGTTTCTTTGTAATAAAATGACGTGCTGCTGTGCAAATATATAGCAAGTTTAAAACTGAACGGGTAGGTGAATATGCTAGATTATTACAATGAATTCAAAGTCAGTAATAATCACATACAAATACATTTGCTACAAACAAAAGTACGTTTAATATCTGCTCTTACTTTAAATAAAACAATCATTATTTACATAGATTAGATATTTTTGTCATCCAAATAAATTGAGATTTCTTTTAGAATTATTTAATCTCTAAAACATTGTTTTGTTTTTCGGGATACTTAATTATTTATAACAAGGGCTGCAGAATAGGAGATATATCATACTTGATTCTGCACGCAACAAAAGTTCTACACGAAAGAACGATTTTTTTTATATATATATATATTTCCACGCAATGTGATCTGGATATGAACGTATAATAGGGGACTTTAGAGGGATAAGGACCCATGTAGATGTGGCTTTATTTTACATGAACTCTAGAAGTACATTGTTGATATAGCTTAATGCAATAACGCAGCCTTATAAATCAAAACGGTAATCTTGCAACGTGTTTATTATGGTGTGTAACATATTGAATGTATTGCTGTACTAAATTTGGAGCATGAATATAACTATTTGCGTTACAATCTAGTTATAAAGACCTATAATTGTTTTTATATTTATCGGCATATTTAACATAGGCTACAATATTACACAGACATCTATTCTCGTGTATCATTTAATTTATTGCGCCCCTTGTGTTATTAATCACTTCCGTAAGCTAAGTGGTGTTAGTGAGTATTAATTATCCGGTAATTGGTGCAAGGTTATACATTTATAACAGTTACAAATGCACTTTAATCAAGTGTCAAATGGTTATGTACTTTATAACAGTAACAAATGCACTTTTATCAAGTACAAATGGTTATGTTCTTCAACAACAATAAAAATACAACAGCCTGTTCTGTCGCAAATGTATGTGGCGTATAGGTGTTGTTATTCTTGTTGCTGTTGTGTTCATAGTACAGTACGATACTTTGTTATATGATATTTGCGGTCACCACTGTTTATATATATAACGCCGGTGCCTTTAAATCATAAGGTACCGAGTTCGAGTCACTCCAAGATTAATGTATGTCGTCCAGTTACAGAGTTGTTGACAATTGACAATTCATAACCATGGACGTTAAATATGAATCTAAGAGACTGACTTCTGTCAGCTTGCGGCTTTGATAAGCCAATGAGGCTTCTTCGCGAGTTCCTGCTTGCAGGAGGATCTAACATACATTATACATACATATATCAAAGTACAGGTGCTGTTGCACTGCAACTGCTAAAGTACAACACATCTATTATACTATTCTTAGCTATAGCGATACACCAGACGTACGTACGTACGCTACGTGTTTCCATACCCTGATAATCAATTTTGGATCAGGCATTTCACTTTCATAGTGCTACTTATGCATGAAGTACCCGTATATAACTGTTACGCTTCAATGGAGGGCAGGCGTGAAACATCACGAGGGTCGTCGTAGAACTAACTAGCAAAGACGTCCTGGGAATATAATCCAGATGAGAAAAATAATTAGTTCATTATCACACAGACTTCAAACTTGTCAGTGGCGGAAGTTATTTAATCATAGCTAATTATTGCTTATACATGCACGTTCAATAGGTCTCAACTGTATGATTGACAACTTGTTTCCTCTTTCGAATCTATTTTGAACAATCCATTTTAGTCCCACGGTGTTGCACGACATCCGTAGAAAATAATGCAAATTTAGTACTGGCAAGGTTAAGTGCTGTAAAGAAAAGTGTTGAATTTAATGAAAACAACTGTAGGCCTAATGTTCAACCGAAGTCACATTGTTATAAGGCTGCAAATATTCTGCTAATAGGAGCATATGAAAGCATTATCCAAACATACTAAACTTTAGCCCGATTACCAACTTGGAATAATTCAAATAGTTAGCCTACTGGTGTTGTTTTAACTCTGTTTTGGTACATATGGCATTGACACACATGGTGTTAACTTGTTAAACTTGATCTACGTACACATGGCGATACTTTGCTACATAATATTTGCACGGAATGTTAGATCAAGTTACATATGCTTCATTGTTGGTAAATTGAAGTGATTGCTCTGATTCATTTGAAATTCATTTGGTAAATTCTTTGAAGCACACTTTACCGCAGACTATAGGCACAAGTGACGGTAGAAACATATGTTTCAATAAAGTCGTCCGCTGGCCATTAGTCGATGCTCACAATAAACCAATGATGTATGTCTTTGCTTGATTGATGATGTTGTTTAAATGTTTATAATCTATGTTATTATTATCGTTTTGGTTCTTGCAGATATCGATTGAAAATGGCATCAAATCAACCAGGTGAGTGTTGCAAAGCAATTAAGTTGCAAACCGACATCATATGTAACAAGTAGGAGTTCTTTAATTTGTTAAGCCTGTATTGGCTTTTTAAGGGACTTCCCTCCATATTTACATATTAACTATCTGTGGAAAATCAAATAAACAAACAAACAAACAAGTTTATGCAACGTAGCTTATATCATGTGCATAATATATAATGACGAGGTGTCCATGTAGACCCTATAGAGTTAACCCTTCAAATATAGAGCTGCCTGATGTTTTATTGCTTTAACTTCCTTTGGTGTGATACTTGTACACCAGATGACACTGCAGGGGATAATCGGTATGGTATTTAACCCTCTAACTTAGACCAGGGATCGAGTTGTTATAGAAATATAACTCCCTGTAAGACTCGCTTATTCTGTTCAGTATTCGACATCACAAACAAAGTGACTTCTATAGTATTCTCTGTCAGTGACGCAGGAAATAGCTGGACAGTTAATATATAGATATGGATAATAGGAATATTTGGCTGGCTTTGGTTTGATGATGTTGAGAGAACAATCAAAACTATTGTCGTTTTTATTTTCATTATTGTCATTTAATTGGTGAATATACCAAGGCCGGATATGGCATGCCTACCGTTATAGTGAAGACACCTCTTAAAGCAATAGGTCAACAGATATAGCTTATTTTGCGAAGAGATGGGCAATTGGGATGGCGTTGTGAGGGTAACGGTGGGAGAGGTGGGAGGGGGTTGAACAATCTTTATAGTTTGGTGCCTGGTGGTAGTAGTATTATTAGTAGTGAGGAATGGAGTAAAATTGCACTGGTGTGAGGGACATGACAGGCACGTGGCATCGTTTGCGCTTCATTCATACATCGGAACGACGTTACATATTTAATACACAGAATTTAGCAACTGGATATCAGTTCAAATCTTGTTCTTTGACTGAGTGATACAAATCTTGAAAAAGAGTAAGATAATCGAAATAATCACTTGTACAAATGATTGGTTAATGATATTATCAACAGTGGTATGTTGAATATGGATCAACACAACTGAAAATATCATTACAGGTAGGCTACATAAGAATGGAAGGAACTCCTAGCTACGGCATTCATATAGTAAGTGTGCATGGCGTTAGGTTAAATTGTGGTATATGTACGTGACGTAGTTATATATGGGATAGTTGCCCTGTAATTCTCTACAATGTTTTATTTGGATTAGCTATGATATCGTTGCCCTGTGGTATCTCTACATATCCTTGTATATGTTAGTCATATAGGAGATACTTGTACTGTGGAATCTTTACATATCATAGCTTGTATGGGTTACTTATATAGGATATCGTTGCCCTGTGTGGTATCCGTACATCTATATCTAATGATTACATTTTCTTCCACCACAGATCGTCCCCAGTCGACATCCGACTACGGTAGAATGAAGCGGAACGTTGCCAACAGCCTGACTGTGGTCGATACGCTAAACATCGCCACCATATTTAACTTTTCCACCGCATCTATTGATGAGTTGGAGTCGAAGAGAGCACCCGGCTTTTTGCTGCTGAGGATCCTGGAACAACATGGAATTCTGGGAGAATCGAAAGTAGATGAATTAGAGGAAGCCCTGCGTGAAGTAAACCTTGAGATGGCTGTGCGGCATGTACATCGGTACAAAGAGAGTCTACCCATACCAAGGATACCCAGACATCCATCTGAATCCAGTCTAGCTAGTGAAGGTATCTATAAACTAGTTTAGACCATCTTCTTGATCCCGTATCTCTCAGAGATTGTTTTTTTTTTTGTACTCCCCACCCCGTCCAAAACTCACAGCAATCTTTCATTCGAGTTCAATGGGTACATTGTGTATGTATTAATGTAGTAAGAATGAAAAGAACGAACTAGTGGTATGCGCAAAGAGGAGACACGGAGACATGGCCCCGCCCCCACCACCCTCCACCTCCGATTTTCAGTCGGGGGTAATGGTTCATTCATTGGATTTTTGCATTCTGTCTGGTAAGAAAGGACCACTACTACAGATGAAAATCCCCACCCCCCCCCATTCATTCTTTTAAACAAAACTTCTCGTTTATATAGAGCTATACTTCTATACCTAACCTAGTCTACACATGCATCAGAATACACCATTTGACGTCTAGATTTAGTTGGGT
The DNA here is from genome assembly GCF_037975245.1 of Apostichopus japonicus. NCBI lineage: Eukaryota > Metazoa > Echinodermata > Holothuroidea > Aspidochirotida > Stichopodidae > Apostichopus > Apostichopus japonicus. The sequence continues at coordinate 3,503,297 of NC_092576.1, read as the reverse complement.
TTTTTAAAGGAGAGGACCCTCAACACCCTACATAAGACCGCTTCAAGTGTCGCCCTCCTCACCCCCACCCCCACACTTTTGAAATCCTGAGCTCGCTACAAGAAAATGATTGTAGACCGGCGTTGATTACAGTTGTTCACTATTATCATACTTAATCGTTAGTTTCAAATACACATTTAATTAACCACAGATCCATGTATATATTGGTGATAACTGTGAGTAGCCATATGATAATGTTTAATGGTATGCACTGATCACCATCAAATAACTCCGATTCGACACTTAACGATTGAACCTGCACGCCATTGAGGACAAGGACACTTACTACTTCGGGAAAGACGAGTGAAGCTTTCAGCAACGAATAATTACAGAGCTAACTCTCGGCAGACTAAAATCAGTACTCTTGGTCTCTGCGGACTGTATAGACACGTCTTATTGGCGAACTGATATCACACTGAAGCAGTTATCACATATGCATGATCGAGTCGTCAGTGCGCGATGCTTGGCGATTCGTAATTTAATGAAATATTAATGAACGCTGTAACAGAAAGAGAGAGAGGTGGAGAGAGAGACTAGTTGAAGCGTGGTGCTGTTATGCATTGCGGGCTGGTAAATGCTGATGTAACGAGTAGGGATACAAATGTCTCAAGGCATTACATATTTCAAGAATAATTGATTTATTCTGCTTCGCATTCATATTGCTTCAAAACGTTAGATAATATTAATAATGTTTTATATTGTAGAGGTAGTAACCTAACACGTTTATGCTTCATAATTATGGAAGTAACACTTATCTTTATTATACATGTATATTTTTTATACATGATGATGATGATGATGATGATGATGATGATGATGATGATGATGATGATGATGATGATGATGATGATGATGATGATGATGATGACGATGACGATGACGATGACGATGACGATGACGATGACGATGACGATGACGATGACGATGACGATGACGATGACGATGACGATGACGATGAAGATGACGATGACGATGACGACGACGACGACGACGACGATGACGATGACGACGACGACGACGACGACGATGACGATGATGATGATCCTTGTTAACAATTCTGAAAGTGAGCAGTTGTCCAGAGCTTTCTATATTCTTCATTAATTAATAATCTCATTTGATATTTCTGTTTTCTTTGCATTAGATTCGGGTATAGCCGCATCTGGATGTCACAGTCAGGTACTGTCCCTTTCAGAGCTGGATCTGGACTGCCAGCAACCTCCAGTTGTAGAAGCCTTCTGTAATCACTGTAATCAGGTAATCACATGGAGAAGCGCCGCAAGTGAACACGCATCACATAATCATGCGATTATCGCCGGCGAGAAACTGACAGTTGAAGTAGCACAGAGGAAGATGGAGATCTGTACCGAATTGGACTCGATAACAGAGAAAATGAAAACGACACAAGGTGCCGTCGAAGAACAGATGCATCACGGGAGACTCCCAAAAATGGTAGAAGAGGTTGAGAGACTAGCCAAAGAATTCCAAGAAAAAGTCGAGACTAGAAAGAGAGAGTTGATAGATCATTTATCTAGGTCAGAAGCTGAAAGGTCATCGCAAATTGAAGATTACAGGAAGGATGTGGATGACATGTTAGGATTGTGCGGTAGCGTTAAGAAGGAGTTGACTGCTTCCAGTGATGACGTAGGTCTACGGGAAAGTGACTGTTATAAAGAAGCAGATACATCATCGGTCAGTCATCTTATTCATCTCAACAATATGAAGAAGAAACTGGCAGCAAAACGACATCGAATCAACGCGAAATTGAAAGACGTTCAAGAAACTCGATCTCGTACTTTCCTAACTAAGACGCCAAACGATGGCCACTTTGCTGAGCTGCTTGAGAGCACTCTCTCTGGGATTATATGGATACTCACTGATCAGGTGGTGATGGTCTTTGACGAGAGAAGAACAATTGGTCACATTGAGATCAAATGCTACGAGGGACCGAACTCAGAGGTCGAATGTTGGTCAAAACTGGTTGAGACAAGTCAATTGGATGGCTCCGTGGTTGTATCAGCCATAGAATATTACAACGGACCATATCCACATCTGTTACTCGCTGCGGGCAGGACCGTGTACATGCTCCGATTAAGCTACGACGGCAATCACTTTGATGGAATCAGCGATACAAAGTCATACGAGATGAAAATGGAGGCGGACGATGCGTATATTACTGCTATCAGTGCGCATGAGCAGGGCAGTCAGCATAGAGATCATTTCGTTGTGGCAAATAGTCATTCATTAAACATATTCCAATATAATGGACTATGTGAACTTGAGCGAGAGTTCACCTGTTCTCTTTACCTCTCGTCCATTTTGAGTATTTCTTGCGTTGATGACATGGTAGCAGTTGTGGACAATCTGAGCAAGAACTTACTGATATTTAAAAGTGACGGAAACATGACGACCTTGGTTACCACGGTGGGTCCATCTATATGTGGTGCTCAGGGGGCCATTCCATGGGCTGTACTTTGGACGGGTGCTTTGTGGTTGATTTTGTGGGTGCCAGACTCTGAGGGTGTCTCGAAGTGGTGGGTATCTTCACATAATGAGGATGGCGGAAATGTCAAACTTTATGATGGGGAGTTCTCAAGACTGAGCTTCCCTGTGGCCATCTCAAGATTCATCTATGGAATAATGGTCTCGTTCTGCGACTCCTCCCTGCACAGGTTTGAACAGAGTTAGCAGTCTCCTGGTTAATGTCCTGCTTATCGTGAGATGGCGATGATTTCCTTTTATATTTTGACCGGTATTTTAATTGGTCATGTACAGTTTTAATGTAGTTTTAAACAGTTGGTACCGGACTGACATTTTTATTATCAATACTTAAAGGTATTGAAGACTCGCCCCAAACAGCGTGCCGCCATCTTTAAAAAGTTAACTTTCCGTTGCTTGCAAGTGAAGTTTTTCTCTTGTCGCTACAAAATGCAGACAGTAATGAAACGTGATACCTTGTTATCTTTAATCTGGACCTGAGATGTCCATCGCTGTTATGTACACGGTGTTGTGGGTATTGACCGTAGCTGCATGTATTGACTGTACACTAGTGTCAAATTACCGACGGTAGCAAGCTGTGTGTGTATTGTCTGGGATCGATGGAGGTGTCTAACACTTCTGTTACACCACATTTGAAACTATGTCAGAATACCGGCACCAGACGTTTCTTTGTGCGCGAGTCTTCACTCCCTTTAACCCTACGGACTAAACACTATACGTATGTTGGCATTGGTTGATGTGAGGATAGAGTAGCAGAGGAAACGGATCACGTGATTCCTTCATTGCCTAATCATTGTCAGTATATCACCACAATTTGAGTGACGGTCATAATCTGGCGATTCAAATCATTAATCAAGCTAACGATTAATCTGGTTATGGTAATTATAATTCAAGATACAATGCTGTACTATTATGTTACCTATACATTGGATACTTTAGTCTTCCAAAATCACAACTGGGTTGATGACACTAAATAATATATACATGATAAGTGTGAGCTTCGATATGCTTCTCACATCTAAACTGACCGGTTAAGTATCTCATATAGTAGAATTAGCGCATTGGATGATTTTTCACCAAAATCACACCTGGATTGATAAAATGACACTAAATAATATATGATATGTGTGAGCTTCGATGATTCTTATATATATAGAATGGCCGCTTTAGTATTTAATATTATAATTAGCGCATTTGATGATTTTTACCAAAATCACACGTATTATTATTAGTACGCCTATACACTGGATGTGTTGTGTTAACAGTGTATATTACAGTATTAAATATTTGCTCAGCTACCGTATATTATTACTTTTTTTTTAACTGATTTTCTTGATGTAAAGACGCTAGTCAGATCATTTGTTGCATGTATATGAAATTAATTACCATTTCAAAGGTGCAAAGGCTTAAAGGAGTGGGTCTTTATTTTTCCTTTTGATAGATGTTACGGTGTGAATTATAAGGATGATTGGTTACACAGAAATAGATGTAAATTCGACATTTCCGAAGTTTTTATACAATTCTCTTATATTCGAGGAGAAATTCGTCAAACTTTCCATTTGGAGGCCTTGACGTTACTGCTTGACATTCAACTTTGTATGTTTTCTTAGTCTTTGTTGTTAATCCTGTATATACCCCCCCCCTCCCCCCCCCCCAAAAAAAAAATTCTAACAGCAAAGGTGACTTTTCTACATCCCGACCAACAACTCGGAGTAAGACATGCCATAATTAGTCATTGATCCCTTAAATTCCACAACGTAACCACGGTGTGATTCTGCAAGATAGTTTCGTGTTACAAATTCAAGCTAATCAGTGGCGTAGGAAGGTACTTTTGAGTGGGGGGGGGGGGGCTGAAGACTGATGGCCGGCCTGGATCCCCTTTGGATTTGTTTGCATTTCCAGATAGCCTCAGATGCAATTTGGTGCAATATAGCAAACTTCAACACCCACTCCATTTTGTAAACTTAATTTTGTATTTTCACCAGGCCTTAGATGCAGTTTGGTGCTCCAAATGAGATTTTTTTCTCATTTGGAAATGAAAAGGGGGTTTTCTGACTTGCGAAGCGGGGGGCGGAATGATACTTCCGCCCCTCCACATTTTTCACTGGGGGCTGGCGCCCCCAGCCCCCCGGTTCCTACGCCCTTGAAGCTAATTATTTATTTATTTATTTGTTTTATCACAAGAAACAAAAAATTACAATGTGAAAGGAAGTCTTCAAAAAACCTGAATTGGCTGAACAGGTAGACGACACCCTGGTATTTCTAGAGGAACGTGATTTGTAGGGGATTTCTAGACGTGATTTCAAGAACGTAATTTCTAGACGGGATTTATAGAACGTGATTTTTATACGTTATTTCTAGACGATAATTTCTAGAGGAACGTGATATTTTAGCTGGGTGAAGAATATTGACTTCCGGTGAAAGTAGATAACATTTCATTCATGTATTCGTTATCTCTTTTTGGTAATTAATTGTTATTTCGTCGCAGTAAACGATCCAGAATCTGTTCCTCCACGTCACGTATGTATGATCAGCAATTAGAGTTTTTTTTTTAAACTGTTCAGCAATCAAGAAGAAAACAGGCTCATCAGAACCATCTCATGAAACACAGCAAGAATTTGATTCTTTGAGAAAGTAAGTAATATCTTTGTCGTTCAGCTCACGTATACCCTAACGACTCATGTGAAGTCTGTTACGAAAAGTTCTATTGATCACACTCAGCAACAAAATAAACGCAAAGACCACAGGGAAAGTTTTAAATTGTCCATGCTAGAAGTTTATACAACGAATATTGGCCCTATGGAATCTGGGGCAAGCCTTAGCCAAGCTAGTTGACTTCAATACCCCTCATATCTCCCAATCTCTGGCAGCAGGCGATCGTTATTTCATCCTTGCTGACCACAAGATGAAATTTCCAGATAGTTATGCTTGGATGTATCGCGTGGAATCAATGAATTGTAAATATGTTTCAAGCTTGCTCAACGAAGGAGTTTCTTCTTGTAGAACCTCCTTAGTGCAACTAACTGGCCTCTAACTTGTAAACACTTTACTGGGGTAATATGTCCCCCCCCCCACCCCCAACCTAACACTTTGACAACATGTATCTTCCTATCCCTTCTATAGCTATAGACTTGGTTTGAGTGTTAGAATTGAAGTTGAAATACAGATCTATTCAAAACTACCTATTTGCTGTGGAGGAGGGGGGGGGGGTGGTACCTGATATTGATGTTTGTTTCCAATATTTTGGTTCAAACTTTGTTTTGATTCAAAAGTTGGGAAGGTTCTACATTTTGACCTTTTTTTCAAAACAATCTATAGGCTTCACTTAGGCCAGCACCTTCATGAATGTTCTAAAACAAGCCCAACACAAAACTACCCTGAGCTGATTGTTTGGTCAACGGTAAAAGAGTTTCTTGTTTTTCAGTCACAAACGCTATTCAACGAGTTTGTTATAAGTTAACCCGACGGTAGGCTATACATTAGCTTTGATATGGGCTCAACTTGATAAATTTTCTGCAAAATGTTGAATTGACCACTTACAATATGTCATTTCAACATTTTTCTGTAAAATATGAAATTGTTCCCCTCATTCCAAATGAACAATTGAGCAATTTTCTGTAAAATGTTTAGTTGTTTAATTTAGTTGTCAATGAAATATTTTGCAGAAATGTGTTCAATTGCTCAGTTGGAATGAAGTGAACAATTAAACATTTTGCAGAAAAATGTCAAATTGACGAGATATGATTAGTTGTCAATTAAACATTTGCAGAAAATTGTTCAATTGCTCAGTTTAAGCAACTGAGCAATCCAACATTTTTCTCAATTCTGATAAGATATTATCTTGTTATCTAAACAATTTACTGAAAAAACTTATGGGGCAAAGTTTTTCTTACCTTGATGGCACTTTTAAGCTTCCGTAATATTGTTATCATGTTTATGTTATGTAAATAGCTAGACTAGTGGTGTGTAGTTTGTATGGTAGAATACAGCAGCAAGTCAGAGCTTCACAGACCCTAAGAGTGTACACATTATCTTATTCCGCTTTTATTGTGTTTGAAGTCCTAATTGCTCAGTTCTCATGCCCTCGGACTCTACAACTTCAAAACACGTTCAGCTGTTGGTGCTGAAGTCGACAGTGTATCTATACTGCGTATGCTACCTCATTTACATCATCTCATCGATAGATGTTCGCATACGATAACCAGTCCAAAACGAATTTGAAAAGAAACAGTTTCTGAACAAAATGGCATCATTGAAATTTGGTGAAGGCATCGCTGTTGCCACATGTGGCAGCAAGCTCCGTATATTTTCCTATAGGTACATTACGACCTTTTTTGGTGGTTTCCTAACGAAACACAGTTTGAGTGATAAAATGGTTTGTTGGCTTATCACACGGGAACCCGTTCCGCGATATAACCGATAGGAGCTCTAGTACGATACTGACTACTGTACTCGTTATAGTCAAGTTGCTGTGTGTTGTGGTCAATTGTTTTAGACAAGTAGGCTAACGTTAGGCCTAGACTAAGGAGACATTATTACTAGAGATAATTCTAGCAGACAATTCTCTTACATTACTAGTACTAGGGGGTCTCTACAGTTGATAAGTGAATCTGCATATTAATTTACAGTTACACTGCAACTGTTTGCCTGCTGTTAAGGTCACCTTGTGAGTAGAACAAGCTATATCAGTTTTCTGACTGCAATTCCAATGATTGTATTAACATCCGTGCATATTTTGTCTGGACTCCACACAAGTATATTTGGTAGTATTAAACTCTTGTTTTTTATTGGGGGGGGGGGGCACCTGCTTGTTGTCAGCTTCTTTAAAGTATATCAGTAAGACTTAGAGTACTTGATGCATGTAGACTCACTCTTTGTGTGATACATATAAATAGGGTGCAGCCACTCTATGCATGTAGTGTCAAAACATTGTAACTCCAAATGTAAAACTTGTGTTGGTCCTTAATATAGCACGCTATCATGGAAAAGTTTCTTGAGATTACATCGTGGACCTGCCTTGGTCATAAAATGACCTCTTTTTACCAATGAGTCTGCAAAGCCTGCCACATATTTTATCTTGTATGAGGGTCTTTGTGTGAACAATGTATAGTATGATTAACTACACTGTAGGCATGAACATACTTCCATTACACAAAGAACCTAAGGGTGTTAAGAAGCTACAGTATTTAGGTTAATTGTAAAGCCTGAGGTCGATTTACGACTGTGGCAGGTCGATTACATATTCACAAAACTTACCTAGCTATAGCATGCTATAATTGGAGCCAATAAAGCAGATCTTTAATAAAATATATTCAACAATAAATGGTGGAAGTAATGAAAAGATATATATAATACTATGAATCTTTACAAAATATTGGCATAGTACAGTATGTACAGTATTACTGTATTTGCTGCTAACACTGATAACACATACAGAACACATAATCTGCTATTGAATCTCCACATTGCGCCCTATAAATCAGATAGTGATATACTGTTATCTCAAAGAATTGCATCTATATTTTGTTGATAGAACTGATTATAGCAGCTTTACAGAAGATTTACAGAATCAAGAGGAAATTCTACCACAAAGAAATGCAGAGAAGCAGAATGAAAGGGACACATCGTCTGAAAGCAAGACCACGTAAGTATAACAACCCAGACATATGGCATACAGCATGAGTCATCTTGTTGTTTCTATGCTTCAACCAAGTAAGAATGATATTGATTAAATATATGTCTTAAGAGACAACATATGACCACATACATCTTTCTCCCTAAGACACTCAATACTGATAATCTTTATTCATAAGATACTCAATACTGCTATATTTATTCATAAGATTCTAAATTCTGCTATATAATCTGTTTTCATAAGATACTCACTACTGCTGTATAATCTGTTTTCATAAGATACTTAATAGTTAATACTGCTATTTATCTTTGTTCATACGATACTCAGATACTCAATACTGTTATATAATCTGTTTTGTAAGATACATAACACTACTATATTTATTCATAATATTCTAAATTCTGCTATATAATCTGTTTTCATAAGATACTCACTGCTATATAATCTGTATTCATAAGATACTCAATGCTGCTTTACCGTATGTCTTTATCCATAAGATACTCAATACTGCTACATACAGTAAACTTTATTCATAAGAAACTCAATACTGCTATATTTATTCATAAGATAATGCTATATAATCTTTATTCATAAGATAATCACCACTCTTATACAGTATAATCTTTATTCATAAGATACTCAATAAGTACTGTTATATATCTATTTATTTTTTGTCATAAGATACGCAATACTGCTATATTTATTCATAAGATAATCATTACTGCTATATAATCTTTTACTAGAGATCCACAACAAAAGCAACCCACTGGAGCGATTCTTAGCTGCAACATTTCATCGAGTGGTGATTTCGTCACCTGTTGTGATGACAGGAAAAACCTCTACTTGTGGAAAACTAATCCTTGGAGTCTTCTTTCTAAAAGGTAACATTCCTGACAGAAGGTAGTGTATTGAATGGAAGGGAAGGGGGTTACTTTAACTTATGTAATCAAATAGTGAGCATAACTGTAGGACCATCATTAACTACAGGGGAAGCACTCCTGTGATCAGTACATGTATTTGTAAGTTCTGTTATTTGAAAGAGAAAAGAAGCAGAAGGATTTAATGGTGCACACTACTCAGATGAGACTCTACTGCAAACTCTACTGGACTGTTGGAGTATCCATGGATAGTCTGGCAGTGTATCCATATTAAGCCAGTTTTAGTCAGAGTTGGTTCAGGAAAGCAGACAGGTACATATAGTATATTCTTGATTGTCACTTATCAATGTGACTTTGTTCATTTCTATGACTGCCTACCTTTTAATTGGTAAATAATCGTAATGTGACCCAAGAAAGCATCAGGCATTATTAACAGAAAAGAGTTGTTGTGTGCAGGTTGTATGGGTCAGTTACAGATCTTGACTACTTGAAAAGAATCCCACTCAGTCACTTGAAGTGTGCAGCTTTCTTCTATATTCCTAAGTGACACTGAAGGTAGAACAGACAGCATGGAACTCTGAATCATGTTGTTAGGTAGACAGAACAGAACCCTGTATCTGCTTGTTATGTATATCAGACGTATTTATGTAGATACTCTATACTTTTTGGTTTTTTCTTCCTTAGAAGCATACAAAAACGGTGTACATCTGTAACATTCACTCCCTCTGAGGAGTTTGTGCTATTAGCAGATAAGTTTGGAGATGTCTATCAGTTTTCAGTGAAGACTGTTGATGAGCCAGGATCTCTGCTGTTAGGACATGTGTCAATGCTTCTAGATGTGGTAAGTCTGAATACTACAAACACTATCTATATTTTCATGCTTGCCTCTGATTGGTTGATATGGCATCATGTGACCATGCCTTACGGTGTATGTAAATATCCGTTCAAAATTACAAGACGAAAAGTCACCAGTTTGTTCTTTGCCAAGACAAAACACAATCTAACAAAATGGAGGTAAAAGAAACCATGATTCCTGCTCATCCATTGGTTGTCTCACTGTTAATGTACTTGCTATAAATCAATTTTCCTCAGTTTGTCAATTTCACAAATAGATCAAGTCCAATTCATGTGATTGATCAATGACTAAATACAAATTGTTGTTTAAAATCTAGGATTTGTCAAATATTGACTAAAATTCATGATTAACACTGGATTTAGGTGCTGACCTAATTAATCACAACTTAGATATTAAGAAAGTGATTTTATCCAACCAAAATCATGGTGGACTTTGAGAAAGATTCTAAGATACTTTGGTATAATAGATTGGATTTCCTCCAGCCATATCCCTGAGGTGATATGAAGTACAATATTAAGTGAATGTGTGTGTAGCTGGCAGCCCACAGGTATTGTTACATATTACAGTGCATTAGACTGAAACACACAACCTTCGAGGACCATTGATGGGACCATTTTATACAGCTTGAAGGCCCTGGGGTCAGTAGGAGGCCCTGGGTTTCTGGGGTACAATAGGAGGCCCTGGGGTCATAAGGAGGCCCTGGGATCAGTAGGAGTCCCTGGGATCAGCAGGAGTCCCTGCGGTCAGGAGGATGCCATGGGGTCAGTAGGAGGTCCTGGGATTCTGTAAGGATAGACCAGCTACGCATCCATATTGCAAAATGTAATATGAATGTATGGCAACTTTTAACAGGTTCCCACAGCTCAGTGGTTAACGTCGGTACCTTTCAATCATAAGGTCCCCAGTTCGAGTCACTCCAAGATTAATGTATGTCGTCCAGTTACAGAGTTGTTCACAATTGACAATTCATAATCATGGACGTTAAATGTACGGCTTTGATAAGCCAATGTGGCTTCTTCGCAAGTTCCTGCTTGCAGGAGGATCTAAAATACATACATACACCTGCCTGTGGACGACCATGAAGATGTGAACCCTTTGTTTATACATTACAGGCAGCAACACCTGATAATAAGTTCATCATAACGTGTGACAGAGATGAGAAGATCAGAGTCAGCTGCCTCCCTAACGCTTACAACATCCACGGCTATTGTTTAGGTCACACACAGTAAGTAACTCAATAAAAGCAAATAGTGATAACCCGTTCATATTAATGTCCTTGTTAAATGTATCCCAGGGCTCTGACCTTCATCTCTTCTTGGTAAGGTGTATCCTGTTTATCCTATGGCATGTGGTTTAGGGTTAGGATTAGGTTTATCATTACTTTGTTATTGGTATTACTGTAGGATGGAAAGTCAACCTATACCATCAATAAACACCAACAATATTTAAATGTAGTTATACATTATAGTATGTGCTGTAACTTTATGAACAACACCCATGTTATTAATAATTCAATATATAGGTAATGTGTTGTAAAACATAAGAACCATGCTATTAATGATACAATGTGTTGTACTGTAAGTACATAACAACCATGCTATTAATGATACAATATATAGGTTATGTGTTATAAAACATAAGAACCATGCTATTAATGATACAATTTATTGTAAGTACATAAGAACCATGCTATACATCTTATAATATGTAATGTAGTGTAAGTACATAAAATCCATCCTATTAATGATTCAATATATAGGTAATGTGATGAACCATGCTATTGAATATAAAACTTGTTGAATAAAATACCTCAGAGAATGCTGTAACATTTTTTGTGATTAATCCTATGCTCAGTTGTGTGTGTCCACACTAATGTTCTTTTGTACTGATACTTAAACATAGTTTTGTAATTGTACATGTATGTTACAAACATTTCAGATATTAGTAAGAGATATTTGATATTTACTCTGTCTGTTGTAGCACAGAACTGAGACAATGGTTTCAAAGAACGTCAATGTGTTTATTGCATTTAGCCCCAGTTGAGGCTGTTTCTTGTAATATGCAGACCTGTTTGATGATAGAAAAACATTTTTTCCATTTATAGATTTGTCAGCTGTTTTCAGATTGTTCCTGGAAAGGGGAATCTCTTGGTGTCAGCTGGTGGGGTGAGTATCCATTGGATCTGTACATACACTAAAATTACTTCGAAGATTTTGAATATAAAAAATATAATGAAATATTCAAAAGAGCTTGATAAATTAGAAATGTATATATTGTTAGAGTATCTTGAAGGTATAGATCTGTCTTCAAAGGTATTTGTCTTTGAACTATATTCTGTAAGGTATCTTTTGGGTATGTGTCTTAAAGGTATATTCTTTAAGGTATTTGTCTTTGAACTATATTCTGTAAGGTATCTTTTGGGTATGTGTCTTAAAGGTATATTCTTTAAGGTATTTGTCTTCATATATTCTGTAAGGTATCTTTTGAGTATGTGTCTTAAAGGTATGTTCTTTAAAGTATTTGTCTTTGAACTATATTCTGTAAGATATCTTTTAGGTATGTGTCTCAAAGGTATGTTCTTTAAAGTATTTGTCTTTGAGCTATATTCTGTAAGGTATCGTTTGGGTATGTGTCTTAAAGGTATATTCTTTAAGGTATTTATCTTTGAACTATATTCTGTAAGGTATCGTTTGGGTATGTGTCTTAAAGGTATATTCTTTAAGGTATTTGTCTTTGAACTATATTCTGTAAGGTATCGTTTGGGTATGTGTCTTAAAGGTATATTCTTTAAGGTATTTGTCTTTGAACTATATTCTGTAAGGTATCGTTTGGGTATGTGTCTTAAAGGTATGTTCTTTAAGGTATTTATCTTACCACATTGTCATACCGGTACCCTTGTCATATCTCACCATGTGTTACATTGTCATACCTCTGTAATAGCCTGATTCTTACCTTATGTATATCAACCTGTAACATCAAGGATGTGCCCACGCTGGGCGGCCTCGCCCAGCACTGTCTTCAAAACAATGAATCACGCCCAGCACTATTTTCATCTAAAATCCTGACATTCCTAACAATATATTCAACATAAATTGGAAAAAAATGAAAAAATGGAAATTGTTAGCAAAACTAGTACTTGTGTATGTGCAAAGCTATACAAGTGCCAGCATTTGGCATCTGGGCACCTTCAAAATCAAAAAATTTCTCAAAGGGGAGGGGGGCACTCAGGAAATTCTGGGCACATCCCTGAACATGTCCAGCCCCTGTCAAACATCACATCTCATTCCTTTTTGCAGTATTCCTATGTTTGCATTGTTGCTACACTGTTCCAGTGCACTCTTAATAAAAAGAATAATACTTAATTGCAGTATTTGTCTGACATATGCGTTGTTGCATTTATTTCTTTGCCATGAATATAACTCTTTTGTACATTTCTGTAGGATTCCACAATAAGGTTATGGGATTACCATCATTGCAAACAGCTTGCTTCGGTTGACATAAACCATGAAAGCAGAGTGAAAAAGCCTGAAGAATACTTCACAGTTACACACCTGACCTGCTCAAAGAATGGATATGTGGCCATCAGTCTATTAGGGTAGGTAATATTAATGTAACTGTAAACTAATCATACCATAGAATACTCTATACCTCTCTGTCCTGGCCAGAGTAATGACATGTGGCCATCAGTCTCCTAGGCTAGGTAATATATTAAGGTAACTGCAAACTAATTATACCAAAGAATACTCCATACCTCTCTGTCCTGGCCAGAGTAATGATTTGTGGCTGTTGGTCTCTTTGGGTAGGTAATATATTAAGGTAACTGTAAACTAATCATGCCAAAGAATACTCAATACCTCTCTGTCCTGGCCAGAGTAATAACATGTTGCCATCAGTCTCTTAGGGCACAGGTAATATATTAAGGTAACTGTTAACTAATCATACCATAGAATACTCAATACCTCTCTGTCCTGGCCAGAGTAATAATATGTGGCCATCAGTCTCTTAGGGTAGGTAATATATTAAGGATACTTTGAACTAATCATACCATAGAATACTCAATACCTCTCTGTCCTGGCCAGAGTAATGACATGTGGCCATCAGTCTCTTAGGATAGGTAATATATTAAGGTAACTGTAAACTAATCATGCCAAAGAATACTCAATACCTCTCTGTCCTGGCCAGAGTAATGACATGTGGCCATCAGTCTATTAGGGTAGGTAATATATTAAGGTAACTGTAAACTAATCATGCCAAAGAATACTCAATACCTTTCTGTCCTGGCCACAGTAATGGCATGTGACCATCAGTCTCTTAGGATAGGTAATATATTAAGGTAACTGTAAACTAATCATGCCAAAAAATACTCAATACCTCTCTGTCCTGGCCAGAGTAATGACATGTGGCCATCAGTCTATTAGGGTAGGTAATATATTAAGGTAACTGTAAACTAATCATGCCAAAGAATACTCAATACCTTTCTGTCCTGGCCAGAGTAATGGCATGTGGCCATCAGTCTGTTAGGGTAGGTAAAGAATACTCAATACCTCTCTGTCCTGGCCAGAGTAATGACATGTGGCCATCAGTCTCTTAGGGTAGGTAATATATTAAGGTAACTGTAAAGTAATCATACCAAAGTAAATGTGTATTCACAATACATGTGATATAATGCATGTGCCTTGACATGGATCATCTTTTTATATCCTCACTTCTAGGGAAAAAGTTTGTCTGGTATACCAAGTTTTAGAAGACCCCTCAGGATATACTCTAAAGGAAGTCTCTAAAATACACAATGAAGCTGACATATTCTGCATCACATTTGACCTTGAGGGGTGTCTTTGGGTCATCCAGGGGTCACCTGTAGAGGCTGTACAAGTATTTCAATTGTCAGACCTTAATGAAAAAGTTGAGGTAAGTGTTGAGTGCTTCGTTATTGATCACAAATAATCAGAATCTATCTAGATGGTAATCCTACCAATGTTTTGAAAGAGTTGTTTTCAGACATTTTGCTCATTACTAACAGGAAGTCAACTTTCGTTCCTCCAGCTACTTCTGTTATGCGTTCTGTTAGAATCACTTTGTCATCAAAATAAATTTATCAAGAACTGTTGTCTTTATATATATTTTTTATATTCATTTTATTCAATTTTATTTCAATCAATCAATGAAGAAAGTGTTCAAACATAATATCAAGAGCATCAATACTGATATTAAATAATATGAGTTATTTAACCACAAAGAGTAGTCTGATATACAAAAATGATATGAGGTGTTTAACCACACAGAGTAGCCTGACATACATACATAAATAATATGAGGTATGAATGTGAAGTACTGTTCAGCATCATATAGGTTCTTCATCTCAGGAATCCCAGAAATACATATGCAGTGTGGCGTACTGTTCAGCATCATATAGGTTCTTCATCTCAAGAATCCCTGAAATACATATGCAGTGTGGCGTACTGTTCAGCATCATATAGGTTCTCCATCCTGGCAATCCCAGAAATACATATCTAGTGTGGCGTACTGTTCAGCATCATATAGGCTCTTCATCTCACGAATCCCAGAAATACATATGCAGTGTGGCGTACTGTTCAGCATCATATAGGTTCTCCATCTCGGCAATCCCAGAAATACATATCCAGTGTTCTTCATGAAACTATCAAAGTTGTATTCTTGTTGTTTCTTGTAAGGGTGTCTACACAGGTTTCAAGGTCATGAATTGGCTCCTCTCAATTTTCATTTGCATTTTGTAGAGATGATAACAAATAATAGTATGGCGTGGATAAGTGTAATGGTAATGGACACATGCTTGGAAGGCTTATACTGGAAAGAGATAATGCAACCTAGATACTGATACATGAATAATGATTAAGCGTCTAATGATTACCATTGTGCCCTATCCAGGCAATGTTTATTCTAAGGTTTTCAAACTGGACACTAGTTGATTTTCCAAGTTTGTACAGTCTTGCTATAATTTTAACTACTCTTTTTGCTTAGGTTACCAGAGCAACATCTTTTCCAGAAGCTTGGCAGAAGTCTATCTTGGAGTTATTAAACAAGGAGTGGGAGTTTCTGAAAGGTAGGTACAGCAGTACTGACAAGTTTAGGGTTTGGGGTTAGGATTACACCAGAATTGGGAGGGTTAGGGTATACCAGTACTGGGAGGGTTAGGGTACATCGGGACTGGCAGGGTTAGGGTACATCAGGACTGGCAGGGTTAGGGTACATCAGGACTGGCAGGGTTAGGGTACATCAGGACTGGCAGGGTTAGGGTACACCAGTACTGGTAGGGTTAGGGTTTGGGGTTAGGATTACACCAGAATTGGGAGGGTTAGGGTATACCAGTACTGGCAGGGTTAGGGTACATCAGTACTAGGATGGATAGAGGTACACCAGTACTGGCAAGTTAAGGGGTACATCAGGACTGGCAGGAATAGGGATAGGGGTACACCAGTACTAGCAGGGTTAGGGTACACCAGCACTGGTAGGGTTAGGGTTTGGGGTTAGGATTACACCAGAATTGGGAGGGTTAGGGTATACCAGTACTGGCAGGGTTAGGGTACATCAGTACTAGGATGGATAGAGGTACACCAGTACTGGCAAGTTAAGGGGTACACCAGTACTAGCAGGGTTAGGGTACACCAGTACTGGTAGGGTTAGGGTTTGGGGTTAGGATTACACCAGAATTGGGAGGGTTAGGGTATACCAGTACTGGCAGGGTTAGGGTACACCAGTACTGGTAGGGTTAGGGTTTGGGGTTAGGATTACACCAGAATTGGGAGGGTTAGGGTATACCAGTACTGGCAGGGTTAGGGTACATCAGTACTAGGATGGATAGAGGTACACCAGTACTGGCAAGTTAAGGGGTACATCAGGACTGGCAGGAATAGGGATAGGGGTACACCAGTACTAGCAGGGTTAGGGTACACCAGCACTGGTAGGGTTAGGGGTACACCAGTACTGCCAGGATTAGGAGTAAACAAGAACTGGAAGGGTTATGGATTATGGACAGACCAGTACTAGCAGGGATGCTACCATCTTTGGGGACATCACAAATTGTTGTTTGCCCTAAACTGCATATAGTGGTTGAAATACTGTGATATGCTGCATTGCATACTGTACCTCATGAAATGAGAGATGAACATTCTATATAAAATCTGAGAAAGAAAGAAGTATTGAGAGTTTTATAGCAGATTTATGTTTGCTGGAATGTGCAAATAAATCTTAAATAAGAGATGTAGTCTGGTTGGCCTCATAATGCTTCTGAGATGAAGGATATGTTGTGGTAATTGACTTGAATTTATTCTACTTCAATAATTTCTAAGTTCAAAAGTAGATCATAGTCTTTAGAGCAACTATTGCATGCCTTTATTCTCTTCACTGTCTATTCACTTTACATTGGCTCCCCATTGAGCAACGCATTACATTCAAGGTTCTTTGTTTGATTTATAAATGTATTAATAAACAGGCTCTCGATTATTTGTGTAAGAAGTTTACTAAGCGTGTTTCGTCATATTGAATAAGAAGTATATCTGCTACTACTTCAAACGTTCCCACCACCTGCACAAAACAGTTTGGCAACCATGTATATTCTGTAAATGGGGCCAGGCTGTGGAACGACTTGCCGTCTTCGGTTGCTAATCTATCCACATTTCTCTCTTTCAAAAAAGCTCTGAAGACAGTTCTCTTTAATAAGGCCTTTAAGTAATCCTCTTTTTACTCTTTTCTGTCTTGTTGCTGTTTTTGTTCATTTGTATGATTTATTTTTTCCTTGTAAAGCGCCATAGATTATCGTTTTAGTTATGGCGCTATATAAATGCCTTTATTATTGTTATTTACAGACTCTCTGAATGCAGATCAAGCCCTGGTCTCTCTACACAAGAAGAACTATAATCATATGCAGGAATACATGAACAAAAAGCAGCAGAGAATAGCAGATGAAGAAATTAGAAAAGAGAAATATGAAGCTAGACTAGCCAGGCAAGAACAAAGAAAACGAATGAAAGTAGAGAGTAAAGATGAATCGAAAATGTAGCAAAATTGGGAAACAGAATTGTCTGTAGATTGCAAAATAAAAAACAGCCAACTAAGAATACAGAACTATTATGATTGGTGTGAAAGAAGAAAGCAAAGCCATGGAAATATATGTTGAAAGACAGATATTGGTGGAAAATGTTGAATCGAACATTTGGCAGGGAGATAATTATTCTACGAATTGTATATCCCAATAGGAGTGTTAGCTCAGTGGTTAAGGAGTGTTAGCTCAGTGGTTGAGGAGTGTTAGCTCAGTGGTTGAGGAGTGTTAGCTCAGTGGTTGAGGAGTGTTAGCTCAGTTGTTAACGCCGGTGCCTTTCAATCATAAGGTCCCTGGTTCGAGTCACTCCCAGATTAACTTATGTCATCCAGTTACAGAGTTGTTGACAATTGACAATTCATAATCATGGACGTTAAATATGAATGTAAGAGACTGACTTCGGTCAGCTTGCGGCTTTGATAAACCAATAAGACTTCTTCACAACTTCCTGCTTGCAGGAGGATCTAAAATACATACATACATACAATAGCTTGCCAGCCTGGAATAAAAAAAATATTTGTTGTAACATACCTGTGACTATTCTCTGGCATGAATATGCTCAAGCTTAAAATTGTTCCTTTACTAAGTGCCATTGAGTTGGTTGGTGCTACACTACAGCTTATGTCATGTATTAACAAGTAATGTGCAGTACCAGGCTGTACAGTCAATAGGTGTCCATGTACAGTCCATACTAGGCAGTACAGTCACATTCTGTGCTACAGCCTACAGTATATCATGTGTTATTGGGTAATGTGCAGTACCAGTCTGTGCAGTTAATAGGTGTCCATGTACAGTACACACTAGGCAGTACGGTCACATTCTGTGCTACAGCTTATGTCATGTATTAATGAGTAATGTGACAGTACCAGGCTGTGCAGTCAATAGGTGTCCATGTACATACTAGGCAGTATAGTCACATTCTGTACTACAGCTTATATCATGTATTCAGGAGTAATGCAACATTACCAGGCTGTGCAGTCAATAGGTGTCCATGTACAGTACATACAGTACTAGGCAGTACAGTCACATTCTGTGCTACAGCTTATATCATGTATTAATGAGTAATGCAACATTACCAGTCTGGACAGTCCATTTACAGTACATAATGAAGCTTTTGGCTTTTCAAAGCACTTTATTGCTTCTGACAATCTATCTCTGTTACCTTGAAAGTTGTTGACTTTTGGGAAATGGATATATAAAGTTATAGCTAGAAAATTGATTTATTTTGATTGTTTGATGCGAATGTATCTCAGCTCAGAGAGAAGGTTATGCGGAGTGTTCATTGAACTTCAGGAATGATCAACAGATGGTTGCAAACATTGAAGGTTATGTGGGGTGTTCATTAATCTTCAGGGAAGATGAACAGATGTTTGCGAACATTGAAGGTTATGCGGCTTTGTTTAATTGATTATTAATTATTGTGACGATAGTATAGACTATGTAAGATGGATCTCTTATTTTAAATGTGAACGTATTTTACGCTGTTAATAAGGGGTTAGTGTTATACCTGTGGTATGTAAGGTTTAGAACATTTGTTAGCTCAGGTGCCCCCATTTTGTTCATGAAAGCGTTGCTATGACAACCAATTAAGATCTTTCACATAACTATTTAGATATTACACTTCCAGTCTTTGAAGGAAAATGATGTTGCCTCTGGTGTAGTCTTTTTATTCATTGATGATGTAATCGAACATTGAAAACAGTTTACCAAGCCATTCTTGGGAATACACCTAATTATTGTGGATGTAACCTACCAATACTATGTACTAGTGGTCCACATCGTTCCACCCTCACATTAAATGCTTAGGATGTAACCTACCAATCAGTGGCGTAGGAAGGTACTTTTGAGTAGGGGGGCTGAAGACTGATGGCCGGCCGGCCTATAACACACTTCAACACCCATTCCATTTTGTAAAGAATTTTGCATTTTCACCTGGCCTTAGATGCAATTTGGTGCTTCAAATGAGATTTTTTTCTCATTTGGAAATGAAAAAGGGGTTTTCTGACTTGCTAGCGGGGGGGGGGGGCGGAACGATACTTCCGCCCCCCATATTTTTCACTGGGGGCTGGCGCCCCCCCCCCAGCCCCCCGGTTCCTACGCTCTTGCTACCAATACTACGTACTTATGGTCCACATCATTCCACCCTCACATTTAATGCTTAGAATGTCTGGCCCATCTACATCATAACTGATGTAAGAAGCTGTAGATAAGTGAAGGGAGTGAAGAAAGATAGTGGGTGGTATTCCACAGGGTCTTCCCCAGAAGAATTTTAAATGCTATCATGATGGCCCAGATGAGACTTTGATGTTGATGACTCAGAAACACAAACTTCTAAATGATAAGTGAAAAAGGTTTTAACATTCTATTTTTATTGCCAATTGATCTATCATTAAGATAAATAGAACAAGAAATGATATAAGATGGCCTTATCCTTTAGCTGCTTGATGAGTTTAGACACTAATATATAGCTTAACAATTTAAAGTGATGTTAGTTTAAATCGGTTGAGGAAAAGATTCTCTGATTTCAGTCGTGAATTAGGTTGATACTGCTTGACACTTTGACTTGATATAGTTCCATTTCTCATTCTTATATATATACTGTCATATTGAAATGATGCCCGCGGATTAGAATAAACATTTTTTTTGGTCAATTATCAGAGTTCCGTTGATCGGTTGATTAAAGATCATGTTGAAGCTGAATTATCCGACCATACCAACCACATCACACGCCTCTTGATTATCTGTGGAAGATGGAGTCAAGGACCACGTGCACTCCTCGCTATCAAATACCAGTGCACAGTTATCTGAGTCTCTCACTTGGGGACGCATAGCACTGGATCTGCGGGAATAAATGACCAAACATGTCATTATTAATGCTTCAAACATATACCAAATACTCTCATGGATCTTTCAGGTTTGTTGGATAAAGGAGTGACTACCAAACATTATAACTAGTAAACTACTTTTACTTACAAGTGAAAAGAAGCCCACAATTTACAGAATAAACCAAAATGACTTTTTTGAGTCCAAACAGATTTCAAAGGAGCCATGTTTTTAGAATTTACTTTTAACAAGGTCGATATACCAACAAGGCAACAAGTCAGAGATTTCAATTGAACATAACTAAAGATCAACGTCCTTACCTTCGACAACAATCAAAATATTCTCCGTTTTCGGAACAGAAGCAGTTTTGACAGGGAAAGTTATCCTCGAAATATTCGGGCTGGCACCTTGGATCATCTAAGCTGACAGGTGGCTCGAATGAACCTATCAACATAATCACCAAAAGATGCTTGACCAAATTTTAAAATATCAAAATGGAAAAAAATCCTTATCGACATAACATGAGAAAGCTTATAGATACATGCAAGAGTGAAATCAGATACATTACTTTCAAACATTACAAAAGATGGCAGTTGGTTTGGGTTTCCTATTTTCTGTTAAATTATTTGATTTGGACTAGTTGCGTGCAAGTCCAAGTGGATTATGAGACGGAGTTAATGTGCGTACGTGCGCCTAGCCTAGTGTAGACGACAAAACATACGCTTTTCCATGTAGGCCTACTGAAGTTTCAAACGTATGTAGAGTAGACTTAGATTTATTTAGAGCCAGGTGTCTGGTCAGTATATATAATTTTCAAGCAGCCTAGAGCCGTATATCTAAATATATACGGCTCTGAAGCAGCCCAGAGCTGTATTCTCTAGATACAGCTCTAAAGGAGCCTAAAATTCTTTTATAGGAATTCTAAAGAACTCCAAGATAGGAACTCTAAAGCAGCCTAGCTCAGAGCGCCCTCGAATCTGAATTCCCCGAGTCGTGCGGCATTACAAGGCCATGTAACTGAATGAAACACACCAGCCATAGCGAACTGCATATAAATGCATTTATTGTTTTATTAAATTTAGTTTTAATCATTGCAGTTGACCGGCTTTCAGCTGAATATGTTTGTATGGGGAAGTACTACATATTTCGATGTTTTAGTTGCTAACATCACATGTGCGCGCTATTTTCTGCGACCTCGAAATAATGATTGTCGAAAGTTACCGACTTTAGTCATTCCTGTGTGATCTATAGGTCTTTCTTTATCAAGAGCTCATAAACCAGGGTTTCCCTAACTTTATCCCCCCTCCCACGAACCCCCTGTGGATGTCAGAGTCAGATTTTAGTTCAACAAAAAGTACTCTAGTTTTGACATTCAGAAAAGTCTGACGAACCCCATGGGATGGACTCACGCACCCCTGGGGGGTCCATACACCCCAGTTAGGGAAACCCTGCTATAAACAGTGGTCTACATTCAGTGGCAACATAGTGTGGCCAATTTATCAGAATAATACATCTCTTCATCAAAAATGATAGCCATGGGAACAAACTTATGTTTTATGAATAAAATTACAACTAAGGTCTTTTAAGTTAATTCGATATCATTAATATATCATACAGAATGTTCTCACACTTCATTTGAAAACTACACAAGATCTAAGTATCATTTCGAAAAGGCTCAAACAACCACACTGGTCCTACCTTATTAGTTATGTCATTCAGCCTCTGAAGAAGATCCTGCTAGGATCGAAATGTCCAGCCCACTTAATTTTACACATTCTCATATACACAGGCTCTTCAGTGGATAAGCCGTTTGCTAACAGTTTCCTGTTATCTTTATCTTGATATTTAGTTGTGAAAGGGATTGCAAAAATAAACACCTTATCACAAATGCCGTCTACGTGTCTATTTCCGTTGCAATAATCATAGGCCTAAATGGACTATAACAATATACGCCCAGAACTATTTTACAATTCATTATCTACATGAAACATATAATTATGATAAGGCAGGGTTGTCCAACCTACGGCCCGCGGGCCACAGTCCGGCCCGCCGCAGGGTTGGGTCCGGCCCGCCAGAGATGCTCTACGGTGCACAATTTTAGTGAGCAGAGTTATTGATAACAATTTGAAGCTATATAATCAATCATTCGAACCTTCTGGGTCCAACAAAAAAAACTGCATACAGGTCAGTTTGTGTGACACTCTCTCAGCGGAGGGGGGGGGGGGGCGGCTGAACTTTATTCATCTGTTTTATCAGGAAGGAAAATAAATCAGTGCGCTCCGTGCGCAGCGCTAACATTTTGTTGCCTTGGGCTTCGGGCAAAAAAATCGAGCGTAGGGTTCATGCGGCCCCTCCTTCATCATAATCATTCCATGTGGCCCTTCTCTGCAAAAGGTTGGACAACCCTGTGATAGGGACTATAAGGAGTTTAGAAAGCCAAGCTACAGTAAACTTTGATAGCACCCTCCCACCACACATCCTCTTCCAAACCTCATCATAATGACGTATAATGACGTATTCGCTACACTAACCATAATAATGCCGAGTAAATCGTATTTAGGTCTACTTACCCCACAAACACTGGGATTCACTCTGGTGGAATAATAAAATAATCACCAAACCCAGAAGAATCGGTGACTTCATTTTGCTCTGCAGGCTTTGATGTAAATCCCTCGAAGTTTTGGTATTTGATTAATGGCTTAAAATAATCAACAAATGTAATATTAGTTGTTGGTTTGCTGTTTTATTTATTTTTGACTGCTGAAATAATCCGATCAATGTTTGCTCTATGAGAAATTTTTCGAAGTTCAAGGTTACGCTCGCGTGAACAAATATCAAAAAGTTTTAAAAAAAAATCTAAAAGTCGCACATACTTTTATTAATTCGATTTTATATATATATATATATATATATATATATATATATATATATATATATATATATATATATATATATATATATATATATCAATTAATCAAGCAAGCAATCAATCATAGCAATAAAACGCTCACACAAGATAATGTAACACGTAATAATGAAAACATCAATACTGACAATAAATAAGATGAAATAGTTATTCAAATAAAAAAAAAAACAGTGGAAGATGAAGATTGAGAAGACTAAGGAAGTTTAACAAGAAAACGGGCTAAAAAAAAAAGAGAGAATAAAATCCTTCTGGGGTTGGAGTAAGAACTGACAAAGACATTAAATGGAAATAGCAGTGGACTCTAGTGACAGGGCCGGTGACGGTGTGTTGGTGCAAGTTATTTGACGAAATTAATCCTAAGTTCTCGCGCATCTTATCTATAGCTATATGCCTCCATTTTAGGCCCAGAGCCCAGATTCGTATATAGGCCTAATACCGGGGACGTATAGGCAAAATAGACTGCCATCGAGTTAGTAAAGTTACTATCATCGGATGAACCTGGACATGGGATGGTTCCGGGTAGACCACGGCTGGCTTTGCCATATTTAAATCTGAAAGTTTTGATCATATTATCGAATTATTTCTACCCAGTAGCCTATTTACGCCTTGCAATGACCAGCTACACATAGGATTCGGTTACAGTATGTAGTTATTGAAACGAGAAAGAGAAATAATTTTCATTTCGTCGTTTACTGGTTCAAGGTCATTTTGTAAACTGTTACCAGAAACTACTACGGTAGATTGCCCAAGTACGGTAGTTACACTTATCGAAACGAGCCATTCCGTAAATGTGACAGCATATCTCCAAAGCCACATTACTGTGGGCGAAGATTTAGGGGGCGTTATCAAAAAATAAAACCGGCCTTCTCTGCTCCGATCCTGTAACTTCGAATGTAGGGTTAGTCCAATATATTGTCATGGCTCTGAGCTTTGGAAAGTCTTTCAGAGTATACCACAAAGTTAAAGAACCATACTCAGTAATATTAGAATCCAGGCGGAAAAAGGAAACACTGTTATTTGAGTCTGATGCCGTCGCAATACTCGGTAGGTGATAGCCTATCACTATTGAATGATATAATTATCGTTAAGCCTAACGTTAAGTATAGGCCCTACTGCGGCAATTTCAATTCCACAGAGGACTATATCCTGGTACTAGTAGGCTACGCCTAATACTATTAAAGTAGATGATCGGTCACTGTTTCGGTCAAAGACCTAGCGCAATGGTAATTAATAAAGGATGATCCTGATAACAGATCCTCAAGTTTCGATCAAATTTGGAAAATTGAACAGCAAATTGGCCTCACAGTAGCCTACTGATAGTTACTGTTAGGCCCAGCCCAAGCCCACCTGGGTGTAGCCTACGTAGGCCATGCCTTAGAGGCAAACTAACTTAAGTAAGCCTAACTAAGGTGACCAAACGTCCTCGATTTCTGGAGTCAGCCCTCTGATTTTATGGACCATGCACAGATCAAACTTGTTCCTGGACTTGTCCTTAGATTTCATACAGTATTTTCTCTGATCATTCCCAAAGTTTTAGATCTATCCAGAATAATGTAAATTTGATAAAGTTTTCATACAAAGCTCAGTTTATCACTGGAGTTACATAGGTTAATTTTAAATTGTGTACATATAACATGATTTATTTGTCATCATGTAAGTATGTTTTCAAACAGTAAAGGCTAAACATTACAGTACAGGTAAGTAGTGCAGTCTGTCACTGAATACTGAGCAAACTATTTAAACCTAAAGACGTGTTGATCAAGAGTGTAGTAACATAAATACCTGCATAGTGTATCAATGTGGGTCAATTTTACATCCGTCTGCACATATCTGTGGCCCTTTCATTTCCTAAGCTGTTTCACCTCCTTTCTATCAGTCTTTTGTTATTCTATTCATTTGACATTGGTCCAAGTTAGTTGTTTGTCCATTTGGTTTCAGTTTGGCTCTGAAGAAGATGTTAGGAACAAAACATCAGACATATTCTAACTGTTACATTTACCGGCCTAACTTTAGAATCCGTACCACATGAATGGGATAGCTTACTTCGAATCGGCAGAATAACAACTGAACGTGTGTGCTCGCTTGGTTTCTGTCTCCCAAATCAATAGAATATTAGTCAGTGAATAGGTGCGTCGCGTGAATGATTCACTGGAATGAATTAAAGGGGTAGAGATGGTACGGATTCTAAATTAGTACCCATTTACCTATATACAGGAATTTTTGCAGTTATGTAGTTTGTTAATAGTTTCTTCTGTCTTAGCTCCTATATCCTGTTTCTTATCGATTGTAATATTTAAATTGACATTTCAGCACCAGAAGAGACAGATGTCTTGAAGAAGCAGTATGTACAATTACTAGATGCCTATGGCTGTCTTGGGGTTCTCAAGCTGAAAGATGGTAAATAGTTGGATTTACAGTCTTTACATTTATTTCAGTTACAAATTGAAAGTAATTCTTCATTGGGTTCAGGAATGTTCTTGAAACATCTTACTGTACATTACTTTCTTAATTGGTTCAGGTATAATTTGTTCATACTGTTCTATGAACTGGTTTATCAGTATCTTGCATCACATAACAAACTAGGAAAGTATACAACTGTAAAGTTGTGCAAATTACGTACAGTACTACACCTTCTTGACATAAAACCTTAACTTAACTTTCAAAAATATGGCAAAGTTTGTTAACCCAAAATTTGCTACACAAACAGTGGTTGCTGTAGTACATTGTAAGTAAACATGAAAATTTATAACATTTATTATTGATGATCAGTTTAAGTCAGTCACGAACATACTTTATTTTTTTAGAATATTTAGATGATGTATCATTATTGAAGGTGGTTACAAAGCTATGCCATGTTTCTCTTAGGCAGGGACAGTACCTGTATTCTTTACCTGATCATGGTAACAGGATGTGTGTCAGTTGGCAAGATAAATGACAGCGAAATATTCCGTATCACTGCCACATCTTTCCTCTCGCTGAGACATGATGCTTCTGATGAAGAAAGAATACAAGAGCTGAAGAAGCTCCTTAGCTCTGGGACTTTCTACTTTTCTTGGTCAAGCACCGGGGCAACCTTTGATCTCAGCTTGTGTGCCCAAAGGCAGGAACAGAAACATGTCACAGATAACAGATTTTTTTGGTGAGTACTCTAATTTAGAGTTAGCAAAAAATGAAGTAATGAGGAACACTTTTCATTGAGTGCTGATTATCCACTACAGATGCAAGAATGTCTGCAGTTAGTAAGTCAATCAAATCACAGGAAATTTGGCAAATCATTCATTGACTTTTTTGAGTATGACAATCTCTGTCATGAAATCTCTGTAATGAAAATGTTGTTAGCCCTGTACCTTACTGTTGATTTGTTTTCAAACACTCTCAATCAACTGTAGGATTGGAGGAAATTTTGCCTTTTTTAGAAGAAGTTGTGGTTTTTTTTTAAGAGAAAGAAACAATGTTGTTCATTCAATAATGTATTTTGTTAAATGTTTTGCATAGGCCTCTAGAGACGTGAGTGTGTGTACTTGGGGTTTATTTCTCTACTAAATAGTTTGCATCTGCCGGGCGCAAGCAGTTTGAAGGGTTTGCGTCCCTGGCTAAACATTGCTTCCTGGATGCAGAATCCTGCATTGGTAACAATGCTGGATCATTGTTTGTATTGACTTATCTGAATAATAACCACTGTTACCTTATCTACATATGTAGGTAATCAATGATGGTGATCCATGTGCTGGTTCACAAACATTCGACGAACACAATTATTTTGCACAAATTGCCAAGTGTGACGTCAGTAAAAAAAGACTTACCTACTGTACACATAA
Organism: Apostichopus japonicus; assembly: GCF_037975245.1. Lineage (NCBI taxonomy): Eukaryota > Metazoa > Echinodermata > Holothuroidea > Aspidochirotida > Stichopodidae > Apostichopus > Apostichopus japonicus. Next base: position 3,475,752 of record NC_092576.1, on the reverse strand, counting down.
TACAGTACCTGGGTTGTCCTGATTCTTCATCCAACATTCAGTTTACACCTACTATCTGTGTAGAAAATTATGTTGGACAGTGTAGTCCATCGCTGTACATAATAACAGTTGTGCAGTATGTAACCTTTGTTCTCAAATCATTTGTTCATATGTCTCAATCAAGTTAACTTGGGCAGAGAAAAGTGTTCCATATGTGTAATATCTGGTAAATCATAATACTATATCTCTAGGCTTATAGTTAACTTCACATCTTATGATTCAGATTACTATTCTCTCGTTGAGCAGGAATCGGTCTCTCCATCTCCATCTAAGCCGGCACAATGTGGCTTGCTTGGATTGGCTTCTAGTGGCCATGTGTGGCGGTGTGGAGATTCGCACCATCTATTGTGGGACCAAACAGGCTAAAGCATGTCTGATATCCAGGTTGAGCTGTGAGAGGGCGGGCACCAGGTTCAATGTCCGAGGAACAAATGATGACGGCCATGTTGCAAACTTTTGTGAAACTGAGCAGGTAAGGTTAAATTTCTATATATATTGAAGATAGCATACAGTAGCATAGATTGCGAGCTGTGGCTGAAAGATTGTGCAGAAGAGGAGGTCGGTAGTACAGTAGTTTAACACTTAAGATAAAAAGAGCTGTTATCTGTTGATTATAGAAAAATTTACTAGACTGCTAAAGGTATTGTGATTGTGAACGTTTATTAGGTGTGAGTACCAATCAGTAAAAATGTCAGGATTTGTTCACCTTTATAGGTTATTTTCCTGGGTGACAAAGTGACTTCCTATGTACAGACACGTGGCTCAGTACCATTATTCTGGGAACAGCCAGGTATACAGGTGGGAAACCATCGAGTCAAGATGTCAAGAGGATTTGAGACATCTGCTCCTGCATATTACAAGTGAGTCTATTATGGAATTAACACAAACTCATTCAATTTGAGAAAAAATAGATTAACTTGCATGTCACATGATCAAGCAAAGTTTATTAACAGGAAATAGCCGTTTTGTGTGTGTGTGTGATGATCAGTCATTCAGTCTGTGTGTTCATCAGTCATTCAGTGTGTTCATCAGCCATTCAGTGTGTGCATTCGAACTTTGCTGTTACTATGGGTTACATGTTTAGGTTACATTGACTGTACATATATGCATTTAGTTTGAAAGTGCAGTAGGCAATAGAGGGGATATATAAGCATGTTCAGGAAGAAGCATGTGCCAATACTTACAGTTACTGTATTAGCAATCTAGTCATATTAATTTGATCACCATTTCTGTTCAAAGGCAGATTGTCATGCATACTGTAATGTCAGTGAGAAGCAAGTAGGTGGGAACACAAAGACACACATCATGGGGTATCTGGGTGGAGCTAAGAGGATCACACAAGTTTGTTGGGGTTTGTGAAAGGGAAATCATAACTTAACATAGGTTTGAGAAAGGGAGTTAGACGGGTGCTAAAAAGCCAAACATTGATTTTTTTTTAAGGTTCATATTAGAACTGTAATAAAGGGGTAAGATAAACATTGTCATTTGGTTCGGTCAAGGTTTGTGAGGAGGTAGATGAAACCCTTGTAATTGATTATTTTTATTATCATTATTTCATTATATTATCATGATATCATTATTTGAGTTTTATTATAAATTACTGAATTATATCTTTTAAGGTGATGGTTTTTAAATCTCCATGATGTTTCATTTCTCCCATCAGGCATTTAGAAGCTATGAAGACACAGTATGGAGAGCAGGTGATTGTTAACCTGTTGGGACAGAAAGAAGGTGAAGATATGCTTAGTAAGTCGTTCCAGGTCAGTCTAACTTCCATGCGGTTATTGTCAATTCCTAATGTTTGCAAGTAACATTAAACAAGATGAAAAAGGATGTACAGTCATTGTTTTATAATAGAACAGTTTGCTAGACCAATGAGAGGATACATTGATAATGTTTGCGCTACACATGAGAGGATAAATTTATAATGTTTGTAAGACACATGAGAGGACAAATTTATAATGTTTTTTAGACACATGAGAGGATAATTTTATAATGTTTGCTCTACAAAAAGAAGATGTAAAAGGATGTATATTCCTTGTTTTATAATAGAACAGTTTGCTAGACCAATGAGAGGATACATTTATAATGTTTGCTCCACACATGAGAGGACAAATTTATGTTTGTTAGACACATGAGAGGATATATTGATAAATGGTTGCTATACACTTGAGAGGATAAATGTTTGCTCTACACATGAGAGGATAAATTTATGTTTGTAATATACACCTGAGAGGATAAATGGTTGCTAGACACATGAGAGGAGGATATCTTCATAGTGTTTGGTAGACACTATTTAAGTAACTTGTGATAATGGCTGGAAGCTACTGTACAGTATCTACCTATCATTGATATAAACATCATGAGCATAAGGAAGTTATTAGATGGATTTAAATTTCAATTGGTGTGAGAATTCTGAAATGAACCTTTTCCATATTTGATAAGCTGGTGGAGCTAACATCACAGACTAGTAAGAGATGTAAAGTCATTAAGATGGTCAACATGTTATTATCCTTTGCATTTTTTAAAACTTTTCCCTTTTATCATATTTGAAGCTGTTATATCCCTGAATAACATAGCTGTGAGTGCCTACAGTAGTTTATCAGCAATGACATTAATGTTGTTTCCTTGGTAACAGCGACACCATGAAGCTTCAAGACACGCTCAGGACGTTCAGTTTGTCCTCTTTGACTACCATCAGAAGTGTAGAGGTGGTAAAACAGAGAACTTAAAAGAACTACACAAAACTGTGTACAAGCAAATGGAGTCTCATGATTTCTTCTTTCATGATGGAGGGAAAATTGTAAAGTAAGTATCAACACTGGGATGGGAAAGTTATAGTAACAATTTCATGCTAAAACCTTATTAACTGTCCATAATAAGTTAGCTTTAAGGATTGAGGGGATTGTTGGTTCTGTGGGTGGCCTTTGTTCTTTCCTCAGCTATCCACAGTTAGCTATTCCCTCATTTATTGGACTGGACCCGATGAAGGAAGGGGGTGGGGGGGGTGCTCATAATGGCCAGTGAAGTAGCCTGGAGGATAGAATGGGTTGTTGGTTCTGTCAATTTCTGTCACCTTCTCTCAGCTATCTACATGCTGCGGCAGATGTAGATTCTATTTTAAAGGGAGCATGGCAGTATTATTGTGAAGCTCCTTCTAAGTCACCATCTAAGTGAGCTGAGTTTTCAAGTTTTTTCTATTCATATTTTTTACATATTTATCTTCAGAACTCAAACTGGTACTATTAGAAGCAATTGCCTAGACTGCTTGGATAGAACCAACACAGTCCAGTCCTTCTTTGGATTCCAGGTAATCAAGCAATATAACAACAAGATAACAGCTTAAAGGGTTGGTTGCAGAGTCAGTAGTGGTGCCTTTTAGAGGGTTGATTGCAAAGGCAGTTGTGCCTTTTAGAGGATTGGTTGCGGATGCAGTAGTGGTGCATGTTAGAGGGTTGGTTGCAGAGTCAGTAGTGTTGCCTTTTTAGAGGGTTGGTTGCAAAGTCAGTAGTGGTGCCTTTTTAGAGGGTTGGTTGCAGAGTCAGTAGTGGTGCCTTTTAGAGGATTGGTTGCAGAGGCAGTAGTGGTGCATGTTAGAGGGTTGGTTGCAGAGTCAGTAGTGTTGCCTTTTTAGAGGGTTGGTTGCAAAGTCAGTAGTGGTGCCTTTTTAGAGGGTTGGTTGCAGAGTCAGTAGTGGTGCCCTTCAGAGGGTTGGTTGCAGAGGCAGTAGTGGTGCCTCTTAGAGGGTTGGTTGCAGAGGCAGTAGTGGTGCCTTTTAGAGGGTTGGTTGTAGAATCAGTAGTGGTGCCTTTTAGAGGGTTGGTTGCAGAGGCAGTAGTGGTGCCATTTATTGGGTTGCAGAGTCAGTAGTGATGCCTTTTAGATGATCAATCTAACAACTGTACAAATAGATAAGATATGTCCAAGTTTTAAAAGTACCCAATTTAGAGCAAACCAGACATCTTCTACAATTGCTGGCTGATCTTTTGGAAATTTGCCGTGTAGTCTAGTAGTTGTGCTTAAATAGTTCATACTAGATTTTATTTAACATTACACAGTATTTCAATGCAGCGATGCAAGAGTTAACACACCAATATCCTACATGCTCTGTCGTGCATTCTGATTGGTCAATCAGGTCTGAACTCTGCAAATGAAAAAATCTGATTGGTCCTAGATGAAAGACATAACCACAGACCGTGCAAGATCAGCACTCCATTACTCGAGCAATCATTTAGAAAACTGTCATGAAACCTGCAAAAACAGAGGAACAAAGAGTAACCCTCCAACTAACTAAGCTGCTATTGGTTTACAATAAAAGTAATTAGCATGTTATTTGTTAACAGTAAAAACTTGAGCCTAGTTAAAAATCAATTTAGTAGCTACTTTTAAAGTAAGGAAAAACCTTTTCTCACTACTTTGACTTAATGAGGGAAGGCAGGGGGGGGGTGCATTTGAGTTCCATCATCCACACCCATGGGACTTTAGATGAAACTAACCATTTACCATTTATCTTTTATTTCATCCACAGCTTTTAGACAAGCAGCTTGATTGCCTAGGTCTACTAGAAAAGCCTCAACTTGCTGCTAGGTTTGAGGAAGTTTATAAGAGTACTTGGTCAGCCAATGGACACCACATTAGCAAAATCTATGCTGGAACTGGAGCCCTAGATGGAAAGACAACGGTAGGTCTATGAATATTCATGAATATTCATTTAAAAGGTAGATTCTTCTTGTGCCAGAGAGAGGGAGGTATACAGTTTAGCTGGGTGAAAAAAGATTACAGATTTACAGGCTTGCGAAAAGTGTTGCGTGATGAACCTCCTTTTCATTTTCTTGACTATGGAGTTCAGTTGCCGCCCTTCACATTGTGTGTGTACATGTATGTACATGTATACATGAGGGCTTAGCACACACACATGTTGTGTGTGGACATAGCCAGAGCACAATGTATTTGTAAATCATCTTCTAAGATACATTGTAGATATCGGTAATACAGTAGCACTGGTAAAAGTTACCTCTAATCATTCTTTATTAAAGGCTGGTAAAAATTACCATCTTTTCATGTCTCAGTTCTTCCTCTGAATATTCTGGTTCGAAAAGATACGATTCCAATCCAAAGGCTTCCATTTTCTTTTTTGAAGATATTTGCTCGACAGTATATTGGAGTGCAATGATGGACGTAAGTAACGCTATCGCTAGGACTGAGTAAAAAAATCAAAAATCGTTAAAATCAAATCCTGGAAAAGATCCCAAAATTTATATTTCTACTGATACTCGTTACAATAACAAATTTCACACACTTTTTAAGCATTTTTACAGATCAATAAAGACAAAAGATATTTTTTGATCAATATTTTATTCATTACTATTGTTGATAGTACAATTCTAATTATTTTAGGGATTGGCAACGATTTTGTCTTGAAATCCGCGATGCGGCCAGCTTTCGTCACGATACATCCGGGAACTGGCTCAATTCAAACAAAATGGCGCGACACATGAACTACATTCAAATCGTTTTTTCACCTCAAAGAAGGGATTTTTATGCTTTTCTTTTGCTTTTACTGGAAAGACCATCTGTCAAAACGTAAGAATGGATGCAAAAAAAAACTAGGGTTTATTTCTCCTCTAAAGGCAGTAAAAGTTACCTCTATTCATTCTTTCTTAAAGGCTGGCCTCTAAGATCTATACATTGTAGTCTATATCTAGTATTGCCTCTATTCATTCTTTATTAAAGGCCGGCAAATTAAAGGATGGAGCACGCTCTGTCTCTCGAACTATTCAGAGTAATTTCTTTGATGGCAGCAAACAGGAAGCAATTGATGTGCTTCTCCTCGGCAGTACTTTAGTGGGTGACATTGCGGACAAATCAAGTTGCTTGCTACCAAAGAGTCATTTACATGGTAATTGTGTCCTCTTCTTGACAAACCTGCTAGAATAACACTATATCAATAAATATAAGGTAGCATGTTAATGTATAACATTTACCTCAATGTTCATTATTAAGCGATAGAAGATTGCTGGTTTCACTCTCGGTTCCAGGGAGAATACAACTTAGGAAAGCTGTGTGCGGAGTATATATTCAACTAAGAGCTGACCACGAATCTCATATAGGTAGAGAGAGGAGAGTGATGTTAGAAAAGGGTGTAGGGGAGGGGGTTAATTTAAGTAGGGTGTAGGTTGGAGGGGTTAATCTATGTCAAGGGTGTAGGTTGGGGAGGGGGTTAATTTAAGTAGGGTGTAGGTTGGATGGGTTAATCTATGTCAAGGGTGTAGGGTGGAAAGGTTAATCTATGTCAAGGGTGTAGGGTGGAAGGGTTAATCTATGTCAAGAGTGTAGGGTGGAAGGGTTAATCTATGTCAAGGGTGTAGGTTGGAGGGGTTAATCTATGTCAAGGGTGTAGGGTGGAAGGGTTAATCTATGTCAAGAGTGTAGAGTGGAAGGGTTAATCTATGTCAAGGTTGTAGGTTGGAAGGGTTAAATCTATGTCAAGGGTGTAGGGTGGAAGGGTTAATCTATGTCAAGGTTGTAGGTTGACAGGGTTTAATCTAAGTCATGTGTGTTGTTTGGGTTAATCTAAGTTAAGGGTGTTGATTGGGGGTTAATCTAAATCATGGCCATTCACATCAGGGATGGTTGCTATTCTTACTCAGTTTATCGTATTATTGTATCACGGATAGTTGTTAATCATTGTATAACTTTACTTTGGCCGATGGTCTGAGTCTAGATGGGCAATCACTGATCCTCATTTTGAGGGCCACATATTTCAGAGTGGTTTATGGCCATTTAATAGCTAAATCTGTTTAGTAAATTTTTCTACATCTGTCAGGGGATATTCAACTATGCACAAAGTCAACCATTGAGCATAGATACTGATTGTACAAGTAGTATTGGCTATTACTACTCATCAATCTTTTTTCATTCTAATTTCAGCTTCTCCGGAAATTTTGCGGACTTTTTGTAAACAAGAATCGCAGTTTACAAGCAAGGCTAATATGAGGATCTCTGTGGGTACATGGAATGTTAATGGTGGTCGGCATTTCAGGAGTATAGCCCACAAAAATGAGTCTTTATCTGATTGGTTGCTAGACAACCCTGCTGGTGTCAGTGAAACAGGTCAAGGTCAGTACAGGACAAGCACTACTTAAATTAAAGCAGCAGTTCGCGTTTTGTCGCTGTTTTCTACTTTTTTGACATGTCCATCAAGTTTTTTACATATATCAATCACAAAACAGCAAACTAAGATGTTAGCCAAGTTTTTCCCTGCCAACAACGTTAATTGGCGAGTAATTAAGGATATTTGCAGATAATGAGAAGAGTGTCCATGACAAATTCCACATTTAAAACTAAACGCATACAGTTCCCCCAAACCCACTAGTTTGAATTCAACCAATCAGAGATGCAGGTTTAGTATGAGCTGTTGCTAAAAATAGATTCAAGACTTTGCGTTGGTACAACCAGGGAGTTGTTATGGAACTCCCTTGTACAACTGCCATATAGACTGTACACAAATAAGGCATGGTGTTGTATTACGTATTGGTCAATGACGTTCGTAGTGTTTAAATATTCATATTATGGCCGAGGTTTATTGGGATCCCAACGGAAATATCTTGGAGAAGTTAAAAGTTGCAAATTTTCGACTTTTATGCCACCATTTGAAGTAAGATTTAAATAGATAAGCTAGTTATGTATGTCGTTATGGCATAGTGGAGTCAGTGAGGTTGGGAAAAATCATAGAAAAGGAAGCAAAATGCTGCTTTAAATCCAGCTTCCTCAACTTATCTGGCCCTGGTGTTTCACCTCTTAGTTCTTGGAACTGACCAGAAGATTCAGTTTGAAGGTTAAACAATGCTGTTCTTTATCCTGAGAAATGAAAAATAATTTCAAGAGTTTCCAAGGAAATAGTCGTGCATCTTCTAGTTCTTCATCATCCTGTTCACAATACTTTATTGTTCTGTGCTAGTACAACCTGTCACTCTGTGCAGTATTTAGAGCTAGTTTTATGGTATGGGCTCTAACAATGATTAATTATTGTACTGTGATATGAATACTACCTCTCGCTCTGTGGCAGTATATCTATAGGCTCTGAAGATGATTAATTATTGATTACTTATTGTAATATGCTAATCCATATGTAATATGCTAATACTGTCCCTCTGTGCAGTAGATAGAGCTAGTTTCATCGTATAGGCTCCTATGATGATTAATTATTGTACTATGTTAATACAACCTGTCACTCTGTGCAGTATATAGGGCTAGTTTAATTATATGGGCTCTGAAGATGATTAATTATTGTACTATGCTAACTGTAACTCTGTGCAGTATATAGGGCTAGTTGTATTGTATGGGCTCTCACGATGATTAATTATCGTACTGTGCTATCACTCTGTGCAGTATTTAGGGCTAGTTTAACTACATGAGCTCTCACAATAATTAATTATTGTACTATGTTAATACAACCTGTCACTGTGCAGTATATATGGCTAGTTTAATTATATGGGCTCTGACGATGATTAATTATTGTACTGTGCTGTCACTCTGTGCAGTATATAGGGCTAGTTTAACTGTACGATGATTAATTATAGTACTATGCTAATACTACCTAATTCTGTGCAGTACATCTAGGCTAGTTTGATTTTATGGGCCTTTATTAAATTGTCTTGGTTTGCTAATTTTGTAACACCCTTCTCCATTTGTTTTGATTCCTTTCTCCAGGTTGCTCTGCAGAAGGAGTTGACTTTGACGTACCTAGTGATATTTTTGCAATTGGTTTTGAGGAAATGGTGGACCTAAATGCTGGAAATATTCTTGTCACAAGGTAATATTGTGTCTACTGAAGGGGGTGGGGGGGGGGGGGGTTGGGGTCACTGTTTGAATTGGCATTATCCAGTTGCTATTTGTTGGATAAAAATTTCTTAACATTGGAGTAATTTTTTATATTAGGATCTTTTTATTATTTTATTACCTGATAAATTCATTACATGAGAGGTTAAAAGTCATTTCTTCGAAAACTGGAGCCTATACCGCAATGTTTGCAAAGATCCGTGATTTTGTTTGTACCCCAGGCTTATCCCTGTTAGTTATATGTATACAGATAGCATATTATATTGGTGGTTACCATGTAGTGTCATATTCTAGTCTTGTTTGGAAATCACCTCATGAGAGCTAGACAAATCAACCATTATGATCCTTACAGAGGTTTGATGTGCCTTTCTCATTAATTACACATTTTAAATTGGGAAGTCACATTTGTTGTTTAGAAAGTTTGACAAGTTTATTGGACTTGGGTGTGATGTGTTGTTTTCTTAACCCTTATGGTAAAACTTTTGTGTTATGTTTGCTGTTATTAGTCTTTCTAATCAGAGGGTGTGGGGCTTGGAACTGCAGAAGACTTTATCCAGAGATCATAAATACGTCCTTCTCGTGTGCGAGCAGCTTGTCGGTGTCTGTCTCTACATCTTCATCCGTCCTCATCTGGCCCCATTTATCAGGTTAGTTCACCAAATTTCAGAGTACTTGGATGTGGTTAATTGATGTAGGGTGGTTATTTGTGTGTCTGACGTATAGGTAAGGTGTGTTGTTTTAGAGTGGCATATAGTAGGGTTGAACACCTTGCTGATATAAGGTGTGTTGTTTAGAGTGGAGTCTAGTAGAGTTAAACTCCTTGCTGGGATTTAAGGTATGTGGATTTGAGTCATTATACACATACACTGTGCATCTAATCCTCAGGTTATCTGTATCACTGATATGTTTGGGTCCTTTACAATATATGTAATCGGCACCTTTTGTCCTGATATGGTTATATTTGCTGCCATTGGTATATTTAAATGTTAGAACAGAGATACATTTGGCATTAAATCACCAATAAAGCTACAATGACATTATCTCTGGTTTGACAAAGATTCAGTGAAATGTCCCTTTGTATTTCTATGTAGGGATGTAGCTGTTCAGACTGTGAAGACTGGTTTAGGTGGGAAAGCCGGAAATAAGGGAGCAGTCGGTATCCGTTTCATCCTTCATGGGACGTCCTTATGCTTCCTGTGCGGTCACTTTGCAGCTGGTCAATCCCAAGTTAAGGATAGGAATGAAGACTACACAGAGATAACCAAAAAGATGGTGTTTCCCATGGTAATCATTTCTTAACCTTAGAGCAGTGGTTCTCAAAGTGGTCCCTGCCGCCCCCCCCCCCCCCCGGGAGCATTGGGAAGTCTCGGGGTACACAGGAGTGGGGGGGTTGGCACTGATTTGGGGGCCCCTGGCGATTACGACACATCACTGCAGCTATTTAGGGCACAATAAGGCATCCAGGAGGTCTGGAAACAAAAACAATACATTTTGTGACCCAAAATAAATCAAAGATGGTATTAGAAATTCAATAACTCCACCGCTAGGTTCAATTTCTTTCGTGTTTGGATTATTGTGTAGCAGAGCTTCTCTTGTATCTTATAAGCGCCACCATTTTAGCCTGTCATTTGGGGTACTCCTTGAGCTGGTCACTGATCGGAAGTCTAGGGGAGGGGGTAGGGGGCATTGGGACAGTTCAACCTGGTCGAACGGGGCGGTTGTCCAATAAAGTTTTAGAACCACTGCCTTAGAGTTACCCTGTCAGTTCAAGACCTCACAATATCATGATTCTTACTCTCGATACTTGCTTGAATTTAAAGTTATTTTTCATCCTTTTTTACTCCAGTTAATTAATGGTAGTAGTTTGTCTGCTAAGGCATCATCGTACATGTTCTTCAAATACTAGCCTGCTATTATAATATTGATAATTGTGTATCCTTGAAGTGTGATCACATTTGGCATATTTGTTTCTAATATTTCCATTGTTTCTGTATTTACAATTTTATCATATTCAACAGTTTTGTAAGTTACGTAATTTTCCACATTGGATTAATGATCTGTGTCCATGCATCAAATATGCAACCAGGTGTTGACTCCATAATACATATTGCGCCAAGGATGTGGTTTTCAGCTAAATATGCAACAGTGTTTAACAGTTTTATAAATTTGCAAAAGCTGGTTTAATTGTTGCAATACCTTTCTTACCAAAGTACCACTGTGTTTTACCATAGTAGTCTGTCCTGTAATGAGGTGTTGTACAATATGCTTAAAGCCTAGCAGGAAACCTAGCAAAGTGAAGTTAACAAGGTTTCACCTCCAGGGTCACGGTGATGTCATACAGCATTAGAGCCCAGGATATCTTTTTGGGTATCTCACCTCCAGTGTCACTATGGCATCAGTTTCCCGACATGAAAATCAGCACTTGAAGTTTGAACAATTTTGATGGAAAATATGCCTATTTTTAGACATTTCTGCTTTTCTTCCTCAGGGTCGTGGTGTGCTCTCTCATGACTACGTGTTTTGGTGTGGAGACTTCAACTATCGTATCGATATGGAAAATGAATTAGTGAAAGACAGCATACAGAGTGGCAACTATGAGGACCTCAAGTTATTTGACCAACTTCTGATATCCAAGCAAGAAGGAGAGGTATAGTAGCCTAGGTTACCCAGTCCATTAGAACATCAGATAACATGGATGGGTGTTAAATGTTATAGAAGCCTAGGTTACCCAGTCCATTAGAACATCAGATAACATGGATGGGTGTTAAATGTTATAGAAGCCTAGGTTACCCAGTCCATTAGAACATCAGATATAAAGATGGTTGGGTGTTAAATGTTATAGTAGCCTAGGTTACCCAGTACATTAGAACAACATCAGATATAAAGATGGATGGGTGTTAAATGTTATAGGAGCCAAGACTAGTTCTGGCATCTCATTTTACCCACAATGTTACAGCAACTTATAAAACATTCTCTTGCATGATTATGTGTCATTGGTTTTACTTCTTAACAGTTTGTTTGCCAGTGTTTTATTTTACTTTTTGAGGGTGGGGGGGGGGGTTGGGTGACGGGTTGGTCACAAATGTTGGCTGATATTTGTGACATTTATGTAGTACCATATAAGTTTTCTAAGAAAGATGGCTAGCTGATCCCAAAATCACCACTGGCTTCCCAACAAGATAGATATTTTTTTCATTGTTTATTTTTCATTTTTTGAGCGACTAAGTTTTTTTTTTTTTTTGGGGGGGGGGCCTCCCAACAAAATAGATATACTGCCAAAAGAACTGTTGCCTTCCACCAGATGGTATGGAAGAGAAAATGATATTGGAGAACAGTGAGGCATATTCTAGTGTAAAGTTTGTTTCTTACTTATTCATATTTTGTAGAGTTTTGAAGATTTTAATGAGGGTAACATCCAGTTTGCTCCCACCTACAAGTACGACGTCTTCTCTGACGATTATGATACCAGCGAGAAGAACAGGACTCCTGCGTGGACTGATCGAGTTCTTTGGAGGAGAAAGTTTCCTGATTACTTAATGGATGGGCCAGAAGGTGGGACTTTACTTCTTAATTCTGTAGTGTCCATACAAGTATTTATAGGTCAAAGGTGAAATGGTTGTTACAGTATGGTTCCCCTCTGACAACGAAGCCAATTTTATGCTGGTGTGGTCCAGGTTGCATTTCTCTAGTTGGTGTGATCCGGGTTAGTTTTCGCTAGTTGATGTGATCCACAAAACTTGAATGCATCACCCTTACTCTTGTTCTGCTTACATTTTGGATATCATAATGATGTATGTATTTTTCATCCTCAGATTTTGAAGCTGTTACTTCTAATTGGGATCCAGGAAACATATTGCATTATGGGAGAGCGGAGCTTCGTGTATCTGACCACAGGTGTGTAGTGTTAGTTGAATACAAAATGTTAACTTCAAAGTAAGCACAGTTGAGATGTGAGATGTTCTGTCCATTGATGTAGTAAGTTTAAATTGGCTTTGTTTCTATGCTGACCACACTACAATGAAACCTGCAGTTCCCACATATTAGTTATACGTATAGTAAATGATAAACTATGTAGTAGTAGTTATATACATTGCTTACAGCCCATAACGCTACAAATTACTATAGCTACATGATACAACAATATAAAACCAGCATATTAACCTGCAGTTATCACATGTTAATTATACGTATAGTAAACGAGAACTATGTAGTGGTAGTTATATACATTGCTTACAGCCCATAACGCTACAAATTACTATAGGTACATGATACAACAATATAAAACCAGCATATTAACCTGCAGTACCCACATGTTAATTATACGTATAGTAAACGAGAACTATGTAGTGGTAGTTACATACATGGCTTACAGCCCATAACGCTACAAATTACTATAGGTACATGATACAACAATATAAAACCAGCATATTAACCTGCAGTACCCACATGTTAATTATATACGTATAGTAAACGAGAACTATGTAGTGGTAGTTACATACATGGCTTACAGCCCATAACGCTACAAATTACTATAGCTACATGATACAACAATATAAAACCAGCATATTAACCTGCAGTTATCACATGTTAATTATACGTATAGTAAACGAGAACTATGTAGTGGTAGTTATATACATTGCTTACAGCCCATAACGCTACAAATTACTATAGGTACATGATACAACAATATAAAACCAGCATATTAACCTGCAGTTATCACATGTTAATTATACGTATAGTAAACGAGAACTATGTAGTGGTAGTTATATACATTGCTTACAGCCCATAACGCTACAAATTACTATAGGTACATGATACATCAATATAAAACCAGCATATTAACCTGCAGTACCCACATGTTAATTATACCTATAGTAAACAAGAACTATGTAGTGGTAGTTACATACATGGCTTACAGCCCATAACGCTACAAATTACTATAGCTACATGATACAACAATATAAAACCAGCATATTAACCTGCAGTACCCACATGTTAGTTATATGTATAGTAAACCAAAACTATGTAGTGGTAGTTATATACATAGCTTACAGCCCATAACGCTACAAGTTACTATAGCTACATGATACAACAATATAAAACCAGCATATTAACCTGCAGTACCCACATGTTAGTTATATGTATAGTAAACAAGAACTATGTAGTGGTAGTTATATACATTGCTTACAGCCCATAACGCTACAAGTTACTGTAGCTACATGATACAACAATATAGAACCAGCATATTAACCTGCAGTACCCACATGTTAACTATATACATAGTAAACCAGAACTATGTAGTGGTAGTTATATACATTGCTTACAGCCCATAACGCTACAAATTACTATAGGTACATGATACATCAATATAAAACCAGCATATTAACCTGCAGTACCCACATGTTAATTATACCTATAGTAAACAAGAACTATGTAGTGGTAGTTATATACATAGCTTACATCCCCATAACGCTACAAACTACTATATAGCTACATGATACAAAAATATAAAACCAGCATATTAACTTGCAGTTCCAATTGTTCACATTGCCAAAGTTATTTAAAATGTTGTGCTCTTATTGCAATTTCCTTCAAAATGTTACTGCATCAATTATGTTATTGCTCTATATTTCCTTCATTCACCCAATTAAAACTGTCCCCCAAAGTAATAAATTCAAAGATATTGTCCATTGATCTGTCATAGTTGCTCAATTTGCTGCTAGGAGTTTAACACAGTACCGTTGTTCTCTGTAGACCAGTAATCGCCATTTTTGAAATTGAAGTCCTTAAAGTGGACGAAGAGAAGAGAGAGACACTCTACCATGACATATTCTGCCAGCAAGGTCCTCCTGACGGAACCGTTATTATTTCTCTACCCAATGGTGAAGAATTTGATGATCTGATGGTCGATAATACTCTAGAGGGCATGTCGGGATGTGGAGATGTTATTCTAGTAAGGTGAGTACTCACAATGGTTTACACAAACATGTGTGTGTATGTCAGGGACTCAATCGATAATACTCTAGAAGGCATGTTGGGATGTGGAGACGTTACTCTAGTAAAGTGAGTCCTCACAATGGTTTACACAAACATGTTTGTGTATGTCAGGGACACAATCAATAATACTCTAGAAGGCTTGTCATTACTGTGGAGTCTGGGTCTGAAGTACTCTTGCAGGAGCCTGTATGGACTGGTCTTACAGTGGAGTCTGGGTCTGAAGTACTCTTGCAGGAGCCTGTATGGACTGGTCTTACAGTGGAGTCTGGGTCTGAAGTACTCTTGCAGGAGCCTGTATGGACTGGTCTTACAGTGGAGTCTGGGTCTGAAGTACTTTTACTGCTACTGGTATTACAGTGCAGTTGACTGAGTTAGAGTTATAAAGTGTATTCTTGCAGTCTCACTCTGCAAGTCATAATACATTCCTGTAGGGTCTATTTTTTCTGTAAGAAAGAATTAAGACGTTTCCTAACAGTGATTCCTTTACTGCAGGTAGAGGATGATTGGACAGGTCCATTAGCTTTACAGGTGGCCAAGAAATGACCAGATTCTGTCAGATTTGTTAGTAACGGATCCTGACATTTAGCTTTGCACAGCTATGGTATAATTGTTGTTATTAAAATGCAAGAATAATTTAAAGTTAACCTCTGTATGGATTTGAGAGGTAAACAATGCAGAATCCACGACAGGTCACTGCACAGTGTCCATCTTTCGTTCTTTTTTCTTATCTTTTAAGGTTTGTCAATGATACAATGGTGTTGACATTCAGAGATGGAAGGGATGCCCTGGAAGCTCTGAAGTTTGATGGGATAGAGGTAATACACTGATAATCTTACCATATGAACTCTAACACTAATTGAATGGTATCATTCTATAATGCTTGCGTGACATTTGCCTAAAACACCGCCCCCTACTCTGCCTAGATGCTCAGAGTGAAGTGAAGTTCCAAAACCACGTTACCCATTCCATTATCCCACTCAACCTGAAAGCAATGCTTGGAATTAGGAGCATGTGTTTCAATCATTCATACTTTATAGTAGACCGATTGTTTTATTTAGGACGCCTCGCTCCATAACAAAACGTTTTGGCAGTTACTGTTGGTGCGCTCCAAACGCCTTGCATATTATGCTAATTAGTCGTTATTCGATTACCCTTATTCGATTGCCATTCTTCGACTAGTGAAAATAACCCTATACATTTCATTTTAAGCATGACAAGTAGTGACAAAGATTCTTATACTTTCAGTATGCAAATTAAGTGTTCAGTGGCATATGTAGCTGGTCATTATGATACAGCTATCATAGCATGGGTAGCTGGTCATTATGATACAGCTATCATAGCATGCATAGCTGGTCATTATGATACAGCTATCATGGCATGCATAGCTGGTCATTATGATACAGCTATCATGGCATGCATAGCTGGTCATTATGATACAGCTATCATGTGTTTCTGTTTTCTGGTGAAAACAAAATGGGAGTTTTTATTGTTATAAAGGTCTTTTTCCTTAATAGGTCGTGAGTTACTTAGGCCTTATGTACCTCTGTTTAACTTTAGTTCATGGCCAGACCAGGCTTTGCTTCTTATGTCTTGATTACGAAATAAAGAAGTCTATGGAAGCTACATTCCGAGAGGTGTTTTTTTTCATGTGTCTGTTGTAATGGTAGACTAAAGCCATAAAGGGAGATTGCTTTATGTTCCTTTCTTAAGCAGGGTTTAAGAATCATTCACAGGAATATTTTGGGCGTCAGAACAATGGATTAGAACTAAAAGGAGATAAATGGTTTTATTTCTGTTGGATTTAGATTAAGAGGGTAGAAGGTACCTGATGAACTGGTCTTAACTTTAGCACTGATGATAGCCAGCTGTTATTTTTTGTCATAAACAACCCTGAAGAGTTAATATATAAATCTATTAATATTGTGATTTTGGCAGTAATTCTCTCTTTTTACTTCTAATTCTGTTTGGCGGAACTAGCTCTGTCAGAAACTTCTCAGTGTCAAGTTAAAGAATGAAGCTTGGAAACAGCAGTTGGAGGAAGAACTTGCCATGTTCACACCAAACACAGAGAGGCTGTTCAATCCCATCTCTTCGTCACTTCTGGGAGAAAGCTTTGATATTCCTTCTATGAGCTTTGATATTGATGGTAAGTTTGAATCACCTTGGGTGTGATGTAAGGACATCATGACCACAGCATTCAGAGAGTTTGCCTTGGAGAGAGTCACTGTTGGAACTAGCTGACCATTCTCAAGTAACTGGAAATTAAAATCTGTTACTTGGCCAATCTCAAGCAGGAGCTAAAACTGCATATGGTTCTTTGATGTTGTTTGGAATTCTCAATATGTTTCCTTTTTTGCAACCCAAATTAATTCTAATGATTGATGTAACATTGTGTAATGTGTTTATAGATGCTGGGTGTAGCTGAAAATACTTTTGGCTTTAATTGTTATGTACAATGATAGCTTTCAGTAATAAGTTAACAATTAAATCCCAGAACAAATGCAGGATGTGACAGTGAAATCCTAGAGCAATGGAAGATGTGACAGTTAAATCCTAGAGCACTACAGGATTTGGCAGTTAAATCATAGAGCACTACAGGATTTGGCAGTGAAATCCTAGAGCAATACAGGATGTGACAGTTAAATCCTAGAGCAATACAGGATGTGACCGTTATATCCTAGAGCAATACAGGATGTGACAGTTAAATCCTAGAGTAATACAGGATGTGACAGTTAAATCCTAGAGCAAATGCAAGATGTGACATATTCTTGCTGTTCATTACCTACCACAAACCTGGTTATATACTCTCTGCTGTCATTGTAGTTATCACCATAAACTTGGTTTGGAGACTTACGTCCATCATTTTTCCATATTTTAACTCCAGATGAAGAATTACAGATGTTTGATACAAGCCTAGATGTAAACACTGAGCTTCCTGCACCTCTGGTGCCGTCTGCAACTCGCAGCTACACTCCATCTCCATCAGACGAGGGTCCTCAGCGACCTCCCAGACCAAGTAAACCCGCCAAGGCCCCACCAAGGCCCGCTAAAAGACCCACTGCAAAGACAGAGACAGTTGTAGCACAAGCACCGCCGCAACCTGTCCAGAGACTGAAGCCACCTGCAAGACCCCAAATGAACCGGCAAGAACCCCTGAAGGAGGAGGAGGAGAGAGTCATGACTCAGAGGAAAGAACGGCCTCCCAGACCAGATGGGCCACCTCCTCGGCCAACAAGTGGACCACCAAGACCGGTTCCTCCTCGACCAGTTGTACCAGAGAGGACAGTCCCTCCGAGAGGAGGGTTAGGTTCAGACGAGGGCTCTGTTAATATCTCTTACAGGGTAGGTGAAGATGATTTGCTCTGGGGATGAGTGCCTGTTAGCTCATTCATACACACTTCTTCTTCTTCATCACTGTGTTACTCTCTTCTCATAGAACTTTAAAACTATTGTAAACATACTTCTGTGTTACAGTGACCATGTTAGTGCTCATATTTCATCCCAATAGTATCTGTTTTTTTCACTGTGTTACTTTTTCACTGTGTTACTTTCTTCTCATAGAACTTTAAAACTATCGTATATATATATGAGTGCCTGTTATCTCATTCATACACACTTCTTCTTCTTCATCGCTGTGTTACTCTCTTCTCATAAAACTTTAAAACTATCGTAAACATACCTCTGTGTTACAGTGACCATGTTATGGCTCATATTTCATCCCAATAGTATCTGTTTTTTTCACTGTGTCACTTTTTCATCACTGTGTTACTATCTTCTCATAGAACATTAAAACTATCATAAACATACCTTGGTGTTACAGTGACCATGTTATGGCTTATATTTCATCCCAATAGTATCTGTTTTTTTCACTGTGTCACTTTTTCACTGTGTTACTTTCTTCTCATAGAACTTTAAAACTATCGTATATATATATGAGTGCCTGTTATCTCATTTATACACACCTCTTCTTCATCGCTCTGTTACTCTCTTCTCATAGAACTCTAAAACTATCGTAAACATACTTCTGTGTTACAGTGACCATGTTATGGCTTATATTTCATCCCAATAGTATCTGTTTTTTTTCACTGTGTCACTTTTTCACTGTGTTACTTTCTTCTCATAGAACTTTAAAACTATCGTACATTTATGTGGTCTGTTATCTCATTTATACACACCTCTTCTTCATCACTGTGTTACTCTCTTCTCATCGAACCTTAAAACTATGTAAATATACCTTGGTGCTACAGTGACCATGTTATGGCTTATATTTTATCCCGATAGTATCTGTTTTTTTTTTAACCACCTCCATGCTGCTTGTCTTTCAAATCATTATTAGCAGTACTGTAAATACCACTCAATTAAGACTGAACGACAATATAATATAGCGTCCAAAGGTTGGCCTGTTTGGCGGTTAGGCAGCCACAGTGCAGATGTACTAAAGAATTGCACAACTTGGTATGTGGATTAGATATTTAGCAAGCACTAAGCACCCACTTGAGGGCTCAGATTAGTATTTAGGAGCTCACTTGAGGGATCAGATTGTAACATGTAAGCCGCAGGATCAGATCAGATCATATCATATCAGATCAGATCAGATAAAGGATCAGATCATATTGTCAAACCCCCACTCAGATCATAATGTGCAAGCCCCACTTGTATGTATGTATGTATTTTAGATCCTCCTGCAAGCAGGAACTTGTGAAGAAGCCTCATTCGCTTATCAAAGCCGCAAGATGACAGAAGGCAGTCTCTTAGTTCATATTTAATGATAATGAATGTCAATTGTCAACAACTCTGTAACTGGACGACATACATTAATCTTGGAGTGACTCGAACCGGGGACCTTATGATTGAAAGGCATCGGCGTTAACCACTGAGCTAACACTCCTAAATGTGTGCTAAATGAGTGCTAAATGTGTTAACGTCATTGGCTGTTTGAAAATTGTAACAGCATTGAGAAAGGGCATAACGGATCAACTGAGGGGAAAATAAGATACTGTATTTATTTCACATATTTATCATTTTGAAGAATGTAACATTTAAAAGTATTTAAACTTATCAATGTAGATTATCACAAATCATAAACAACATTGTTGTTGTATATTTTCTATGATATTATTAGTACTATTATTGTTGTTGCTGTTGTCATTATTTACGATGTTTCATCTTCATTAGTCTCTATGTGTGTAATACAGTACTCTGGACATGTTTACTCATTCCAAGACACACACAAACTTTGGCAATCACCTTCATCCAATATATGATCTAAGAAAGTTGCAGATCGAATTGTTTAGTTATGTCCATATAAAATAGTTGTATTTATGGTAGTATTGTATAGTATTACTTGCTTTCCTTGCAGTGTGATGGTGAACACTAAAGAAGAGCTTAATAAGATATATTTTTATTTCATATGGTCAATGTTTAGTGTGCTGGTTAGTGTGGTGAACTGTTATAGAAGAGCTTCATAATATATATTCTTATCTCGATCATATGGTTAATGTTAAGTGTGCTGGTCAGTGTGGTGAAAGCTATATAGAAGAGTTTCATAAAATATATTCTTATCTCATATGGTCAATGTTAAGTGTGCTGGTTAGTGTGGTGAACGTTATAGAAGAGCTTCATAAAATATATTCCTATCTCATATGGTCAATGGTAAATGCGCTAGTTAGTGTGGTGAACGTTATAGAAGAGCTTAATAAAATATATTTTTATCTCATATGGTCAATGTTAAGTGTGCTGGTTAGTGTGGTGAACGCTTTAGAAGAGCTTCATAAAATAAATACTTATCTCATATGGTCAATGTTAAGTGTTCTGGTTAGTGTGGTGAACGCTATAGAAGAGCTTCATAAAATATATTCTTATCTCATATGGTCAATGTTAAGTGTGCTGGTTAGTGTGGTGAACGCATATAGAATAGCAATATTAAGCGTGTGGTGAACTGTTATGTGAATACTGATTGTAATCACAGCAGCATCACATGACTGTTGAACCTATCCTAGTATGCTGTACGTTCCTACATCTTCACTAACCTATGTGATTTCTTTTTTTGTTGCCTTTGTCTTTGCATGGCTATTATTGTCCATTTTGTTTCCCTTGTTTTTTTTTTGTGCCCAGCCTGCTTCTGTCCCTGATAATGACATCAGCAACCCATATGACATCAAACATCAGGTACATGCCAAGACCACAGAGGAGGCATTGGATGCTTTAGGACGGTTGGGTATGGTGCCTTTTGGGGGTGGTCCAATCGTACCTCAACGAGATTCTGCCTCTTCCAGTCCTGACGAGGAGAAGCAAAATTTAGAGAATGAGAAAGCTGAAAAGCTCCCTGAGCCTGTTCCAAGAAGAAATTTGCAGCCCAAGCCTAGACCTAGGAGCACAATAGAAGCATCAGCAATGCCACCACCTAGGCCACGCCCTAGACCGCAAAGTACACTCATTCCTGTCGGTAGCAGGATGGTCACATCACAGACCAAAAATGCTCCGTTTCCAGCTAAGCAACCAAGATCGGAGGGCACATCAGATAGAGAGATGCCTCGTCTGCCTCCTCGTAGAACTTCCAAAGTCATCTCAGAAGAGCAAATAGTATCATCATCATCAACTCAGTCGGTCAGTTCACCTCCGCCAGTCCAGGGAGTGCCATTAGAAACAGGTCCCCCTAGATCTGTTCCTCCAAAACCAGTTAAGAGACAGAATTCTAGAGCAGAAACTTCTCCTTCAAAGCCGCATTCCTATGTTCCTCAAGGTAGTAAAGAAAATGTACCTCAACTCCCTGTGAGGAAAGGGCACACCCTGGAAAGGTGCTCAGCTGTCAATAGCTACCAGCCCGTCGACTCTTTACCAGCGCAGCAGAGAACAACGGAAGACACAAAATTTGTCAACAGACCGATGAGAAAAGCGCCCTCAGTGCCTCCTGGTAAAAGAAAAACTGCATCGCAAAGATCTATGACACTCCCTCCAGGATCTTCATTATCTTCACAGAAGTTGACAGATATTGACTTGCTCTTCAGCAGTGACTCTGGAGATGTAACTGTACCTCTGGTTCCTCAGCTACCAGCTCCTTTAATCCCAGTGTCTGTCCCTCCAGTTGGCAGACCACCAAAACTTCCACCCAGAAATCCACCCCCGCCCTGAAGATGTACTGCAGTAGTGGTCATCACTAATAGATTCAGAAGAGGCTGTCAGGAAAGAGCCAGGGATTATGAAGAAATGCTATAGTTGTCTGGTGCACATAAATAGAGTGGTGTAAAGAGATACAAGTTTATTGACTGGACACACGTGTATCCGGCATGTCCATTGACCAAACACATGTATTGGGCATGTCCATTGACCAGACACATGTTTATTGGGCATGTCCATTTACCGGACACATGTATCGAGCATGTCCATTGTCCTGACACGTATCTGGCATGTCTATTTACTGGACACATACCTGTCATGTCCATTGACCGAATACACGTGTATCTGGCATGTCCATTGACTGGACACATGTGTATCTGGCATGTCCACTGACCTGATATGTATCTGGCATGTCCATTGACCAGACACACGTGTAACTGGCATGTCCAATGACCAGACATGCGTGGACAAGACAAGTGTTTGGCATGTCCATTTACTGGACACCTGTCTGGCATGTCCATTAACTGAATACAAGTGTATTTGGACATGTCCATTTACCTGACACATGTATCCAGCATGTCCATTGACTGGGCACGTTAGTCTGGCATGTCCATTGACCGGACATAATTGTCCAGCAGGTCTATTAACCGGACACATGTGTGTCTAGCATTTCTAATGAATGCATATGGAGCAGAAGTAACCAATTATGATGTTCAATATATTCAAAGAATCCTACAACTGAATGTTTTTAATACTTCTCTTATAGCTTCCCAATGTACATGTTCAAAGATGCATTTACAAGTGTGCAAGAAAAAGTGCAATTTTGTTTGTGTTTAATATCATATTTAAAGATATCATATTTTCCAGCTTCAAATTGACTTGATTTGTACTTGTGCCCAATGTTTTATAATTTTGACCAATGTTTTAGAATATTATGTGAAGATTGCGAGATATGTAGCCTGTATGGTGTTACACTAGCTTTGAAACATGGTTCAAGAATAGCAGCCCTTGTCATTTTGTCAATCATTGCCTCAAATTGTTGATATATCTAGGCCCGGCTAGAGTGGGGTCAGGGAAACTGCTGCCCAGCCCTGGGTACTAAATTATTAAATGTATAATTTGAGGGCAGGTGACCCCCTCCCCCCCCCCATCCCCGGCCCCGAATTATGGTGGCTCTAATTTTACTGATATTGCATCATACATGAATTTGCATGTAGTCATTAGGAGTCTCAACACACTTACTTTTATTACATTTAAGATTTAGTAGAAATTTAATTTTATCTTAAAATTTTGTTTGTTTTTAAATTGTTTTTTAAGCATATGTAGAAATTTAAATTTACCACCAAAGATATGATACATTCTTTCTTTTGCCCTCAGTAAGAAACAAACTAATGTCTTGATCAAATGGCTTCTGCCTGTCCAGCATGATCAAAATGTTTACCAGATCAAAATTATATCGTAACTTTTCGTAAATGCAGCTCAATGATAACTTGGTACTGATGCACTTCCGGTCATGAATAATGAAGCAGAGTTGATCTTGGTTTATCATGTCTGTTAAATTAATCCTGGTATGTTGATGTCATCATGATATGTCGATATTTCAATAAACCTCGTTTGTATAAACCAAATTAGTTTAAATTTGCTTTGAACTCATTGAGTGTTTTTGTTGTTGTCTGAATTAATTGTGGGCTGGTGATGTCTCTCCCACCATATTAACCAATGATCAGCTTTGTAGGTGGCAATTAAACAATGGAAGTATTTCATCACATGGGTAGGGGAGTGGGGAGCATTGGTGGGGAGGGGGCAGGGGAGGACACATTGACCAATGATCAGCTTTGCAGGTAGCAATTAGACAATAGAAGTATTTCATCACATGGGTAGGGGGAGTGGGGAGCATTGGTGAAGAGGGGGGGGGCAACATATTGACCAATGATCAGCTTTGCAGACCTGTAGCAATTAAACAATGGAAGTACTTCATCACATGGGTAGGGGGAGTGGGGAGCATTGGTGGGGAGGGGGTAAACATTGAACAATGATCAGCTTTGCAGGTAGCAATTATACAATAGAAGTACTTCATTACATGGGTAGGGGGAGTGGGGTAAACTATTATAATAACTTAAAACATTTTAACTGCATTTGATTGAAATCAATTGTATTATTTAAAATTCATTTTAATACATACTTCAGCTGTGAAATGTGATGGTAAAATGACGTCTTTTGAACTAGGACTTTCTAGAGAAAGTTTGGCATTAATTGGCACAATTGTATTGACATACCAAAAGATGAATAAATATCATAATCCATTTACATTTATGATAAAAGAATCAACATCATCAGATTACAATTTTTGCTGTACAGTAGGTAATGTACATGCTATAATATTGATAATTATGTAGGCAACATGCTCTATGGTATGGATAATGTACATAACACAGATATTGCCTATAAGAAAATTTGTCCTAGATAGGCCTACCCCACTTTTCCCATCAAAAGTGGGGTAAGTAGGGTGGATTTTCTTATAGGCAAGATCTGTGTAATGACATACTATATGGTATTGATAAATTCTTCATTGGTATTAATAATGTACATTCTTTATGCTATTGATAACATACATGCTTTATGCTGTTGATAATGTACATACTTCATGCTATTGATAACATACATGCTTTATGCTGTTGATCATGTACATACTTTATATTATTAATATCATACATGATTTATGCTATAAATAATGTACATGCTTTATGCTCATACATGCTTCATGCTATTGATAACATACATGCTTTATGCTGTTGATCATGTACATACTTCATGTTATTAATATCATACATGATTTATGCTATAAATAATGTACATGCTTTATGCTATTGATAATGTACATGTTTTATGCTATTAATAATCTGCATGCTTTATGTGTCAAATCATATATAGACTATGAAATCCATTATCTAAGAATCTTGACAAAAACTCTTGTTTCACATAAAAACAGAAAAAAACAATCACTGAAGACTGCCTGAAATTAGAATGAACCATAACTTGAAAGAGAATATACATTTATACTAAGTCAAATTAATTTTCTCCATTAGCTGACTAAAATGTGTGCAGTTAATTGATATACAGATGCAAGCTAATGACTGTATTTAAAGGCATTGAAGACTCGCCCCAAACCGTGTGCCGCGCTCTGAAAAAGTTTACTTTCCGTTGCTTGCAAGTGAAGTTTTCTTCTTGTGGCTACAAAATGCAGACAGTAATGAAACGTCATACCTTGTTATCTTGTATCTAGACCTGAAATTTCCATCGCTGCTATGTACCCTGTGTTGTGGTATTGACCATAGCTGTATGTATCGACTGTACATTAGTGTCTAATTACCGACGGTAGCAAGCTGTGTGTGTATTTTCTGGGATTGATGGTGGTGTCTAACACATCTGTTACACCTCATTCGAAACTAGGTCAGATTACTGGCATGAGACGATTCTTTGTGCACGAGTCTTCATACCCTTTAATTGAAATACCGAAGCAAGCTACTGACTATATTTAGATACAGTCAACGGTAAACACATGTATGTCTGTTGATCCTCTGGTATCTATAAGTCAGCTTAACCACCTTGTGGTACAGTGGTACAACAGATAATTATACAATTGTCATATATACTGTACTGCTATAATACCTGCAGTTTGTACCAAAAGCTCAACAGCATGAAATTAGGGATAAAAGTCATATTATATAATAATATGTGATGATATCACAATCATTTCACCAAATTTTAACTTGCTCAAGTCTCCTATATTTAATTCTGTTCAGTGACATATTTTCATTTGAGTCCCAAATAATTAATGGTCATTTTATGTCTTAGTGACAAAGGATTATTACTACACATGTACTTTGATATATTCACCACAGTTTGCTCAATCACATGATACCATTTAGTAAATTTGTCTCGTTAACTTTAAGATTTCAATTATATATTTCTTCCCCTGTAATCAGTTGATCAATTACAGCTTCATCTGCCAACAAAAACTTGAAACAATATCTTTTGCAAGAAATTTTCAAAACACGACATATGACTATAGGCTCAGGGACTCAAAACTGATCTCTTTTGTTTCAGATGTCTTTTAAACTGGTCAATTTTAATGTGACAGTCACTATTCACTGACCCAATCAAAATGTATCATTTACCTTGACCCAGCCTGGCTCTAGTTCTTAAGTGTCACAAATAGTAAGTCTGTAGAACAAAAAACACTTAGTCTTTTCAGTAAACTCATATGTAGTTTTAGAACTGTAGAGAAAGATACAGTTTGTCAATAAAGGGAAAGTAAGTTGCCAGGCTTTCAAACTCCTTTGCAAACTATTTTTCTTTCAGCTTTTCACCGCATGATTTCATATCCTATGCATCACCATAGCATAGTCTTCCCAAGCAATATCTATGGATATACACACTTCTGAAAAATGAAAGAACATGAATGGTATTTTAACTACTTATTATATCGTGAAAGAGAACATTTATGGTATTTTAAATACCTACTATATCGTGAAAGAGAATATGTATGGTATTTTAACTACTTTAACTATATCATGTCGTCCAGTTACAGAGTTGTTGACAATTGACAATTCATAATCATGGCCATTTAAATATGAATCTAAGAGACTGACTTCGGTCAGCTTGCGGCTTTGATAAGCCAATGATGGCTTCTTTGCGAGTTCCTGCTTGCAGGAGGATCTAAAATACATACATACACATACATACACGCATACATACAAAGAGAACACAAATGGTATTTTAACTACCTGCTATATCATGAAAGTGAACACGAATGGTATATTTTTAGCTAAAGGGTAGACAAACTAAAATATATCATGTCTCATCCCTGTTAATGAAGAATGAATCTCTATCAAATGAAGTTTGCAGAAATATTGTAAACTAACATTTGATTACATGACCCCAGCCATTCTGCAGACTATGTGTAGGTTATTCCTGACTTAACACAGGGTACTAAGCTATTGCTTCTTCTAAGAAAGATTTCTGCTATATTCTGAAACTAGAAGCATCAAGCAAAGTCTTAAATTAAAACGGCAGGTTCATTTAGAAATAAAATCAAGAAAGAAATAAGGTCTCCCAAACTAGACACTTCTCAGTGATCCCTTCCATCTGTAATATCAAATGAGTCAGAAATAATCTTGTCTACCCTAGATCTTACTAAGAAACAGTTCCATTTGAGAATAATATTCACATGATTTTAACAACTGATTATATTCACTATTTAGGAATGCTTGTTAGAAAATTGAATTAAGGTAAACAGTTACACATTTTCCAACGACATTCATCCTTAAAACATTAATAATAAAAAAAAATTAAAATTAAATATATAAAAAGCTGTTATGGCAGAAAAAGTTATCTACTGAAGGCACTGTACAAAGTAAAACAAAAACAAATTAAAACAAAATGGACCAAGTACTGATCAATTCAAAGTTTGATAAGAAAAGTCTTTGTCTTTCTTTAAGGAATCAGTACCGAGGTTCCAGTTTTACTATGCTGAGGGGAGGATTACCAAACTCTGAAGCGAATGATGTAAAGAATGAGTCACCATAGTGAACCTTTTTGGAAAGTCGAAGTTTCCATAATTGTCTTTGTGGCAGGTCAAAGTCACCATAATTGTCTTTAGAATATTATCGGAAACCAGTGAAGATCCTCAAGGACAGGTGTCAAATGGTCCTTTGTAGGCTCCAATGACTTATCATTCCTTATGTACATTTATTTCTACAGCTTACAGTAACTTCCAAGAAAAAAACAGATATTTAAGTGCTTGGCTAATTTTTCGCATTTTACTTCCTTCAGCATATTGTATCTTTGGTTAGTCAATTTACTGTAATAGCATCATACTACCTCTGTATTTCTCTAGAAGTTAATATATGCTTTGTTTATAAGATGCCCCCTGACTGAGTTTTGCATGACTCATCAACACTTCCACTGGACCAAAATACATAATGCATTGACACACTTATTAAAGCCAGCAGAGGTGAAAGAGATTTATATTCCTGCCTTTTTTCTATTTGGACATGGTACATTTCATTTGGGGGGGGGGGGGGCACCACTGGGTACCGGTCATGTTTGTGCCCACCCCCTCCCCACTCCCCTCCTAGGCAGTGCCACTGATGTAATTCACAAAATTGACTAACAATTTGCATACACTGGCACACAAAACGCCCACCCCCCCTACACTCACGCGCACAAATGAGAAAGCTAATGGTTAACTCAAAAATATCAACAGTGATACGTTTACGTCATTGTAACAACCTCTTTGGAGAGATGTTGGGTTCTTAACAGAACAATGAACAGACATAGCAAACCATGACCTCTACAACTATATCAGTGTAGAAAAAATTGCCGAACTATAACACCAGCCTGGTTATTATCTATGAGTATCATTTATCAGTGACGACCCTCTGAGTGAATGATACCAACCATTATCTCCTCCCAAAACATCAGCCTGGTTATTATTAATGAGTATCATTCATCAGTGACACCCCTCTGAGTGAATGATACCAATCATTATCTCCGCCCAAAACACCAGCCTGTTATTATTAATGAGTATCATTCATCAGTGACATCCCTCCGAGTGAATGATACCAATCTTTATCTCCTCCCAAAACATCAGCCTGGTTATTATTAATGAGTATCATTCATCAGTGACACCCCTCTGAGTGAATGATACGGTCTATCACTATCACCATTGTCTCCTCCCAAACCACCTTCTTGATGGACAGGAGTCATCTTGTCTGCTGAGAATCCTCCACTAGTTGATGAGTTACTACCGCCTGATGAGAAGTTATAATCATAACAATCAGACGTAGATGTTGATGTTCCACTTGTACTACCACTGTGCAAGGAACTACTACTACTGCCGACAAATGGTGTTTGTTGTTTATCATGGTCTTCATCAACTCTTCTATTTTGGTGGGATGGCTGTGGTTCTAGGTGATGCATCTGGAACTGATAAGCTCTCAGCTTCTTTGCATGCTTGGCTCCTTTCAGGTGAGCTTCTGCAGCTTCATTACCAGTCACAAAAATGTCACAGATTTTGCAAACCAACTTTTGTTTTTCGCCATCGATTCTAAATGCATCACCAATTTTCTGCTGCATATCTCCTTGCATAGGAACTTGAGGCAAGGACGGGGGGACCTGTCCGGGAATTTTCTTACCTGCGAAAGGGGTGCCTATCGGAGAAATTAATGCTCGGTTAGATTCTACAGATGACAACACACCCAAAGAATCTAGGTTAGTCTGCTGATCTGATGGCATGCTCCAGAATCTATGCATATAAGATGGAGGATCCACAGTTGCATTCAGCTGATGTGCAAGAAAATCTGACATTGGTCTGTTGCTAGGCAAGAAATCTTGTCCAAAGCCAGGTGGTGGTCTGACAGCTGTATTTGAAGTAGCTTGTGGCTGTTGAACTGATGCATTATGTCCAGCTGTATTTGAATTAACTGGCCAATAGTTTGAGATATCCTGAGATATACGCTGTCCGAGTGTATAAGGTGACGCTCCCAATGGTGATGCTCCCGATGATGATGATGATGAAGTGGCTGGATCAAAGCCTAAACCCTCCACTTGACGCTTCTCCCGGTAAGTCTCTGGTAGATGCATTTCTCTTTGACTATGAGTGACTGCATCTGATGACATCACATTACCTATGGCTGATGTTTCCATAAGATAACTCTTATTAGAGGGCTGATCATTCTCATCCAAACATGGTGATCTCTCCCATGCAACATGATGAGCTTGTCTTCCTTCAATAGATGAGTCAAAGGAATTACTTAGTAACGGCTGTGTGCTCTGGGTGTTTTGATTCTGGTTAAAGCTTAGGGAGTGTAAACTGATCCCTGACCTGCTATGGCTACCAGATTGTTCGATGATTCTGGAGACATTATGCACTTGGAATGACCCTCCATTCAGGGAATCATTTATCATCGTTCTCTGGTCAAAGGGAGAGGAATTGCTGGGACCTGTTTTAGAAGCTTTCTTTATTAAATGAGCTTTATCAGATAAATGCTCCTGAGCAGAGATTTCAGTACTCAAAAAGACATTACAAGTCCGACACCTCCACTGATAAAGGCTCTCATCAAATTCCAATTCCTCAGGATGATTACTGCCATTATGACTGAAGCCTCCAGTTTCAGCTTCCCCGAATCTAATCCCGGAAGCCTTTTTCTTTTTGTGATGGGTTTTGCCGAGGAAGTGCTGCTGAATGGTTTTCTGACTGTTCAAAGGTACTTGACAAACTTTACAATGCCATTGACCAGTCATTTTATTGATTTCAAGGTCTTGATTAAAATCACCATCAGTAATCCTGAAGTCGACATCTGTCTCATCATGTCTGTTGTCTTCATCCTCTACTTGAAGTTCATCTCTCTGCAACTCCCTGGGATTTGAAATACCATATTTTGTTATTGCCGATTCATTTAGGTTGCTGTTACTATCAAGGGATATCAGCTCCACTTGGGATGCTGGACCATGTCCTCGTGGGTTTACAACAGCAGTCGTTTTGGGATGATTATAACTTACAGGTGAGGAGGACACAGAAAGCTTACTAAAGCTTAACGATAAATCGCTGTCGTTTCTTCCAGTTGCAATTTTCACCTTCTTGGCATGACTCTTCCCTTGAACATGTTGCTGGGCTGGTACTTCACCTGACACACTAAGCCTACAGACATTACAGAAGTAATGTCCAGTTACAGGATTCTTTTCAAACACTGAAAAGTCTGGAGATGTCACAACTTGTATCAAAGATTGAGTGGCTGCAGGTGAAGATTCTGGGGTTAGTGACACTGCATTAGTGAGGCCTTGTCTCTGTATCTTCTGACGATGCGCTTTGCCTCGGACGTGACTCAGAGCCGGAATTTTCCCCGAGCAGGTAATATTGCACAACTCACAAAGAAACATGTTTTGGTCTTCTGTCTTCATGAATTCATCGAGAGCCTCGTGGCCGTCTGTATCTACGGGAGGGAATGAACTCAAAGACCTTGTCATATCCTGTATTGTCTGTTTCTGAACCACAGCTTTTCTATGTGCAGGGCTGTCATTGTGTTCACTGAGGTTGGCCAATCCAGTGAACTGCTTTTCACAGGGATTACAATACAGGGGTGGTGACTCTTCCATGTTCATCTGTAAGGCAGAAAATTTAAAAAAAATGTTACACAATGAGAGAAGTTATATGACAATGTACATAAAACAGATAGACACAATAGTGTACATCCCTGAGGCTTTACAAAACTGAATTGTGACTTTTAACTGAATAGAATAACTAGACTAACCATTCCCAATCCTAACCCCTAACCCTGTGTTGTATATGAAGGAAAGTTTGATTCTACTGTACATATACTCTAAACACTCTGGTACTGTAAAACAAAGTAACATCATAGATATTTCAATTTCTTGAGCTCTAAAAGTGTCCCAAATTTAGTTAAATGTTAGAAGCTATCTGATGCCAGGTGCAAAATCAAGTGAGATTTGAGGCAGCCGTATTGATTTTCATCCCTTAGATGCATTAAGACTTAGAACTCAAAAGAGACTGGGAAAAAAAATTCATCCAAGCAACCATGAGCAAACCAACAATTCATCAAGTACATAGGACCATTTTGTTTTCAAAATAGGTCTAGAGACAAACTAGTTATTGCTAAAATGGCACCAAGGACTGTACCAGTGTCAGTACTGGTAAACTACACTGTAGCTTGTCCACTATGCATGGACCATAGTACAGTACATAAAGTTGTCATGAAACAAATTCTAGAAATAACAAATATTCAAAATCTCCTATAAAACTCAGAACTGCCAGTTGCGGATTAGGATATGGTGCAGGCCTCCCTTATATATTCTTCCAATTTTATATAGAATGCAGGATGAATTGAGAGATGTAGTTTCCTACTTAGCACAATCCAGATAATTTCAATAGTTTTATTCAATCAACGGAATATTTAGATATACAGTATATGTCATCTGTCTATAACAATACCTTAACAATGACGTTAATATTGCTTAATTAATAACTTCATTGAAATTGTACAGTCTCAACATAATAATTACTTTCCTCTGGTGAGAATGAGACCTACAAAAAGATTCCATGACAAGCCATGGATTAAACCTGGCATGAAGCAGTCCATTAAAACTAAGAATATATGCTCTATCGTAAATACCTTCAGAAGCCCACTGCTTTACTTAAAGCTAAATTTCTTTGTATAGTCGTATTTTACATCGCATCATCAGGTAAGCTCAATCCAAGTACTAAAAAAGCATATTAACCCCAGGGCTCAAATTTACCGATTGTCCGATCATCCGAGATGACCAAAAATTACGTCGGACAACCTAAAATCCTGCTTGGTTGTTCGATGGACGACTACTGTAGCTTATTTGCTATTTATAGTGTTTGACATTTCGAACAAAACTCTGAAAAACCTATTCCTTAAAATAAACATCTGCTCTAAAAATTATAGTAGCTTGTTGGTTTCACCCTCGTTCATAGTAGAAACATCGAAAGAAGTAAGGCACATTTTGGTACGTTCCGTAATGAGGGAAAAATCCTACAGTTAAGCTGTATGTGCATACTGTACATCATTATTATTATTAAATATGAGGGCAACGTTGTCCGAAGGACAACCTTAAAATTTTCTTAAAAATGAGCCGTGAACAAAGAGACAAACCTCTTCTCTAGGCATGCATGGCAGCTCTGTTATAAATACCCAATTTAAGGGTAAAAAGAAGACCAAATCTTGACCTGTAACTCTATCTTTTATGAAGGCCTTCAATACTCAGATACTCATAATGTTGCTAATGCCTTCAATAAATAATTTTCCTTTTATTATTGGTAGCACACTCGGCCAAATCTGTTTCCTCCGTTAATCTTTTCGAACACTTGATAAACTCTGTTCCCTGAACTATTTTCCTTTCTCCAGTTTCTGCAGACAAAGTCTACTCAAAGGGTGTGAAGACCCGCGCAAAAAAAAACGTCTAATGCCCGTAATCTGACCTTGTTACGAATGAGGTGTAACAGAAGTGTTAGACACCACCATCGATCCCAGAAAATATACACACAGCTTGCTACCTTTGGTAATTGGACACTAGTGTACAGTCTACATACAACGGCGGTCAATACCCACAGCACAGTGTACAAACGATAAAGCGATGGACAACTCAGGTCCAGCTAAAGATAACAAGGTATCACATTTCATTACTGTCTGCATTTTGTAGCGACAAGCAGAAAACTTAACTTGCAAGCAACAGAAAGTTAACATTTTCAGATGGCTGCACACAGTTTGTGGCGAGTCTTCAATGCCTTTAAAGGTTGCCAGTCATTCTTGGCCTATAACTTTAGAATCTGTACCATATGAATGGGAAAGCTTACTTCGAATCGGCAGAATAACAACTGTATAATCCGGTTAGGATTAGGAGATAGAAGAACGGGAGGTGGAGAAAGGGAGTGATTACATGAATGTGGGAGAGAGATAGTAAGCGGGATATGGATTAACAGAAATAGTGGAATGGTACGGATTCTAAATTAGTACCTCATTCTTTTACTGAACAAGGGCGATTCTACACTCCCTAAGATTACAGGCATACCGCATGTCAGTAAGATATCAGTCTATGCCTAGGCTACACTCAGTTGCAGGCCTAGCTAGGCGACGGGGTTAGTTAATTTGGGCCATCTGTTTGACAATGTCTAAATCTAAGTAGCCTAATCTAACATTACTTTAGGCTAATCTAACGTTATTAATATTAGGCATAACTTTAGCTAAGGCCTAGTTGCTTACCATATGAATGTCAGATATTTCAGGATTTTACACTAATACTAGACTCATTAGTTCCAAATCCCAAAATCATCTGATCCGAGGATAAATTCCTTCTGGTTTATGTTTAATACACACACGATAAAGCTACACTCATTGGTGTATGCAAGTACGGTGCGTGAATTTCCCACTTTTGCAATTCGCATGTAGGCTTTACTTAGAACGGGAAATCCCGTCTGTCATTGCGCAACGATATTTTATAGGTCATTGTTTGTAGGCAGCATACCACACTTATAGCAACATCCATCCGTTTGTAAGGTACACCCTCTGTTTTCGGCTAAGTCCCCAAATTAAAACGACCAATTGTCAATACTGGACTGTCGTGTCCGCATCGCTCCCATTGGGTGAGATATTTTGGTCTGTTGGTCATTGAAGCCTTTGAAAGCTATCTCAGTCGCCATGGAAAAGTGAATAGAAATGGAGGAGGGAATATTTACATGAATTTTTTAGTGGAAGTCTATTGGGTATATGAAAAAAAATCATAATTTTGTATTCAAAGTCTTAGGTCGGTGATTTTTCATCTTATGATAAAGGAGAAGTGAATTTTTTAACCTCGAGCCAACTTAATCTAATATATTGTGAACAGTGGTCAACGATGACGGCTGTGACGTCATCGCGGCACTTCGTTTTGGGTGCTGCATGGACGCTATCATTAGCAAGCTACTGAAATTAAAATAGCTATTTAGATGGAAATTTCTCGGCGAAGTTGCAAGCAAGCAATTTTGTTGAAGAAGTAAAACATTCAAGAATTCCGTAACTCGGCTTCATCATAATATGTTGTTAAGTTATTTGTTATTTGAGCGATTTTTGAATCACAACCGTGAGCGATTTTTGAATCACAACCGTGAGCGAAGTCTGTACAAATATACCTGTGTATTGTATCAAGGCCAAGCGTAGGTGAGATCGGATCGATTCTGACCAACGCACTGACGTCATGTCTCGACGAAAGTCAGTGTTAGATTCAAATATTCTGGCAGGTCGGGCCAACATTTCAAGCACTCTATCACAGAAACTCAAATTCATCACAGGGCAAGGCTTAGGGCAATACGAAGACCGAAAGGACTTTATCTCATTTTCACCAAACAATTCCTTGAAACGGTTTAAACAACGTTTCCAGAGTTTGTCTGGATGTTTTTTTTTTTTGTTTTTTTTTGTGAAGCGCTTTGATACTTTTTGTGATTTAGCGCTATATAAATGACGTATTTATTTTATTATTTATGTATGCTGTTGACTTTTATCATTCAAAACTCAAGTTGCGGTCCTCTATTCACAAAGTTGAGTCCCCACACCCAGGGGCGTCAATCCGTAGTCACAGGTAGGGGGGTGCAGAAATTATACATACAAACATACACACATACATACACCATACAAATACACATGCATCCACACACATACATATAATATATGCCAGGCGCGGCGGAACGGAAAAATTATTGGGGGGGGGGGGGCTAATGTGTGGAGACTATCTAAGCGGAGCGCCACCATCGGTTGGCGCGGAGCGTACAAGAAAATTTTGGGTTATTTCAAACCCCCAGATGGCCGGAAACGGCACTTCCCGTGTGTTTTATGCTGCGAATACCTAGCCCTAAAATATGGGTCTCAAGTCTGCAATTTCTCAGATTGCACGTAAAAGTCTGTAAAAACATTGTAATTTGTATATTCGATGGTGTTTTAAGAGAGTAGCTATTATACTCGTAGTGTACTCGCAAAGACGTTTTTGAGTGTAGTAAGGGCAGTGGCGGAGCTAGGGGTATTGGTCGGGGGGGGGGCAAGAATGGTCTGTAGGGGCGCTTTCGACACTATCTAAGCGGAGCGCCACCACAGATTGGCGCGGAGCGTACAGAAAAATTTTGAGTAAAGATACTCCCTATAGATTGCAGGAAATGACCCTTTCCGGGCCTTGCTAATTTGCAGATAAACGGAGAATAAATAGGTGTCGTCGCCATTTTGTCGGAAAATTACACCAACAGAATATGACAAATGTCAATAGGTAGCCTATATGAGAGCGCAATAAAATAGTCAATAATAGCGAATAAGTAAAAAGTATATTGAAAAGCTGAAAAGGGCGCCAGCAGTCAATTTGAGTCTGTCGACTGACTGTATATATGGACGCTCCGCCACTAAGTAAGGGGATGTTGGAGAACTGGCTGAAATGAGGCAAGTCATTGGCCTAAGACGAAGTTGTGTTACGCTTACTGGTACTCACACTCACTGCTTCCACTTTTCACGGGGCGTGAAGACGCGGTTGGGGTGACAATGTGGTATATAGCCAGGGGACGGGCCGAGGGTCCCCCAGCAATTACTAAAATTATTACACTTATATAGTATACGTGGGCATCGGACAGATCGACAAGTATGTATTGAAAAATGGGCAGATGCACGTTTCGGAGCCTTGGTAAATATTGGGGGGGCTTATCATGCATTTGCCCCTCAACTTTTTCATTGGGGGGCTGAGCCCCCCAAAGCCCCCCCCCCCCCCGGTTCCGCCGCCACTGATATATGCATGACTTAAGGCTTGTAAAATCGGTTACAGAAAAATGCTACTGGTATCAAACTAACGTGTGCAACCCAATGGCCAAAACGAGCTGAAAATGGAATCGGATTCTCGATATGGAGGGGTGTCAGTCTTACCCGACGATCTTTATTTCGTTTATGAGGAAGATATATCCTACACGGGAGCTCCCCCGACAGCCCTCCGTAAAAGGTAGGGGCCTAAAGTTGATTCTATTTTAATATGGACAACCGATTTAATTGGACCATGTAAAAGTAAAGAGTATGACCATGCTTTGCGGCTAGGCAATTCCAGCCAGTTGGCAAAAGGTCAATAATTATGATAATACCAATCGATATACTATCCTCCCATATAATGCTTCAAAGCACTTTTAATGACAGTAAACATAGTTCCTTTCCTTTTCTGGTAGAAACAGGATATTCATACTCTTCATACTGATGTGAATGCAATGAATCATGAAAGCACAGTATGGACTAAAAAATGTTCCAAATGGGTTACAAATGAGTTTGTCAGCCAGTCACTTAGTCAACTTAATTTACTATTCGATCCCCTGTAGCCTAAAGGCCGATATTAATATAATAATTAATAATAGTAGCGTATGCATAGCCAGACAAGGGGCATGGTGGGGTCGGGACAAAACGGTCAAGGCAAAATATTAAGTATGACCAGGGGCGTCGATCCGATATGAAACGTGGGGGGACGTGATCGATTCGAGTATTCCGGCGGTAAGTACTATCTAAGCGGAGCGCCACCATCAGTTGGCGCGCAGCGTACCAAGAAAATTTCAGATTTCAATACTTGCCAGATCGCTGGAGATGGCACTTGCCAGGCTGGAAAGCAGCCATCTAGTTGCGTGATTTCTGGAGAAAATTACAAATTCGTCACTCAGGAAATCTGCAATAAAGTTCATGCGACCTTAGTTTTTGGTGGATTATTTCTTTTATTTAATAGTGATTCTAATTGACATGAACATTACAACTAAGTGCAAGTTGCCAAATGATGCGGCGAACAGGAGCCCCAGCCCCATTTTGCCCTATGTTTCAGGATAGAATACCCCTCATTTGTTCGAACCCGTGACATCTAACAATCTGTGAATAAATTTACTTCGAAATGGGCACATTTAATTTTTGCACCAAGTCGGTCAAGAAATGACACCAGGGCCTCACTGATATAAGCCTATAGGAACGATGTCCCACAATGTCCCTGGACATAATAGGCGAAGGAAGCTACCCGCCGCGACTGCATGTGAGTTTCTCGACTTGTCGTCCTGGCCAAAAGTCGTCATACGCCAGCATATTAAACCATAAATGACTTTTAATGCCACCCGTGACACACTTCCAATGGGACTGTGTCAGTTTAAATGTTTTGCTAGGTCTACGAGAATACATTTCTATGAAATTTGAAACAAGGATGGCAAGACAAACCACTTTAATTATATTTTTAAGGACCTCACACATGCGCATGTATTGTCAGACTTAGAATAGGTCCCATGTGAGTGGTGGCTAAAGTGATGAAGGCATCCAAATAAATCAGTGGTTGTTCGTTGGAGTCCTCACGCAAGTTACCTCGGTTGCTAGGTGGATCTGCATCTGGTAATCGGGTGAATTCTGGTCGGGGCGTACTATGTAACCACCTTTTACCCAGGGACGTAGCTAAGGCCTGCTGATTGGGGGGTGTAGTGGCTGAAAATCCAACTGGATGGGTTTTGAAGCCAGAAAATTCCGACTGCTGCCTTGTACCCCCCCCCCCCCCACCCTCGCGCTACTCGTCAACGATACGGTCAGTGTCAGTCAGACACCCAATCTTTCGTGACTGCATTTTGGTTCCGAACTTTTTTCGATACATTTGTACCCACTGGCACTCATTTCACAAACTTATTAACCCCCCCCCCCACCCCAACCAAATATTTTGGTGAAAATTCGGGCATTATGCTGATAACTTTTCGGGCACCTACTGCAAAAAAATAATTTGCAATGTGTTTTTTAGTGGTTAATCTTATATTACTATTACCGTTAATATTGTAACGACTTCCCCAATAATTCTAAGAAATATGGAAGGGTAATAACACGGAAAATGATTGTATGTTTATTGATATGCTATTTAAAAATCGATGCATGCCTATATGATATATATGCACAGCAATTTGTCGAACGCGCGCGGAGCGCGCGAAAAATTTTGGTTATGTTTTGCGGCAAGTCCATACAGCCCACCCCCCCCCCCCCCATCAAATTGGGCTCCTACACCTATGACGGTAGTTCTATTAGGCATTGTGTTTTTGGAGTATTCAAAATCATACGATGTTTTGTACGGTGGAGTATAAGAATCGCGAGATACAATTTCTCAAAGTGCCAAGGAAAACGTGTTAAATATGACTGATTAAAGGTCAATTTTGACCGATATTTTTTCAATTTTTAGGTCATGCAAAATCACAGGAATAAACTTTTTGAATGCGACAGTCGGAAATTTTTCCAACTTTCGTCAGGTTTACCAAGTTTGGGGGTGAGACACACCCCCCACACCCCCTCTAGCGACGTCCCTGCGTGTACCCATTGTTCTCCCTGTGGTAAACTCCGGTATCACCCAACGACAAGGTAACATGAGATGCCCTGCGGAATATTCTCCCTATTTCATTTCCCCAATATTAGGGAACGGGCACCGTCTTTGAAACACCATCTACAACTAAACAACAAATATGTACAGGCTTTGGCTTTATAGCTATGAAGCGCTGTCTCTTATGATAATGACGGAGCGCACTAGTTTTCTACTGGAATCGCCCGAAGATGCGGCGTCTGTAATCCGAGGAACCAACGAACTTCTCTGCCAACTCCTCAGGCTTCAACTGGGCTAGACGCTCGCGGTGAGTATGGCACACCATCACATGGTTCAGCCTCTGTTGAGTTATGGTGCTCCGTAGCCATGTCTTCAAACGCCTCAAAGCACTAATAGATTTCTGGGCTTCCGTTGAACTGGCGGGGGAGACGAGGAGCAACCGCAAGAGAGCTTCGACTTCACCAAGCATAGCCCGTACCGCTGGATTCATCAACTTGAATATTTGTCTATACCCTTCAACCGACAACGACTGGAACTGGCCTCGAAAGAAAGGCAGACTAAGCTTAAGATTGCCGGAGAACTCACGAGATCTGGGTGGAATTCTCCATTCAACAACATTGATTGATATTCGATTATATGAATCCTGAGATGTGTAAGCTCTGACCAAACAGAGCCACGACACTACTCTTTTTCCAAATGTGTGTGTGGGGGGGGGGGAGGGACATTTGATAGTGTGTCCCACACCCATCAAAATGTGGGGGGGGGCGTGTCCCCCGTCCCCCCAGGATTGACGCCCATGAGTATGACCAGTCTCAAAGTTACAGTTACCTACCAATGTATTAATGATCGCACACTGGAGGCCGAAATGGATAACAAACTCAGAGATAGTGTCTCTACTGAGAGTCGTTACATGGGCATCACGATGCCGTTTGTCTCTGATAATCGTCACAGGATGTTGTCCCTTGCAATATTTTCCGATGACGACAAGGCTGTCATGGTTCCTTTTGACACGAACCGAAACGCAGTCCAACGTATCGATTCCATCGAGGAACATAGTGACGGCACTGTGACATTTCGTAAAGGTGACGACGTAATGTTTTTGGTAATGCAACACGACGCTGGCTGTCAAAATGACGCTCTGGTGGAGGATGACTTCAATGTTGTGTATATGATGTACATCAGACTATGACCAAATACCCTGCAGTTACATTTGACTGGGATGTGACATCCTGCAGTCCGCGACAAACTTTTGCCAAGTTTTAGCTGATTACTGCTGTCAACTGAATCGTGCCAATGGCGATGTCTGTACCGTGTCATCAAACGGTGTGAGTAAAAGATGTTCCGTTAATATGAGTGTTCAGAAGATGACGGGTTTCTTCCGGAATACGGCTCCGTTCCTTGCTGAGCTTTGAGACAGAATGGATTGATCGTGAACATTATGTTGGGCTGCAGTTCCCTTGCTTTACACATTGAATTAGTGAAGGTCATTTTATCTGTATGTGTGTTATTGGCTCTATTGCATGGAAAAATTTAATGAGTGCCACGTTAGTCATTAAATTAATTAATGAAATAATCGAAATAAGTCTACGGGAAAATGCACGAGCAGAATTCAAGAACAATATATAAGAAGCAAATAAAAGACAAGATACCTCTCTTTTGTTTTTCTTTCCATTAGTTATTGTAATGTTTGATTGCATTGAAATAGTACATTAGAAGAAATCAACCAAAGAGTACAATAAGAGTGCAATTAACAAATGTGACGTTCCCGCATAATATATATATATATATATATATATATATATATATATATATATTTATAATCTACAAAATCACACAGAGTGAATTGCAACATTAACACAGATCAAAACTATCGCAAGACCGTGACGTCAGTTCGTTGAGGTTATTTTAACAGCTGGTATTTGAAACGTTAACGAAAGCGTTAATCTCTAAACAAATACTAGTACTTTAACAAAGCTAGGTCTAAGTTGAATAATTTTGCAGTATGCATGTATGAACACCGAGTCCAGTTGTTATTGACAGGAGAGCAAGCGTAGTTATTCTTACGGAAAAATTATATACAGCTTAAGATAAGATGATGATATAGTCACGTATTATTATTAATTTACATTATTTACATATAATTCAATCAGGAATTATGAGCATCTGTCTTCCATAGAAAAGACAAGAGAAACCTAGAGAAGAGCCTGATTGTTGAAACTTATTAATTAGTCATGGTGTTAATTTAACAGCAAAAGAGAAGACTTAATTTAACAAGCTAATATAACAACAGGGAATCCCATTTTATACTTAGGTATATCAATGTTGGAAATAGGTAAAAGTTAAATGATATCATATCTTATTGGAAGCAAAAGATAATTAATAGATAATGAACTCATATAAAGTTAATATGATGTTCATTTTTCTGAAGCTAAAAATAATTTAAAATTACCTGTACATAATGTTTTCATTTGATAATGCATTCTCAATAATTCTCTAAAAGCAAACATGAAGACAGGAACAAGTACATGGGCTCTGTTCGAGACGATTCACATAAAATGACATTGACATAAACGCATATTCATTTTCTGGTAGCTGAGTTCACTGTGTGATAGAATTACTGGACATCTCCTGTATCTTTAGTTCAAAGCATCCTTATACAGTTTGTGTTGTGGATAAGTGGTGAAACTTTATGCATCTGGTACTGCACACTTAAATGATTTCATAATGAAATTTGGCCCACAATTTTTTTTTTAAATCGTAATTATAGTGTAAAATTCATATACCCAATGAGAAAAATAACAGTTTATGTAGGTGGCATGTTGACTAAGTTACAAATGATGAGAAGTTTGAAAACTAAGAAAATATTTAACACAGGTGTATTTTAAGAATGCGAGAACAAACAATTATTTTTGAGGGGCATCTGCCACTATGACATCACAGACTACCTATATTGATCCACTTCCGGGGGTGTTATTGAAGCACCTTTAAGGTACAGAAATACATTACCGGGAGGAATTAACTTACAGTCTAGGTGTGGATCCGTGGGTGAAGCTGTAGCATTTTATTACCTATGTCTGGGAATTGAAGACGTTTGGGAGAAACTTGATTTGACTACTTTTAAGAACAACTCCACTAGCCATCCACAAATTATTGTTTAGTTAACAAGATTGATATTGGCAATATTTCTTATCTTTTCAACGTTCTCCGTAAACTGATAATTGTAAAATCAAATAATTTTATAGAAATACTGTCATAATTAATAAAAAGATATTTATGATATAAACAATAACCAAAGGGGAATTCCACAAACAGTTAGCTCAGATATAAGGTTCATTAAAGTAAATGGAACAATGTTTCAGCTGCAACTTAACTGAGGGTTTTACTCTGAGATTCATAACAATATCTGACAAAGAAAATTAACAATGAGAAAACTTGATTACATGACATTCTTGAGTTGCTGTATAAACGCTTTCTAGTCACTTCGCCCAACAACCATTTCGCCCAACTGCCATTTCGCCCAACCAGTCTGGTCATTTCGCCCAACCAGCATGGTCATTTCGCCCAACCATCATAGTCATTTCGCCCAACCAGCATGGTCATTTCGCCCAACCATCATAGTCATTTTGCCCAACCTTATTTTTTTCTAATATTCAGTCAGAATAATATTACTTTTTCTATTCCACTAGTTCAATTTGATTTATTTTGGGTTAGGTTACTTCGTAATAGGTAAATAAAAAAGTGAGGTCTGCTCGATATCAATCGGAGTCTGAGCAGTTATTTCGGGTATAATGGGAGGATTACACTACTTTAGGCGTTTACGCATACAATGGAAGTTATATTATTATACAAACACAGGGGAATTGGTCTTCATAAAAACCTATCAACCTAACCCCTAAAACACTGATCCATCCTACTGACTAACAGTTCCCGAACGTTTCCTTATTAAATTGAAAAAAAATATATATAAAACCCGTCCGTAATATTGAATTACTATATTTAATCAATGTAACCACTTTATCAATGTAACCACATATGTAATCACATATGTAATCAATTTAACCACGACTTCAAGTTTCCTTAATACTCGGTTCGTATCCCGTAACGTTAACAATTCCCGAACGTTTACTATATCAAACCTATCAAACCTAACCCCTAAAACACTGATCCATCCTCAAGATTCCTTAATATTCGGTTCGTATCCTGTAACGTTAAAAATTCCCGAACGTTTCCTTACTAAAGTTATACAAAGTAAAGGACTTCAAGTTTCCTTAATATTCCTTAATATTCGAACGTTTACTATCAAACCTAACCCCTAACACACTGATCAATCCTCAAGTTTCCTTAATATTCGGTTCGTATATTCCCGAACGTTTCCTTTTGAAATATCATATTTAATCAAGGTTGGGCGAAATGACCAGACTGGTTGGGCGAAATGACCAGGCTGGTTGGGCGAAATGACCAGGCCGGTTGGGCGAAATGACCAGGCTGGTTGGGCGAAATGACCAGGCTGGTTGGGCGAAATGGTAAGGTTGGGCGAAATGGCAGTTGGGCGAAATGGTTGTTGGGCGAAGTGTCCTGCTTCCGTATAAACAACAAGGTGTTCAAGAAGTTGAAATTCTGATAGACTCCAGGGTCACTTTCTGAGGAAGTAGAAGTGTTGAATCAGCAACATAATAGCTCAGAACCTTGTTTCATTGTAGATTGAAATGAGAATCATCCTACAGCTATTCATGTCAACTCTGACCTTCTTCTCTCCTGCTGCCATGGTTTTTTTCTGTAGAGAAAACAATGAATGAACGTGGTAACAAAACACGGTCATCTCATATGTGCAAAATACTGGACGACAATATGCCAAATCAATAAACTATCCATCATAGCAATGTTCTTCTGCACGTTGGGAGCCTGCAGTTACCATTAATGGTATTCAATGTCTCTATAAAACAACATTCTGGTTCGCAGTGATTTTTTTTATAATGATGCTGTCATATAGAGAGCAGTCCTAATGAGACATGTATGATGGCAAATTCCCATCATGGCAGCTACATATCTACGTTAATGTAATGCATGAAACATATACTCTCTTCACATGTCTGCTTAGGTTGAATATATTGGTTTTCTACTTTATGCTGATAACTGTCAACAAAGCATCACACCCTCATCTGTACTTGTATAATATTGGTTGGATACACATCATTGAATATGTAACAGTGTTTGTATTGCAGACACAATTCAAAGTACCCATAAGTATGTGATACTGAACATTGGTATCCCTGAATAAATTTAAAGATTATTAGTGAATTAATGTCTTACCTATAGTGTTTCCTGAATGCTCCGACCTGTGTAACAGAAAAACAAAACAAGAAAACTATAAGGCATTTTATATCAAATTAAAAAGTGAAATAAATGAAAGAAATTGCTGCCAAGGTGGAGAAGTTGAATTTTCGAATTAAATTTGTAATCTTTTTATTTTTTATTTTTGCGCTCTTGTTGTTTGACACTATTGAAAAAGCTGTAGACAATACAAACCAAACTTTCTTCCAAACACAAATTTCAAGGAAAGCAACAACTTTCAAATATAAGAAATATTTTCTGAATAAAAATAATGCATATTGTATATCTGTCTTCAGATAATGATAAGTTACACTCATTCTGTCTTCCTTTCATTATTTTCTTCAAATGTCTCCCATGACATGGAAGTAGAGGTTATATTGTCTATTACATTCAATCAGTGGCAGAATTTTCTCTTTAATTGTCAACATTTAGAGGAAAGAATTGTATGAAGTTGGTATATTGCATATAATAAAGAAACTTTGTTACACAATATTAATTAAGCTAAAGCAATGTTATACTATTTATTTGAAACAATTCGCTCACAGAGTGACACGTCCACTTAATAAAAATACATGTGTGAAGG
The DNA here is from genome assembly GCF_037975245.1 of Apostichopus japonicus. Lineage (NCBI taxonomy): Eukaryota > Metazoa > Echinodermata > Holothuroidea > Aspidochirotida > Stichopodidae > Apostichopus > Apostichopus japonicus. The sequence continues at coordinate 3,430,943 of NC_092576.1, read as the reverse complement.
TTGTTAGGATATTTTTGGTAGTAAGTATGTTAAATTATTGTAACTAGATTCACTTCAATCTTGTTTTACCAATTTGATTACTTAGTTATAGACTATTTCATTTTGCACAGAAAATTTTATTTTACAAAATTTTAATGTACCTGTTTCTTTTTTTATATCTTAAAATTTATTCAACCTTTGAACTGTTCACTAAAAATTAGCACGTGTGTATTATTGGCAGGCTAAAGTTTGAGGTAATATTTTCAATATATGTTATCTTAGTCCACACAATTTTACATGATTGTGACAGCTTGTGAGTAGTTCCACAATAGCTACTAATGTCTGTGCATTACTGGTTTGTAGCCTACACTATGATGAAACACATATATGCTTACATTACATTGACCACAATGTCAGTTATATTCCAGAATATTGTCAGACTGTATTACACAAAAAGTTAAAACATCCTGGTAAATGTTAAGATGGGTAGGGCTTAAACAATAAATTATTGCACCTATTGTATCAATCGCTTTGATAAGTTCAAACTACTTTTATTTACCTCCTTCAAAGTAAAATGTTTTTCATCCCAGGTATAAGTTAAAGTGCAGGCACGCAGATGGTTTGCCCTTTCAACGCGGATGTAATATACTGGTTAAGTACTGACCGCAACTTGTGTGTAAGTTTTCAAGTGTTAACCTGTCTTGTGCACATTTTCTAGTCTTGGTGCAGCTACTCTTTTAGTGTCTCTTTGAGCACACAAAGTGTAAAGTGAGCACAAAAACTGCAACTATGTAAGCACGTAGAAAGGACTTATGAGTTTTATGTGAACCTGCAGATTGACTAGCACAGTGTGCAATTTGTACTAACATATATATATGTTTGGTGTGTGTGAAAAGGGGAGGGGGGGGGGGGGATTGGGTGGGTTCAGCTGTATCAATTAAATATCTATCCCTAATACTAATTGTATATATTGATCAAATATTTTCCAATTAACTAGATTGATATGTACATGTATGTTATTTGATCTTTTGTCTCCTCTGACAAAAGTTAATTCACTGACGATGCCATACAATTTGTAAGAATTAAACTGAGAATTATGGAACCTAAATTGACCATGCATTTCTCTTCCCACTCACATGCTTCCTTTACCCTTACCTTCATTACTAGCTACATAGTTTTAAACTGAAACTCTTTTACCCCTCCCCTTCCTATTCACACAGTATACACCGACATACTTTTATACAGGCCGTATTTCATGTAATACATGCCCTCCACTCTTCCCTTTCCTCCCTTAAGTCCACCCCCCCCCCCCTGCTGTGTTTCCTTTCTTTCTTTGGCTCTCTTCAAGTTCTTTTTCTCATTCCATCCACCCTAAATGCTCAATCATCTCTATCAGACATACACACCGCATTTGCAAAGGGAAGATTTATACAACTATAAATGCAGTTAAAAGATGGCCAGTTGATAAACTGTATTCATGGATACCATTTTTATTAGCTATACTTGATTCTGACCCTCAGATGCAGAGATGATTCCCTATTAGAAAAATGGATCACAGGCTGCATATCCCAATGTCAAGCAAGTTCAAATATATGTACATACCTGGAATAACCGATGAATGAATATTATAAAATTTCACTATGGCAAAAAACCAAATACATTTGACATGTTCCTATCGTTGCAGGACATTCGACATGCATGTCCGCATAGTCGTTATATGATCAAATTAACTGATTCATTCTATTTGATACATTTAGAAGAGAGAAATCACTTTAGGTAATATCCCCCGATTGTTAATTTCCCACAATATGGGGGAGTGCATATTACACAAACTTACTGTTCTCAGTTTGCAAATGCTGCTTGCCTTGTGGAAGATGGGGATGTGCACATTTTCCGACATTTTAAACAAATTGCAAACTGGACGAATTCTATATGTGCTCACTCCAGAAGTGTACCACACACTTTATCTGCATATGTGTAAGCTAAAGAAGTGTGCCCCAGAAGGAGAAAATTTGATCTTTATGAAACGTTTTGAACACATTTCATACTGCGCACAATGTATCCATGAGCACTCCAGACCCATGCAGCATGCTTTTTCTACATGTGTGTGATATAAGGAAGTGTGCCCAAATTAAGCGAATAGTCCTAACAATTTATAAGAAAATTGCAAACAAACTGCCCGTATCACAAGAGAATTGTGGAAAGTGCACTAGTTTTTCTTCCAGTTGTGTCTAAGGGCTACTGCAGAGTGTAAAGTACAACTAATCTATGAGCTTGATGCGTGCATTCATGGAGCCTGCTGCATACTTCAGTTGGGAGTGTAACACACAAGTTCTCAATAATTCTCAATAATAGTCGCAATTTATCATTCTTGACACACTTCCTTTATAGGCCTGCAAGAGTGCAAAGAAGTTGGAAATGTGTACTTGGGTTACGTGTATGTAGTATTTCAGTAACATACATTAACATTGAAAGTGATACATACATTTTGTGTTAATGTTATCCTGATGATCTCAAACTTATATTTACATGCACATGTACAGCATGACCAAATGAAATATATTTAGTAAATTGTCCTGCTATTAATATAAAGTATAAGTAAGCCAGGGATTGCTGTTATTAGTCTTTGGCCATGTAATTGCAACTAAAAGTCTACAAATTAGTAATTTGGTGAGTCATATACGCCTCCTTACCTCCTTAGCGTAATCTGCATCAGTAAGTTTGTCTCCAACCGATTTCAACTAAAAAACAAAGAGGGAAAGGAAAAACTCAATGATACAATTCAGTTGATTGGTATTGACTTTACCTATACTGCAGGGCATAGCTGTAAATTTTAGTATACTGTTATTTTGTCACCATGGAAACTTAGTGATCACTTGAACTTAAAATGTTTGTTTTCAAGGTAGATACGGATACGAAGAATATACTATACCAACAAAAATCCAGAATATGATGAAAATATTATTGAGTTGGAAACCAATGAGAATAATTTAATATATAATGATATATAAATATAATGATAAAATAATAATAACAAACATTAAACTTATTAGCAGATTTAGTGTAACACTTTCATGGAATACTGAGTTCAATATTGAATTGTAACTAAATGTTGAAACATATGTTCTAGTTCATTTTGACAAAAAAATATTTGTTGATTTCATTTGTTGATATTCTTTCAAAACACTACTCGACTTTAAAAAAATTTAAGTTAAAGACTAGCAGAAAATTTTCTTATAAAAATGAAGACGACAACGATGAAAGTTTGTTTTGAATGGTTAACTCTTCATCTCTCGGCAGGCTTGATTACTTGAAATAATGTTTTTATTTTGATATTGTCTTTAGGGTTTAAGTTCTTTCCTACAGCTAAGAATATACTCAATGAATTACGGTTACCTACATTAACATGAAAGGAATTTTCCATTTAACTGTAAACCAGATTAGTGAAAAGGTAAAAACTAGCTGTTAGCAAACTGATTATCAACTGCAAAATGACGGATGCAGGTAAATAAAGGGAGAGAATCTGACACTTTGACCCAAGCAGAAAGGGAAAGGTTAACACCTTCAGCCATGGAAGAACTGGACCACTTACTACAGGTGCATTTTTTGTAAACACACACAAAGTATTTATAATCAAAACCTTGTGTTTAGGGCTATTCACATAGACTTAATTTATAGTCTAGACTTGCCTCAGAAGGCACAGTTTGACATCAAAAGTTTTAAAAGCAATCCTAGTCCTCAAATAGACCTCCAATACTCCTACATAGGAAATAGCTCCAACTGATAACCCCAGGCAGCACCCTCCATGATAAATTCTTTATTTGCCTATGCATACCCCCCCCCCCCCCCCCCGCATGAAAAACAGATTCAGGTACCAGACTTAATTTATAGTCTAGATTTGCCTCAGAAGTCAGGGGATTTGTGGAGATTATTATTTATTTGCACAATTCTTCGTTAGAGCTACTGTACTTACATGGACCTAAAACAATCATCTAAATATGCCTCCATGCACCATTTGACCTTTCATTTTGTTTTAAATTAAATGACCCTATTGTAGTCATCCTCCATTATAACATCATTCATTTCTTCTTGCCATTAATTATATTCGGGGAAATTATGAATTTTAAATCCCGTGCACACCACTGCTCAATCTATTTCTCCTACCTCCACCCTCCTCCCTTCACACTTCCTGTCCATATTATCATTCATCTAATTTGGTTATCTCTTCCTCTTTCTAGTTATTAATGTGTCTTTCATCTGTTTTCATGTCAGTTTGCCTTTGGAGATGATCTTGTTAAGGATCTAAAGTTCACACCAGGATCTCACTTTACAGATGAAGTGTAAACTGTGAAGATGTATTGTGATATAATTACCAATTGCTTATTGTCCAGCCAAATGCTACTCTTGTAATACATAACCTACTGGTACCCTTCGATAAATATTAAAATGATCAGAGATCAAATAAAAATCAGATAATTACAGGAAACAGGTCAGCAGTTTCACGATGCAGCAGCCAACGACCAGTTTTGAGATGCAAGTAATAAGTCCGCTTTCCTTCTCCGTAAGGACACCAGAACACTATAATGATTGAAACATAAAAAGAGAAAGTTATATGGTGATAAAAACAGGATGTAAAAATAATGAAAGGATACTTTTGAACACAAACACAAAATGATATGTTACTGTGAGACATCAATTTCACTGTAAATATGTGAGCTTCTGATAAACCTGTGATGGTAACTTCAAACATCAGCGCCTCCTGAGATCCCATGTACCCTGTGTATACCCTAGCAAAACATACTTGTTAGTATACACTATGTATAATGTACCCTGTGTATACCCCAGCATAACATACTTGTTAGTATACACTATGTATTATGTACCCTGTGTATACCCTAGCATAACATAATTGTTACTTACACTATGTATCATGTACCCTGTGTATACCCCAGCATAACATAATTGTTAGTACACTATGTATAATGTACCCTGTGTATACCCCAGCACAACATACTTGTTAGTATACACTATGTATCATGTACCCTGTGTATATCCTAGCATAACATACTTGTTAGTATACACTATGTTGTACCCTGTGTATACCCTAGCATAATTTTCTAGTTTATATACACTATGTACCATGTACCCTGTGTATACCCTAGCATAACATACATCTTAGTATACACTATGTATAATGTACTCTGTGTATACCCTAGCATAACATACATCTTAGTATACACTATGTATAATGTACCCTGTGTAGGCCCTAGCATTTTATAACGTACATCTTAGTATACACTATGTATAATGTACCCTGTGTTTACCCTAGCATAACATACTTGTAAATTACACTATGTATTATGTACCCTGCGTATACCCTAGCATAACATACATCTTAGTATACACTATGTATTATGTACCCTGCGTATACCCTAGCATAACATACTTGTTAGTTGCACTATGTATTATGTACCCTGCGTATACCCTAGCATAATATACATCTTAGTATACACTATGTATTATGTACCCTGCGTATACCCTAGCATAACATACTTGTTAGTTACACTATGTATCATGTACCCTGCATATACCCTAGCATAACATACATCTTAGTATACACTATGTATTATGTACCCTGCGTATACCCTAGCATAACATACTTGTTAGTTACACTATGTATCATGTACCCTGCATATACCCTAGCATAACATACATCTTAGTATACACTATGTATCATGTACCCTGCGTATACCCTAGCATAAGATACTTGTTAGTATACACTATGTATCATGTACCCTGTGTATACCCTAGCATAAGATACTTGTTAGTATACACTATGTATCATGTACCCTGCGTATACCCTAGCATAAGATACTTGTTAGTATGCACTATGTATCATGTACCCTGTGTATACCCTAGCATAAGATACTTGTTAGTATACGGGTCTGTTCACGTTAAAGCGCCCAATTTGGTTGCCTGAGGTACCAAATTTTCAAATTACAGTAAAGAACTTCTATTCTAAGTAAATAATGTAACTAATATCTGCAATTTATGAATCAGAATTGACCAGAGCTTAAACTATTCTGGAAATTATATTCAAGATGGTTGAAAGTGTGACAATCTATAAATTTTCCAAAATTTGTTCTTTTTGTAATGGTGGTGTGTCATTCCATTGCTGCTACATTTGGGAATTCTGTTTTTATTTTCTTTATTAACACAAAATTTGCTATTGTAAGACAAGTTTTCAATGATATCGATGATGTTTTTTAAAAAATATTCGAGTATCGTTAGAAAATATTCAATTTTTCCTGAAATAAAGTTTAAAAAGTTTTTCTTTAAAGAACAAAATTGAAATTAATAGTAACAATTATACCATAAAATTAAACCACAACATAAGCACATATATTAACCAAAAGCTGAAAATTCTGGGTCATGTCCTCTCAGAATTTTTTTTTTCTTGACTCTTGTTTCGGACATCACCCCCCAAAATGATCTTGTTTCGGACATCACCCACCAATGGTTTACCTAATATATTAAACGTAATATTTAGTAATAAGCCAAATGATGTTCATTTAATGGCAATAATAATGAATAGAAAAGCATTTTAGTAAGTTGATACCTGTACCAAAAGAGATCTATGGACCCTTCATAGGTTCCAAGTTCAAAACAAAGAAAACGGATACTTGGATCCAATTAAACGAAGGCCATGCTTGTTAATACTTAGCAATATATATCAGTACATCAGGATATGTTAACAAACAGCATCAAATTCATTTGAAATGATGAAAAATGCAAACACTTGTTTTATAGATTTGCATTAGACTGTCTTGGACTATGTTTCGGACATCACCACAACTGTATTAGTGCATCCCTGTTATGTTTTCTACAGAACGCATATCATATCAAAAGTTAAATTTGTAACAAAGGGGTCTTTGTTGTTGACAAGCTACCTACAAGGTATAATGACAGTTTTGAACTTATTATACAGTAGTTCAAATCCTCAGTGTTCATTAAAAGTTACTTTATGAGTGTTTCGGACATCACTGAATGTTTTGGACATCACCTTGGAAAAATGTTCACAAAGCTGCATACAGTAACAACAATATAAAGTAATATTTTTGCTTTTCAAACCTGTCCAAGCAACAAAAGTCTGAGCACAACAGTCAGACAGTAGCAGATTTACACTAGATATTATGAATTTTTGAGGGAATGCAGTTTATTAAAACACCATAGACTGGGAAATCAACAAGGTGTACTAAAAAATAATGGCACTGTAAATTCTTGGAAAAAAACAAATGCCCTGAGGCACATATTTCAAATTGAACATCTGGACAGAGCAGATAGGTGAAAAGATAGGTGATCAGTGAAAATCTGAAGGCTTGGTATAAATGATAACCCTATTTAATGTAAATGAATAATTACTGTTACTATATACTCAATTCATACATATATCCAAAATACACACATGTAGTTTAGATCCTCCTGCAAGCAGGAACTCGCGAAGAAGCCATCATTGGCTTATCAAGGCCGCAAGCTGAGAGAAGTCAGTCTCTTACATTCATATTTAATGTCCATGATTACAAATTGTCAATTGTCAACAACTCTGTAACTTGACGACATACATTAATCTTGGAGTGACACAAACTCGGGACCTAATGATTGAAAGGCACCGGCGTTAACCACTGAGCTAAAACTCCATAACACTCCATATAGTAACCATTCATTGATCACCATTTGCATAAAGTTAATCTCTGCTTCACCACATTCGTTACCTGTCCAGCATACCTTTTGCATGGCCAGCATTCACCAACACTTCCCAGAAACATCAACTTATGTATTATTTTGCAGAAAATGGTATTATTATTGACTGCAAAGAAATTTTTCCCCCAAAAGGGTTATAGAATTCTTTTTATCTTTTACGGTTTCCACATTTCCATCATTATCTAGATGAAGTCTGCAATAATTGAAACAAACAGCAAATATTTACCATTTAATAAATATACAGATGTACACAGGAGACATCCCTACATAGATTATTTGGCACCCACCTGTTGTAGCTAGTATCATTGAGTCTACTATTTAAACAATTTTCAGAGGGGAGGTATCATATCCTAAACTCCACTAGAATGCTTGGTCCTATTTTGTAATGTCAGCAATATCAACTATTTTGCACCCCTTCAAATGGTACCCACCCGCGCCCACCACCTCCTCATGCACCTTTGAGCTGGATCTGCCAATGTTGAAGATTGCTTCCACTGGCCCAGCTAAGCAACAGTAGTAGCCTATATACTACTGTAGTAGTACTCTAAGTACTAGTTTAAATATCCTTCTTTATTGAGATTCATCATGCCTTGGCTATTATAATGTGAAAAACAAGTATTCATGGTTTGTACAAATACTCCTTGTCACATATAAATGTATTAAATGATTTACTTTGTAAGATTGTTATGATTTAAGCTTATGGCCTAAACTTACATATAAGTATAAGGCCTAGATGTTATGATATACAGCAGCTCAGCAAATTGCTCAGCTTTATCCTTAAGTTTCATAATGATAAATATCTGTATACATATCACTAAAGCTCTGAAGTCTGAAGCAACTCGGAATGAAAACATGGTCATGCATGATGCACCACTCTGTGTATATTAATACTGTTGACACCATCAAGTAAACCTGGAGGTTTCATCACACGGTAAATCCACATATCAGTCATAGAGGGTCATGTACTGTAATGTGTTCCAGGGTGGTACCAATAATCTGATATACTGCATTAATCTCAACATTGCCAATTGTGATTTACTAACTAGTACAGTAAATGTATATTTGGGCTTAGAGCAGCAGACAACACACAGTTACCTAGCAATGTCTGTACCTTAACATTATATTTATAGTCGTTGACCAACATTTATAGGTTAGATCACCAGACACGTTCCACAGTCCTACTACTTAGCTAACATCTTCCCAAAATACTGGTAGCTTTTCTTGACAACCATCAAGTTCCCATCAACAGTAAAACTGCTCTGACATAGGGCATTATAGATGCACACTGAGTCCATATCATATAGAGCGACAGACGACACTGAACGGTGTTCAGTTTTTCAAAGTGACGTTGACATACTATGCTGTAGACCAGGGTTGTCCAACCTACGGCCCGCTGGCCACAGTCCGGCCCGCCGCAGGGTTGCGTCCGGCCCGCCAGAGAGGCTCTACGGTGTGAAATTTAGTGAGCAGATTTATTGATAACAATTTGAAGCTATATAATCAATCATTCGAACCTTCTGGGTCCAAAAAAAAAACTTCATACAGGTCAGTTTGTATGACACTCTCTCAGCGGAGGGGAGGGGAGGGGAGGGGGGCCGGCTGGACTGTTTTATCAGGAAGGAAAATAAGTTAGTGCGCTCCACGCGCAGTGCTCACATTTTGTTGCCTTAGGCTTCGCGCAAAAAGTCGAAAAATCGAGCGAAGGGTTCATACGGCCCCCTACTTCATCATAATCATTCCATGTGGCCCTCCTCTGCAAAAGGTTGGACAACCCTGCTGTAGACCGATGTGATAGAAACATGAGCTACTGTGCTACAAAACTCATCTAGGCCTATTCCAATTGTGTGTAATTAACTTTACAATTATCAATATGATATTGGGAAATATCAAATTGGTACCGCCATGGAAGCTCAGACACATCACATGACAGTCCATGCATGGTACCCACGTGCCCTTTGATGTAGTTCTTCTAGCCTATAAAAGGCTTTCTATGGTTGTGACAAATAGCTTGATTTAAGCTATAGCAGACAATTACAGCATTACTTTCTAATGTACTGTATACTGTGATGGTATCCTGATACATGTTATGTCAGAAAAAATTTCACTAAATGTTTTTTTTACTTCTTCAGTACTAAATGATGGAAAATTGTAGTGTTAATGATGTCAGTTCTAGAAAAATCCAAGTAACTTGATGTTCCCAGTAACATTCATACCCAAATATGTAGAATATCATTTTAGACTTGTCACAAGTCATCAAAAGATGAATACATGTTGGTCAAATGACACCAAAAGTTAAGAAGCATTCTGTTGTAGGATCTTAGTGTATTCTAGCACACTGAAATCAACCAATTGAATCATTCAGTTGAAACTAGTGCTGTTTTACAATATGTTGGATTCACAAAAGTGATGTCCGAAACACATGGTGATGTCCGAAACATACTTTTAAGGTTATTTTGCTATAATATTTGGTAAAGATGGATGAAGTTTTGAGTAGTGCAGTATGTATGTTTGTAACAATAGAACTTGTCATAATATATGAAGTGCTCATCTATTGTGTCTTTTTTTCAAGCAACATAAAGCAATATTAATTAAAACTTGTTTCGGACATCACTGGTGTTTCGGACATCACACACATGGACGGAAAATTTGAAATGGTTATAAAATCAAAACGGATGAGTGGAAATGTGTCATGTACATACTGTAGTTGAGGGAGTACTTATGCTTTAATTAGAGTAACAAAACAGTCTTGTGGGTTTTAGCATACTTCATATATTAGTTGCTTCATGACGTTTCGGACATCACCAAAATGTGGACGGAAACATTTTGCATGTTTTTTAACTTCATTGTGTAGTAAAATGTGGCTGAATGGACATGCATCTGATATATATTTTATTTGATACAACTATGACAGTATTGAAAAGGCACACCACTTTCAACATTTGTTATTTCACCCCAAACTATGCCACTCATAAATTGGTGTATAAATGTGGACGGAAAAAGTGATGTCCGAAACACTGGTCCAGTTTCGCAATAATTCGCAAATTCATCAATGAAATTTTCTGAAATATTTATGAGAGGGAACCTATAGCCACAAAGTTCAATCATGACAAAATTTGAAGTAATCCTCTTTTGGAGTTGAGAATAGATCAAAGTACAAATTGTGCAGTTTGAAAACGGCAACATTTTCCGTCCACATTTCGGCACTTCTGGGAGTATAGCATACCTATATGCATATCTCAGGAAATTGTCTATGCTATGGTAGGTACAGCTAGGTGGACTCTCTCCATGGGGATAATATTTGTATCTCTAGAATCTCTAATTATTTTGTCACAATGCTCCAAATGCCATTTATGCTAATTTGGGCGCTTTAACGTGAACAGACCCATACACTATGTATCATGTACCCTGTGTATACCCCAGCACAACATACTTGTTAGTATACACTATGTATCATGTACCCTGCGTATACCCTAGCATAAGATACTTGTTAGTATACACTATGTATCATGTACCCTGCGTATACCCTAGCATAAGATACTTGTTAGTATACACTATGTATCATGTACCCTGTGTATACCCTAGCATAAGATACTTGTTAGTATACACTATGTATCATGTACCCTGCGTATACCCTAGCATAAGATACTTGTTAGTATACACTATGTATCATGTACCCTGTGTATACCCTAGCATAAGATACTTGTTAGTATACACTATGTATCATGTACCCTGCGTATACCCTAGCATAAGATACTTGTTAGTATACACTATGTATCATGTACCCTGCGTATACCCTAGCATAAGATACTTGTTAGTATACACTATGTATCATGTACCCTGTGTATACCCTAGCATAAGATACTTGTTAGTATACACTATGTATCATGTACCCTGTGTATACCCCAGCACAACATACTTGTTAGTATACACTATGTATCATGTACCCTGCGTATACCCTAGCATAAGATACTTGTTAGTATACACTATGTATCATGTACCCTGCGTATACCCTAGCATAAGATACTTGTTAGTATACACTATGTATCATGTACCCTGCGTATACCCTAGCATAAGATACTTGTTAGTATACACTATGTATCATGTACCCTGCGTATACCCTAGCATAAGATACTTGTTAGTATACACTATGTATCATGTACCCTGTGTATACCCTAGCATAAGATACTTGTTAGTATACACTATGTATCATGTACCCTGCGTATACCCTAGCATAAGATACTTGTTAGTATACACTATGTATCATGTACCCTGTGTATACCCCAGCACAACATACTTGTTAGTATACACTATGTATCATGTACCCTGTGTATATCCTAGCATAACATACTTGTTAGTATACACTATGTATTATGTACCCTGTGTATACCCTAGCATAACATACATCTTAGTATACACTATGTATAATGTACCCTGTGTAGGCCCTAGCATTTTATAACATACATCTTAGTATACACTATGTATAATGTACCCTGTGTTTACCCTAGCATAACATACTTGTAAATTACACTATGTATTATGTACCCTGCGTATACCCTAGCATAACATACATCTTAGTATACACTATGTATAATGTACTCTGTGTATACCCTAGCATAACATACATCTTAGTATACACTATGTATAATGTACCCTGTGTAGGCCCTAGCATTTTATAACATACATCTTAGTATACACTATGTATAATGTACCGTGTTTACCCTAGCATAACATACTTGTAAATTACACTATGTATTATGTACCCTGCGTATATCCTAGCATAACATACATCTTAGTATACACTATGTATAATGTACTCTGTGTATACCCTAGCATAACATACATCTTAGTATACACTATGTATAATGTACCCTGTGTAGGCCCTAGCATTTTATAACATACATCTTAGTATACACTATGTATAATGTACCCTGTGTTTACCCTAGCATAACATACTTGTAAATTACACTATGTATTATGTACCCTGCGTATACCCTAGCATAACATACATCTTAGTATACACTATGTATTATGTACCCTGCGTATACCCTAGCATAACATACTTGTTAGTTACACTATGTATCATGTACCCTGTGTATACCCTAGCATAACATACATCTTAGTATACACTATGTATTATGTACCCTGTGTATACCCTAGCATAACATACTTGTTAGTTGCACTATGTATTATGTACCCTGCGTATACCCTAGCATAATATACATCTTAGTATACACTATGTATTATGTACCCTGCGTATACCCTAGCATAACATACTTGTTAGTTACACTATGTATCATGTACCCTGCATATACCCTAGCATAACATACATCTTAGTATACACTATGTATTATGTACCCTGCGTATACCCTAGCATAACATACTTGTTAGTTACACTATGTATCATGTACCCTGCATATACCCTAGCATAACATACATCTTAGTATACACTATGTATTATGTACCCTGCGTATACCCTAGCATAAGATACTTGTTAGTATACACTATGTATCATGTACCCTGTGTATACCCTAGCATAAGATACTTGTTAGTATACACTATGTATCATGTACCCTGCGTATACCCTAGCATAAGATACTTGTTAGTATACACTATGTATCATGTACCCTGTGTATACCCTAGCATAAGATACTTGTTAGTATACACTATGTATCATGTACCCTGTGTATACCCTAGCATAAGATACTTGTTAGTATACACTATGTATTATGTACCCTTACTTAGTTCACTTGGAATTTAAATTTCATGGAATTCTTATTATCATGACATATTTACTGCTACAAATTCAGAACAAACTTCAGAGAGAACAATGCATGATGATGACAATATTGAGTAGTTGCGGGTGGGGCTGAGGATTGGGGAAAAGGAACTCATTAAGTCTTATAACCACTTATATTGTTACAATTAGGATACAAAACTAGATGTCATTGAGAAATCAGACACATTCCAGCACTATTATCTATCCTAAAGTAATAAAATAACAACCACATCAAATCAATTTAGCTGAATTCCATTTAGCATTTTAATGACAAAATAGGTGAGCAATCCATGGCATTGAAACTTTTATCCCTCCATTTGTGAATAGCCAATATCACTATGATGTCTTAACTCTGGAGGTTCATTGATTTGTCATTTACTCAGAAATATTGAGATACAAAAGCCTTACGGTTGAGGTGAAGTTGGCAACACACCTTATACAAAGGTTCATTGACCTCATGACATTTGACAAATTATGTTAATTTGACCCTTTGTCCCTCTGATCATGTGACCTTTGTAATCTTTCAATAAGATGTTGTGAGATTGGCAACGGTCTGATATTCTACATGAGTTTAGTATGTGTATAAATGAATTAAATGCTGGTCTTGGTTTATCACCTTTGGCTTAGACCATTCGCCATAGAGGTTGTTAGTCAAGTTTAGGTAGAGTTATGGACATAGTCTTTTGCCCATATTTAGCAATGGTTGAGCTCTGACATGCACTTACCATGAGACCTTAAGCAATTTCTAATTAATACAGTGCTAATTTTAGAGTTGGATATCCTATGTGTATTGTTTTGAGTGTTTTTTTATTTTATGGCATTCTAGAATAACTAAAATGTTGTTTCTGTGGTATTGGACCTCTGAATTGTGACTCCATGATGTCAAACACCCATGACAGTTTAAGTTGAATTCAATAGGGGTTATAGTTTAGGAAAAGATCGCAACAGACTTTTTGTTAACATGAACATACAGAGAGACAGGTTCCCACCTCCCACTCCCCTGGTCTCCCAGATAAGTCATTCCGGTCACCCTCAATGACACTTCCAAGAGTGACTGCACCGAACCCTACCAATATATTACTGCATACAGTTATAGTTCATGATTCCGTTGTGTATTTTGTAGTATTTAGAGCTACCATAATCTGTTAGTGAGACAGAAGTTGCAAATGAAGTTGAGCCATCCACAACATCAAAACTTTTTCAATTTTAGTCTACGAAAATGGTTTACATTGAATCCATTATTCAATTGAAGTTTAATTTGCATCTTTAGATACTTATGGTACTCAGCTGATGGAGTGATATTTTAATGTGACCTTTCTATTTGTTTTGATGTTCTCACTATATTTAATGGGTTTGGATTAACTCTCATTGAATATACCTGAATCAGTCCATTAAATCTAAAGAGTTGTTTACATCAGGTGCCTTTAAAACAAATTGTTAAACAATAGAAGGGTAAGATACCATAGTATACACACATCACTGGATCTCACCAAGAATCACACTTAAAGATTTACAAGGCTAAGAACCATTCAGTCTAATACAAAACACAGAAGATGTTCAATGAATAAAATTAAATCTAACATTATTTATTATTGACTGTCTCGTTTATAACTGATCTTTATCATTTAGTATTCATTTTCATCATTTCAGTGTCATTGTTATCTTTCTTCTGATAATCTAAACACATTGCACTACCAGCTCACCACATTGTGATTACTTGGATGTGAAATGCAGCTTTAATGGGATAAAAAAAACTACCCTGTCAATCCCCTCCCCTCAAAATAAACAGTTTAGTCATTCTTCCTACCCAAAATAATAAGAATAATAAAATTGATAATGTTGGTGAGAGGGTAACATTATTTGCTTGAATAAAATTATGTAATTTTCTGATGTTTTTAGTGAGGTCATATACCATTCATGGTACATTTCTACATGTTTTTTTTTGCTTCATAGCTTTCTGTTATCCATGAGGAGACAATCAATTTTGTGAGGCTCTTTGTGGTTTGCTGTTCATATTGTCACAGGTTTACTATTGCAAAACATTACATCCTGCAAAACTCTTGCACAAATTAACTTGGAAGCTGTTCAGCTGCATGTAGAACTGATCATGGTACTAGATACAGGTTCAGAACTAAATTATAACAAACACTGGTGTGAACAATCTGTTTGTCAAATACTATAGAATTAAATACGATCATTAAGAAAGGGAATGGTTTCATCAGGTTTTAAAAGCTTAAAGATAGAAATTCAGTCCTACACTTAACTCTAAGTTTTCATATTTAGTGATTGGCTGATGAGGGAATATTTTACTGTCAGTGACTATTCAATCTATTTTTATTTCTAATTTAAATAAAATGGGTTGATGAAAGATCATCAGGTGGATCACCCAATAAGTCTATTTAATATCTAAAAAGTTGTTTACATCATTTGCAATGAAAACAAATTCACAATCAATACTTGTTACGTACCGTTGATATTGGATTTTAGTCCAGACAGAGCAGATAAAGGGATAGGAGAGGGCAGCAGACAAAAAGAAAAACTGGTGGAAAAGAAAAGAAGATAAGCCTATATGAATCTTCATCACACATAAGGTGAACAATGTGAATGACAATGATTTGTTCTGTTAAACACAAATAATTCTGTGTTAAATATGCCACATTATGGAATAAATTTATTCAAATAATGTAATAATGTGTAAAACATGTAAATTGTTATTTAAGTTAAGCTGACCAATATTTCCAGAAAGTCCAGTTGACATAACTTGCAGCACTTATACTGTAAGTTTATATGAAGGAATGGGGGGGGGGGGGGTATTTTGAGTGTCTTCACGTTATATGTTAAGAATATGCCCAAGTCCTCTGTCCCCAGAAATGTGAGTAATGGAACAATATCATTGTTACTGTACAATATCATTGTTACTGTACAATATCATTCTAACCGTATAATATCATTGTTACTGTACAATATCATTCTTGCTGTACAATATCATCCTTACTGTATAATATCATTCTATCTGTACAATATCATTCTAACTGTACAATATCATTCTTACTGTACAATATCATTCTAACCGTATAATATCATTCTTACTGTATAATATCATTCTAACTGTAAATATCATTCTTACAGTATAATATTATTCTTACTGTAAATATCATTCTTACATATAATATCACTCTTACTGTACAATATCATCCTTACTGTATATCATTCTATCTGTACAATATCATTCTTACTGTATAATATCATTCTAACTGTAAATATCATTCTAACTGTACAATATCATTTTTGCTGTACAATATCATCCTTACTGTATCATATCATTCTATCTGTACAATATCATTCTAGCTGTACAATATCATTCTTACTCTACAATATCATTCTAACTGTATAATATCATCCTTACTGTACAATATCATTCTTGCTGTACAATATCATCCTTACTGTATAATATCATTCTATCTGTACAATATCATTCTAACTGTACAATATCATTCTTACTGTACAATATCATTCTAACCGTATAATATCATCTAAGCTTACTGTACAATATCATTCTAACTGTAAATATCATTCTTACATCTTACTGTACAATATTATTCTTGCTGTACAATATCATTCTTACTGTCCAATATCATCCTTACTGTACAATATCATTCTAACTGTAAATATCATTCTTACATCTTACTGTACAATATCATCCTTACTGTACAATATCATACAATATCATTCTTACTGTACAATATCATTCTAACCGTATAATATCATCCTCACTGTACAATATCATTCTTGCTGTACAATATCATTCTTACCGTATAATATTATTCTATCTGTACAATATCATTCTAACTGTACAATATCATTCTTACTGTACAATATCATTCTAACCGTATAATATCATTCTAACTGTAAATATCATTCTTACATATAATATCATTCTTACATATAATATCACTCTTACATATAATATCATTCTTACTGTACAATATCATCCTTACTGTACAATATCATTCTAACTGTAAATATCATTCTTACAGTATAATATCATTCTTACTGTACAATATCATTCTATCTGTACAATATCATTCTAACTGTACAATATCATTCTTACTCTACAATATCATTCTAACTGTATAATATCATCCTTACTGTACAATATCATTCTTGCTGTACAATATCATCCTTACTGTATAATATCATTCTAACTGTACAATATCATACTTACTGTACAATACCATTCTTATTGTACCATATCATTCTTACTGTACAATATCATTCTTACTGTACAATATCATTCTAACCGTATAATATCATTCTTACTGTATAATATCATTCTAACTGTAAATATCATTCTTACAGTATAATATTATTCTTACTGTAAATATCATTCTTACATATAATATCATTCTTACTGTACAATATCATTCTAACTGTATAATATCATCCTTACTGTACAATATCATTCTTGCTGTACAATATCATCCTTACTGTATAATATCATTCTAACTGTACAATATCATACTTACTGTACAATACCATTCTTACTGTACCATATCATTCTAACTGTAAATATCATTCTTACAGTATAATATCATTCTTACTGTACAATATCATTCTAACTCTACAATATCATACTTACTGTACAATATCATTCTAACTGTACAATATCATACTTACTGTACAATATCATTCTTACTGTACAATATCATTATTAACTGTACAATATCATTCTAACTGTAAATATCATTCTTACATCTTACTGTACAATATCATCCTTACTGTACAATATCATACAATATCATTCTTACTGTACAATATCATTCTAACTGTACAATATCATCCTCACTGTACAATATCATTCTTGCTGTACAATATCATTCTTCCAAGAATAGATAACATGTTACATACAGTAGTACAACATTATAACTTGTGTTATGCAGAACATTCACTATTAGTGGAGGCAAAGTAAAAATGTAGAGTATTACAGCAAAATAGCCATAAAATTATATAACTACTGTATACAACAATTGCTCCTGGAAGGAAACATTTCTTAATGAACAAATATGTCAAACATTTTCCAGGTGTACTTGAAAGAAATTGTGGGACATCATCTTTTAGTCTACATCCTGATTCCCAAGACTGACCCTATATTTATCATCCGACAAGACTCTTCAAACAATCAGTAAATATACTGACCACTTCCCTCAAATAACAACAGCAGTGGTACACATATAAACATAGAGCGTGTGATGTCTGTTGGTTATATTCTAGTCACATACTTCAAATAAACAGCTTTATCACAGGCAGTGTCAATAGCTCCTAAGAATGTTTGGTTTGTTTTGGAGATTTCCCTTTGGAATAGCGTGGTAAAATAAAAGTAGTAAAATAAATACCCAAATTTATAACAAAAACCTATTTAAGTTGATAAATAAATATATATAATAATTTAAACTGTCAAATACTTCACACATTGATCACAATTTGCTCTAATTTGTTTGTATTTTTATTTACTGTTCCTATAAACTTGTTTTCCTTTTGGTTTCCTTTTCTTACCTATTTCATACATTGCCTATTTTTCCTTTTTATTTAACTTTAAATACCATTGAATTATACACACTCAGTGTATTATAAAGCAGAAGGGACTTAAAAAAAGTACAACCTAAAACCAGACAGTGTTTAGATGTATCCATAGCAACCTCCAGGGACTTGTTTATCAGTAGATTCCAGGTGTTATATAATGAACACGCGCGCGCGTCTCTTTCATTGAATACAACTTCTTTTCATTGTATTGTTCAAGTATTTGATTGACAGGTGTTGAACAAAAGAAAATGTTAAACTATTGAGAGTCAAAGTCAGTAATAGGAAAAGATTTCTGTACATCTTTAGCAAGAAAATGATGGAATAATTTCAATAGACTTAAGCATTGAAAATGTGTTCTGTGTAATTGAGTAGAAAAGAGTAGAAATAGTTAACTGTACAAATATATGATGAATGTCTACACAGTGTAGAGTATAGAACTTAATGTTGGCTTTTGCAATGGTAATGTAGTGAAAACACAATGTACAGTATATATAGATAATGGAAGGGTCATTGGCCTTGTTTGCTTGGGGGGTGGGATGGTGGGGAGGGTTTGTGCAGTCAGGGTTTGTGCAGTGAGGGTTGGTGCAGAGAGGGGTGGTGCAGGGAGGGGTGGTAGGGAAGATGTGGTGTGAAAGGGGTTTTGGGAGTGGGCAGTGGGGATAGAAGGTTGGTAAGGTGGTGTTGTAGGTGAAGGAGAATACTCTAGTGTTAGTTAATAATATGCATACATCACTGTCTTGTTACATGAGGGAGAGAAGGGTGGGCAAAAGGTGTGTGTGCGGGTGCGATATAACCCATGTGCCATAAAAATAGATTATGAAAATGGGGTATGTGGTCCAGGATAGTGGCAGTTGTTGGTGGTGGGGGGGGGGGGGTAGGAAAGGTTTATATTGAGTGGGGTCATGGGGTTGGGGGAGGTGAACACATGTTGTTGATAAGATTGGAGGGATGAGAATTGTGTGATGGAAGGAGAACTGGGGGGTGGGGTGGGTTGTGAAAGGAAGTGTTAACAAGGTAACCCATGTGCTATAAACATAGATCAGGAAATGGGGTACGTGGTCCTGCATAGAGGTAGCTGTTGGCGGGTGGGGGGGTACGAAGGGGGATAAGGGAAAGATTAGGTTGATATAGTTGAGAGGGGTGCCATATGGATGGATGAAGGCAATTACAATCTGTTTAATTTATATCAATGTGTTTCTCTTAACTTTAACATCATCAATGTGCACCAATTATAACAAAGAGGAAAATATTGAGTTCCAACATTCAAACTTGATTGTCTTTTTGGTTTGATTCTTTTTTAATCTCCTGTAATAGTTTTCTATTAATCTGAATGATCACAGTTTGTGTTTGCTTATTATTTTGGGTTGACTTTTGGCAAATTTATCTATTTTCCTCTAAAATGATGATATTTTAATAAAGTGGTCTAATTACATCCTAACATTAATATTGTTTCAATTAGATTTATTGAATTTAAGTTTAACCTAGAGCTTCCTATCTTCAAATTTATAACAACTATTATTTCACAATTATCTTTTTTCTGAAGAATTTATTGTTTGAATTTATGTTTTTCTGACTCATTTTGTCTCTATTTTACTCTCCTATTAATTATATTCCTTACCTGATGACTGTTCTTGCATTATTAGTTTATTTTTGTATTCAATTTCTTCTTCATTTATTTGTTTTACTTCTACAATTATCTAAACCTATCAATAAAACCTTCAGTAATCATTAAATATTAACTAGATTAATCATTCATATTTTGTTTACATCATTAACATTGAACAGTTATTTTATTAATTACTAATATTATTTACATATTTATTAAGTATACTTACTCCAGTTGCTCGAATCTTTGAGAGTGTTGTACATAGTTTAATATTCCATTAACTTCATGTTTATTCATTTCTCTCCCAAACTCTGTGCTTATGAGCATCATCTCTATTGATGTTATGATTGGTAGAGAGAGACCAGAGTAGAGAGTAATATCATCTTCATCAACCTTGTTAAAGGAATAGACTAGATCCACACAGTATATAGGAATCTGAAGGAAAGTAAATAATAAATATAATATTAATAATTATATCATAATATCATAAATATATGTTATTATTTTACAATAATGTTTATGAGTTGACTATTTTTATTATAACTAATGAAGGACTAATGGTCCTGGGGTCAGAGGGGGTTATAAGGGGCCAGTTTAATATTCAAATTGGTGTAAAGGGGTGTGTTTTGGTTAACATGCACATTTACACTAATATATTACTTTGTTGTAAAGAGACACAGTGTTGTAAGATTATTAAACAAAAGGGGAACAGGAGGGTGTGCAGTGGTTCAGGGAAAGGGTGAGGTGGGGGGTATAACATATTCTGTTAGTAGTAAGGGTTATTTTACAAATCAGTTGTAAGTAATTCTAGTTTAGGGAAAGAACAAAACTGTAATACATTGAAACCTGAATTTTAAGAGGTGTTCAATTTTCTCTTTTGCTGAGGTGTAACCAGGGTTAGTTTAATTACAATAGATGGAGATATGGGGAGTGTTGCAGGGGAGGGGAGAGGGTCATAATGGTTGGATCTATATTGCTATGGGTCTCAAATGAATGCATTTGCTTTAAACTACTTTTGTTTGTTTTAGGTTAATACTTACATTTGTCTAGGATTAAGGCAGGATTAGATTAATAGCAATATTACTTACAGAAAAAGAGGAGGTGGGGAGGGGGTGTTAAATGTGACGGGGGTGTATGCAGGGTGTATCGTTTACATGGATTTGAATCAGGGATGATGTTCTATTTTTGTAGGTTCGGTTAGTTTAGATTCATTCGAATTAATCAGGATGTATTGTGTTGGATGCAGGGAGAGGTTATAAACCTAGTAACAATAAGTGTTTGACACAGTTGGACATTATTACTGAAGAATGAATTAATAGCTACAGTCAGTCATAGATGCTAGTACTTATTTCCTGTTTTTTTTGGGGGGGGGGAGAGGGGGGTGATTGAGGGGTTTATTTGTGGTCAACTTATTGAGCCTAGAAGATGAATGATGGGGCATAGAAGTGTTAAGTTAGAATCCAAACACAATAACAACCAGGATGTATCTCTTATATTGTTTTCTCTTAGTTCA
Source organism: Apostichopus japonicus (assembly GCF_037975245.1). Lineage (NCBI taxonomy): Eukaryota > Metazoa > Echinodermata > Holothuroidea > Aspidochirotida > Stichopodidae > Apostichopus > Apostichopus japonicus. Next base: position 3,408,728 of record NC_092576.1, on the reverse strand, counting down.
ACTGTTATTGAAAGTTAGTTCAATTAATTAGAAATACAGTAGGCTGAGATCATCCAGGCCTAAGAAGTTGTTATTCTTTTCTCTGTTTGTTCCTCTTTTTAGTTATCCTCTTTATCTTTCTCTGTTTATTTTAATTTGTTAATTTCATGTTATTCTCTTGTATCATCAAAAGGACCATTGTAGGGTAAGATGTTAGATTAAAAATTATTAAACGTTCATTAATTCTAGTAAATATAATCAATAGTCTTTTGTCTTGGTGAAGCTGCATTGTTAATGTTCCAGGAAAAAACATCTTTTTATTATTTTATAAGTTATTATTTAATGTAAAGTCTAAAGAGTATTAAATTTATTTTTAGTTTAATTGATGGACTTCATTTGATTTCAGTCTAATCATATCTGGCTATAATTATTAAGTAATACAAGTTTACATTTATAAATGATGGAATGTAAATATATAAAGACCTGCCATCATAACTAAACTACTTCACAGAATTACTAACCAGGAGAGACTTTATTTTCAAGTTGGAGAATTGTGAACCAGTTAAAAACAGAGATTCTAATTAAATTTCTTTTTAAAAATTCAACAATTAAGCATCACACCACTTATTAAATCAGTCTGAATTTGATTTTATATTTTATATTAGTTTTTGTAAATCTTCAACAGATTCCTTGTTTGTAATGTTTGTTATTATTTTATTGCCTTCCTTAATCGTTATAATTATAATCCTATTGATTATTTACATATCAGTGTATGGTTACTTGTTCATTTTACTCTATGGTTCTTTCCAAGCATCTGATAGACTGCATTAAAATTGTAAGTAATTAAACCTGCTAATTAATTAATCAATTGTTAATTAAAGCCATCTTAATGAGGGTTTATAATTCATGAGAGATGGAACATTCACATCATCAAGTACCTTAGTTAGGTATTATTCTTGTTATTATTATTTATTTATAAGTTTTACCTTGTTTCAAATTCAGAGCCGCCTTTTGTTCACATACAGTGAAAGATTTAATTAATAAAATATTAACGAGGTTATATAGGTCACTACTCCAGTCTCTTCACGACTGTATCTTTGTTATTACTATTATTAATAATTAATTTCTAATTAGTTTGTCAAATTCAGGTGCAAGGTCACACAATGTTCACAACAGAGTTTAAGATGTTAAAACATTAACAATACTTGTTAAACTTAGATTTGGTTCATTCCACGATATCACTTTAAGTTGTACTTACGTCATGATTGGATGCTTTCACCAGGACCTCTATGACTGACCTCTGTACAGACTCACTGGTCCCGTTATCGATGGCCACAGAATCTGAACACAGCGATTTAATTGTCTGGATGTCATCAGCCTGTGAAATAAAGGAATATTTATTTATTATTATGACATCTTGATATAATCAGAGCAGATGTTGTAATACTACTCTACATAACAATAAATCATTCATCTGTGACAGTCCTGGTTTATTTATTTATTATTATGATATCATGATATAATCAGAGCAGATGTTGTAATACTACTCTGCATAACAATAAATCATTCATCTGTGACAGTCCTGGTATATTTGGTGAAACTCTTGTCAGTTTCATTGAATTACTTCTTACATCAATTTCAGGGTAAATAAAGACTTCTGATGACAATAAGAAGTAGGAACAACCAAATTATGACTCATCCATTTGATAACCAAATGAAAAAGAGAAATGGTTTAAACAGTTCTCTTGTCTTTCATTTTACGATTTCAAATGTGTTAATTAATATCACCCTAATTATTTCACAGCTACTGAAGAGTGACTGAAGAGTGGTGGGTGGGTTTAAGTTCTTGGGAAGGAGAGAAAGTGATTCACAAAGCAATATCACTCATTAATATTCATCTTCTACTGTTAATTAATATCGCCCTAATTATTTCACAGCTACTGAAGAGTGACTGAAGAGTGGTGGGTGGGTTTAAGTTCTTGGGAAGGAGAGGATGTGATTCACAAAGCAATATCATTCATTAATATTCATCTTCTACTGTTAATTAATATTGCCCTAATTATTTCACAGCTACTGAAGAGTGTTGGGTAGGTTTAAGTTCTTGGGAAGGAGAGGATGTGATTCACAAAGCAATATCACTCATTAATATTCATCTTCTTCTGTTAATTTGTTTCTATATAGTTAGAGGTTGAATCTAACAAATGATTTTATTATAATATTCCTTCAATTTCGAGATTTTGCTGCTTGTTGAAACACCAACCTTCCTCCATTCACCAGATTGTAGATCAAGTTGACTGGCATGGCTTGGCCACAGGACTGTTAGGAAAGGAACAAAAAAATACAATTTACTTCAAATATATTTGTATTATATATTGAATGAACTTAGCAACCTGGTTTTACCGTTAATATAGCCGATTGGGATGTTGCCAGTCTTGCCTAGTATCATTTTTCTTTCAATTCTTTATCGGGAAGTAAAAGTACAAACCTAGAGGAATTACTGAGACACAATTGCTTCATGTTTTTGTTTAATATTTCAACAGTAATTTAAGGATAGAGTTATTATGTAAGAGAGGGGTGAGAGGGCAGGAAGTGAATGTTTATGAACAGCTCCCTCAAATTCCATATGAAAGCCTTTTACTGAGTAGTTTTGTTTGTAAAATTTATTGAATTGGTCAACTGTTTCTCATTGGAAATATTTCGCAGTGAATTAACTTCTTTCAGTTCATAACATCATATGTTGAGTTACAGGACAACATTGAACACTTCATTAATTTACAATCAGTGCTATGATCCTATGATTGAGGGAGGAAAGGTTGGGGAGGGAATTGGGGGGGGGGGAGGCAAAATACTATCTCTTCTGCTAATCGGCTAGAGGAAGTCTGAATTCAAGCAGTCTTAGCCGAGAAAATCCAATCTAAAGCCTGGTTCAAGTTAAGGAAAACCTAGCCCAGCACCTTGTCACACAACGACACCAAATACAACCCAATATAGCACTGACAATAGGTATTATGTAACAGGGCTTCATCATTACCCCAGTTACACACAAAATGTACCTAATCCAAATGACCTTGAGGTATTGAAGGTCAACTCAAGAACGATCTTTGAATAAGATTTGTTACTTTATACAGAGTATTGTTACACTGATTAAAAGATAGTCAGGTAAAATGTTGAATCCTAGTCTAAGTATTATTTAACATTTATCACTCATCTGTAATGACCTTACTTGAACCTGTATATATAAAATACCTTTAATCTGTCTTGATTTTGCTGTTTCTGGTATTATCCCAGGTCTGATGAATTCAGGCAGTTTACAGTTGAAGAACCTGTAACAGTAAAGGAAAATAATAAAAAGCAATAAAATGACTTTGATTATAGTATACTTTAATATGAATTTAACTATTTTATTTCAGCCATAGTTAAAGAGAATAATTAACATTAGTGATTTACACAACAGCTAATAATGTTATATCAAAATACTTGTCAATCAAGTAAATTAAAGGTACATACAGCAGAGAGGTAACCTATCACTCTCCAGTGGTTCTTCAGTTAAGCAACGTTATTGGGCAGGACCAGGGAGGGGGTGGGGGTTGGGGAGGTGGTGAGTAGGTGGTCAATGTACGTGAAGAAGGACACATTGTGCTTTTGTATTTCATCTACTCTTGAGTCTTGACAGAAACATTCACTAACAAATTATCAACAAAGGTTTAACTATCAATTCCGCACTGTGAGTACAAAGAGTTAAAGGTAGTCAGTAAAGGCCCCAAATCATAGCATGCTATAATTGCTAGAAGTTTTCAAAAAGTACTTTCCTGGAGGTCTTTACTCTTCAAATTGTTCTCACACATTTTTTAAGGAACACACAAGATAACTGAATGTCCCAGTGAGTTAAATTTCCTGGAAGGTTGTAATAAAAACAGTCTAAGAATTTTGACCAAAGGTGACCATATTTGAATATCTAGCATATTTAGTCCAATACAACATACCTTTAAATAGAGCCATCACTAATTTATTATTTCTTGGTCAATAGTTCAATGTTTTAAAGTCCTGATAGAGTAGTTTAGCTGTTAAACATGTTCAGGTATGATATAATGCTGTTTAGTAGTTAATTTGCATTCACACTAATTAAATAAGGCATAACTTGATTTACTTCATTTCCATCCCGGTCCACAGCGATCCCCAAGTAATAATTACTCAGATTGTGATGCTCCCCAATTGTCTCTGATCATTAAAAGTGTCCTAGACTACCAATCAGCTGATTTTATCTTCTTATATTAAGCATCACTTCCCAAGAACTAACTCAGTCTGAAGACATCATAGCAAATAAAACAGCATGAATTATTAGTACCTGTTTAATTACTGATGATAACTCAGTTTCTCTTCCTTTCATTTACTCACCAAAGTTCTTTGAATTTCTCAGACTGTATTCCATAGTTCAATAGTCCTATGACGTTATCCTCGCTAATGAGGTTCCCGGATCCCTCATTTATTGATATCTTCTCCAGTGATGAGAGGGGTGGCAAGCAAAGACCAGATTTGAGCAGAATGTCACCATCGTGGACCTTCTTGAAGGAAAACTGGAGATACAGATCACATATTGGTATCTGTAGTGAGGAAATTAAGGAAATAAAACATATGGATTTAGTGTTGGTTCAGTCTTATCTTGTCACCAATTATTATGTTGGTATACGTAATACAATGCAAAACAACAATTTAGATAACAATAAAAAAAACTATAAAAAAATAAAACAAAAACAAATTAAATAAACTGAATAGGACAGGTATGATTAATTCAGCACAATTATCAATTTGATCAAATCTGAGTGACATGTTAGATGTTTGGATTTCAGTTATCAGCAGGCATAATGAGAGGTACCTGGGGATCTGGGATTAATTTGAGGCAGGGGAAATATTGGGGGAATGAAATGGGGGCAAGAATATTGCCCTGGGATAAAGAGTAAAATAAAGTCCCACTTTCATTGTACATTGAGAAATAGTGTACGAAGTTGGTAACATCATTGTCAGCCCTGGGCACCTCTATACTTTATTCATCATTTGTTTTAAGAAAAACCCAAATTTTAGAAGTTTACTTCAAAAATTAAAAACTCTTACTTTCGATTAAAAATTTCCCTTGTCTATAGTTTTGTCAGGTAGTAAACAGGAGTTGACTAAGACGTGTCAGTTAAGGTGACCAGAGGTCAAAATCAGGGACGGTCCTCATATGTACCATCTCCAGGTTAAAAGTGTCCCCTAAATTGAATAATAAGCCTTGAAGCTTCAATTTTTTGCAATTGGATTTTTATCTTTAAAAAACTAACCTGTTTCTGGTTGAGGTGCTTTAACATTGGGTATTTGAAAACCTAGAACAACAAAAACACTGAGAGATCTTCAAAATGCCATCTTTGAAATGTACAGTCTAGGTGCTCACCCCTGATAGCAACATAAGCAAGAGGATCAGAGGAAGGGGGGGGGGGGGTGTGAGTTCAACATGTCTCTGTGTCTCCGGAACTTGTGGGAAAATATGATCACCATAAAGTTAAGTGTTAACTAGTATGCCGAGCCTACTTGATCATAATGACAATAGTGAAAAGGAAAAAAAAAACATGAAAGAATAGGCAGAACATTTAGAAATAATGAGCAAACCACACAAAAAATCAAGATGCTGAATGTGTGTAAAATTGCAAACTCTCTGAAATATAAAACAAGTATCATAAATTGTGCCTAGTTATTTTGTGCAAATTCACCAATTCAAAAACCTTCATGTAAATCAATTCCATATGTAGACTGCAATATCCTCTAAATGTAAGCATTCTCATTCCTTGGTGTTAAATACACCAACTGTAGGCCTACCAACCCCTATGGCCTCAGCCCCAAGGTACTCTACATATGTATGTGTTAACTGCTTTGTAATGTAGACCTAATAAGGCCTACAGACCTTCTACAGAGAATTAGGTTTTGTCTTCCTAATACTACTGCCATCCTCTGCCTGGCTACATGACATCAACTATAGCCTAGGCATACTATGAAAGACGTGTGTATCTCGCTGGGCTCTGCATGGGCAGCTGTACTAAGATTTGGTCTGAGTGAATATACAGAGTGAACGAAAGAGAAGGCCTAACCTAACTTGATTGTATATAAAATAATCAAGTGATTACTATATTAATAGTATTAGGCTAGGAAACAAACTCATGTAAGCTTTGTTCTTTACATTATAAATAGTAGGCCTAGATAGAAAACCCAAAGCAGCGAACATTTTTAAAGTAGCCTAGGATAGCAAGGTCTAGATACATGAGGCAATGGACATGGCTTTAGGGGAATAACTTCTAGTATCACATTGAAAAATGATATTTAAAATCTTCATACTGCTATACAATTACAAGTGTACACATGTATCACAGTTTTTGTACACAGGAATCATGTTATATCACAGATCAAAATTGAGAGCCTTCAAAACTGCAACACAAAATGTTAACATTAAAATATTCCTGGCGTCTCACGTAGGTTAATTTCTCTTGCATTTTTTCCCTTTTTCAGAATGTGAGTTACACGCTGGTGATGAGAGAAACAGACATTGACACAAGAGATCACCTACAGCCTACAGGTACCATGATAGCCTCTAGGCCTAGCCTAGGTTACAGTATATTAGATCATCAGTAGGTTAAAAGATAAACACACACATTGACACAAGAGATCACCTACAGCCTACAGGTACCATGATAGCCTCTAGGCCTAGTCTAGGTTACAGTATATTAGATCATCAGTAGGTTAAAAGATAAACACACACATTGAAACAAGTCAAGAGATCACCTACAGCCTACAGGTACCATGATAGCCTCTAGGCCTAGCCTAGGTTATATTAGATCATCAGCAGGTTAAATGATAAACACACACATTGACACAAGAGATCACCTACAGCCTACAGGTACCATAATAGCCTCTAGGCCTAGCCTAGGTTATATTAGATGGGTGAATAATGAAAATGATCAGTGTAGCGGGTGCAGCCAAGAAAATAATAAATCTTGTTGTACGGGTCAAGGTGTTTATGTTGTTTCTAACCATTAAACCATCAAAACTGCAAATGAGAAGCAATAATCTTAACCTTTATATGGATATTAAAGTGCTGTAAGTGAAATCACTATCCTGCCTTAACCTGAAATCATTAATAAATGCAAAACAATACACTCATATCGGCACTGTTTAGGCAAATGTAGTTAGTGAGTAGTTCCAGAACAATTAAAAAAACAAGATTAAGGTGTGGCCAATAAGATTCACTCACACCTGAACTGCCATGTTTACAGTGAAGTTACAACTGATGCTATTAATAAGTTGATAATACGTAGGCTACGGGACATGAATCTACGGTGCATTTAAGCACACACAGTAAACAATATTAGTCCCAAGGCAATAGGCTTAGGCCTTAATAATAACACACTCCATATTTAGCAGAGGGTACAAAGTCTTACACACTGTAGCCTACTGTACCTATGAATATGATTAGGATGCAATACTACTGCAGAGAGCGAGTGCACATTCCAACAGGCCTACGAGAAAATACACAGAGCCACAGTAAAGAGATTATCAAACATTTGTGACCTTCAAGTTACCATTAACAATATATCAAATTAATACCATGTCTCCCTTCGGACAGAACCCACTAATTTATTACAGTAACTTCTTCGGACCAGGTTACTCCACTACTACGGCTCTCAGCTATGTGGTTGATGATATTTTGTCAAACATGGACGGTGCCTGTGGAAGAAAGAACTACACTGGCATCTTGTTCCTTGACTTTAAAAAAGCTTTTGATACAGTTGATCATGACATCTTGCTTGACAAACTTCGGTCATATGGAGTTGTTGACTCTGCATTGGATTGGTTCGGCTCTTATCTTGCGGGCAGATACCAAATTGTTCAGATTGAGAACCAGTATTCAGATATGATGGGAATTGCATTTGGCGTTCCACAGGGATCTATCATTGGGCCATTACTATTCTCTATATACATAAATGATCTTCCATCTGCCACAAGTGAAAGCCAGGCAATTTTATATGCAGATGACACAGCTGTTATTTATAGCTCTGAGAAAATAAGTGAAATACAGCAGGTTCTCTCTACAGATCTTATTCTGATTGGCAAGTGGCTGGTCAAAAACAAATTGACTTTGAATGTAAAAAAGACCAAAAGTATGCTTTTTGGCACACCAACCATGATGAAGAGAGCTGACCCTCTCATTCTCCATTATGACTCACATGATATAGAACAGGTTCATGTTTTTAGGTACCTTGGGGTGCTTTTGGACAGTACCTTAACTTTCAAAGACCATTTATCTATGATTTGCAAGAAAATATCCTGCCGTCTTGGGATACTTGGGAGGGTTAAGAAGTATCTTCCACACAAATACAGGATTATGGTGTACAATAGTTTGATAAGCCCCCACTTTGATTATGCTAGTTGTACCTGGTCTAACACCTGTGCCAAGTATAAAAAATGTCTGGTATCTCTGCAAGGAAGAGCTGGTCGAATTATTCTAGATCTTCCTAGGACTGCACCTACAGCTGATGTTCTCTCAGCTCTATCCTGGATCCCTATAGAGCAAAGATGGAATTATCACCGTCAGGTTTTTATGCATAAAATCCACATAGCAGCTGCTCCTGACTATCTCTGTGACAAGTATGCCCATGTCTCCTCGAGTGAATCTGCCACAAGAGCTTCTACCTCTGGTGGTTTCTGCCTTCCACATTCCAACACTATTTGGGGGAGACGTCGTCAAACTTGCCATGGGGTTAATCAATGGAATGCACTGCCTCGGCATATTCGTATGTGCAATAACACTGATACCTTTAAAAATAAACTAAAATGTGCAATTAAAAATGGCCTGGCTTTCTGGAATCTTTGAAATCGAATTAGATTTTTATTTTTATATATATATATTTTTTATATATTTTTTATTTTTTTATTTTTTTATTTTTTTATTTTTTTTTTTTTTTTATTTTTTTTTTTTTTTTTTTTTATTTTTATTTTTTTATATTTTTTATATTTTTATATCTATATCTTCTGTATTTATTTATGTGTTCTGTTTGTTATATTTTGTATGTTTTATATGTGCAGGGATCCTGGGGAGAACACTGGTTTACCAGTGACAGGACCCCTGGTTACGAATAAAGTTAATAAAAATAAAAAAAATAAATCGTTGCCATGGTAAAACCATAACAAGACATGAAATTTCTTTTTGGAAAGAAACGCGTGAGACGCCGATGCAGCAGCCACTAGCACAATTGCTCAACGAACAATCCTTAAGGGACGGTGACTGTAACAATCAGTTACTAACATTTCTTAAATTTTTGATCAAATTTCAGCATATGATAAAAACAGAATTGGCCTGAAGCTGAATACAAATTTAGAGTTTAAAGCAAGGATGTAATTGCAATAGCCCATGCAGCTCCTAACTAATGATCAAACAATTCACAAACTGTTTCTTTCAATGTCACATGTATGATGTGGGCTACTCGATCGTAACTCATAGGCTTATTTAACTGGTAACTGACAAACCCATTCTTGTGACTGAAGTGATGAATGAAACTTCAAATTCTAACAGTAACACATGTTATCAAGTAGTACTACTAGTTCCTCTCCCCATTCCGCATTATGTTAGCCTTGGGCAGTTAAGCCTACACTAGTAGTAGTAGCATGGTGGGCTCATGATTGACGCACTTAAGGATTTGATTAACGATGTCTGTCAACGAAAATCCAAATCACTCAACTGTATGCGTTTTTCATATGTGTAGTTCCTCAAAATGTAATAATCTCAAAATGTTTATTGTTGTCACTACACAATGTACAATTGAGCAGAATTTGACCACAAAATGTCTGCTGTGTCAAGTTCTTTCATACCCCTAAATTGATATTTGTCTGTTGGTTAACTGTAGTGTAGGCCTAAGTATACATTCGTTGACTTTGGATGCTGTTTGCTATGCTCTGGGCCTCTAAGCTCAGACAGGTCAGGTCCCAGAAAGTAGTGGTATCATACTGAGGTAATTTGGGTTATTTTCAAGGAGTAAGATTTCCAAATGCCAGTATTACTAGTATGACTAATACTAATAACACTTAACTAAGTAACAACTAACCCTAACACACAATGTTGGGTCGTTCTCTGATGTAATTCTTACAAAGTGGATATATAGGCCTGGTGGAAGGTAGCAGCCACTAAGAGCAGACACTAACAGCAGCCACTAAGGAAAAAAGGACAGTAAGACATGACACACAGTACTACAACTGCGGTCGTGTGTGTTTGTTATAATCAGTGTTACCAGCGACAGTTGACGAAAAAACGCTAGATTGGCGAAAATAAAACCCCAAACGCGCTGTATATACTTAATGTGTAATGATCAGAAAATGAGTTTTTTTCCAAAATCGATTAACTTTAGTTATGGAGCCTACTAGGATGTCCGGTTAGCACCACATTGAAGTAGAAAGGTTCCTCTTTTACGTGGTTACCTATACTATCGGTAACAAAAATGATTTCTTGACCAAAAGTGACCTTGAAGTTTTAACCCCGTGACAGACCCTTCTCTAAACGCGCTGTATATACGTTATGTGCAATGATCAGAAAAATGGTGAATTTTTATTTTTTTCAAAATCGATTTACTTTAGTTATGGAGCCTACTAGGATGTCCGGATAGCACCACATTGAAGTAGAAAGGTCCCTCTTTTACGTAGTATACCTCTACTATCGGTGACAAAAATGATTTCTTGACCAAAAGTGACCTTGAAGTTTTAACCCCGTTACAGACCCTTCTCTAAACGCGCTGTATATACGTTGTGTGTAATGATCAGAAAAATGGTTAATTTTTATTTTTTTCAAAATCGATTAACTTTAGTTATGGAGCCTACTGGCATGTCCGGTTAGCACCACATTAAAATAGACAGGTTCCTCTTTCACGTGATATACCTCTAATATCGGTAACAAAAATGATTTCTTGACCAAAAGTGACCTTAAATTTTTAACCCCGATCCGGACATCTCTAAACGCGCTGTATATAAACCAAATGTGTAATGATCAGAAAAATGGTTAATTTTTATTTTTTTCAAAATCGATTAACTTTAGTTATGGAGCCTACTGGCATGTCCGGTTAGCACCACATTAAATTACAAAGGTTCCTCTTTCACGTGGTATACCTCTACTATCGGTAACAAAAATGATTTCTTGACCAAAAGTGACCTTAAAGTTTTAACCCCGATCCGGACATCTCTAAACGCGCTGTATATACGTAATGTGTAATGATCAGAAAAATGGTTAAATTTTATTTTTTTCAAAATCGATTTACTTTAGTTATGGAGCCTACTAGGATGTCCGGTTATCACCACATTAAAGTAGAAAGGTTCCTCTTTCCCGTGGTATACCTCTACTATCGGTAACAAAAATGATTTCTTGACCAAAAGTGACCTTGAAGTTTTAACCCCGATCCGGACATCTCTAAACGCGCTGTATATACGTAATGTGTAATGATCAGAAAAATTTATGATTTTTATTTTTTTCAAAATCGATTTACTTTAGTTATGGAGCCTACTAGGATGTCCGGTTAGCACCACATTAAAGTAGAAAGGTTCCTCTTTCCCGTGGTATACCTCTACTATCGGTAACAAAAATGATTTCTTGACCAAAAGTGACCTTGAAGTTTTAACCCCGATCCGGACATCTCTAAACGCGCTGTATATACGTAATGTGTAATGATCAGAAAAATTTATGATTTTTATTTTTTTCAAAATCGATTTACTTTAGTTATGGAGCCTACTAGGATGTCCGGTTAGCACCACATTAAAGTAGAAAGGTTCCTCTTTCACGTGGTATACCTCTACTATCGGTAACAAAAATGATTTCTTGACCAAAAGTGACCTTAAAGTTTTAACCCCGATCCGGACATCTCTAAACGCGCTGTATATACGTAATGTGTAATGATCAGAAAAATGGTTAATTTTTATTTTTTTCCAAATCGATTTACTTTAGTTATGGAGCCTACTAGGATGTCCGGTTAGCACCACATTAAAGTAGAAAGGTTCCTCTTTTACGTGGTATACCTCTACTATCGGTAACAAATATGATTTCTTGACCAAAAGTGACCTTAAAGTTTTAACCCCGATCCGGACATCTCTAAACGCGCTGTATATACGTAATGTGTAATGATCAGAAAAATTTATGATTTTTATTTTTTTCAAAATCGATTTACTTTAGTTATGGAGCCTACTAGGATGTCCGGTTATCACCACATTAAAGTAGAAAGGTTCCTCTTTCCCGTGGTATACCTCTACTATCGGTAACAAAAATGATTTCTTGACCAAAAGTGACCTTGAAGTTTTAACCCCGATACAGACCCTTCTCTAAACGCGCTGTATATACGTTATGTGTAATGATCAGAAAAATTTATGATTTTTATTTTTTTCAAAATCGATTTACTTTAGTTATGGAGCCTACTAGGATGTCCGGTTAGCACCACATTAAAGTAGAAAGGTTCCTCTTTCCCGTGGTATACCTCTACTATCGGTAACAAAAATGATTTCTTGACCAAAAGTGACATTAAAGTTTTAACCCCGATCCGGACATCTCTAAACGCGCTGTATATACGTAATGTGTAATGATCAGAAAAAAGGTTAATTTTTATTTTTTTCAAAATCGATTTACTTTAGTTATGGAGCCTACTAGGATGTCCGGATAGCACCACATTAAAGTAGAAAGGTTCCTCTTTCCCGTGGTATACCTCTACTATCGGTAACAAAAATGATTTCTTGACCAAAAGTGACCTTGAAGTTTTAACCCCGATCCGGACATCTCTAAACGCGCTGTATATACGTAATGTGTAATGATCAGAAAAATTTATGATTTTTATTTTTTTCAAAATCGATTTACTTTAGTTATGGAGCCTACTAGGATGTCCGGTTAGCACCACATTAAAGTAGAAAGGTTCCTCTTTCCCGTGGTATACCTCTACTATCGGTAACAAAAATGATTTCTTGACCAAAAGTGACCTTGAAGTTTTAACCCCGATCCGGACATCTCTAAACGCGCTGTATATACGTAATGTGTAATGATCAGAAAAATTTATGATTTTTATTTTTTTCAAAATCGATTTACTTTAGTTATGGAGCCTACTAGGATGTCCGGTTAGCACCACATTAAAGTAGAAAGGTTCCTCTTTCACGTGGTATACCTCTACTATCGGTAACAAAAATGATTTCTTGACCAAAAGTGACCTTAAAGTTTTAACCCCGATCCGGACATCTCTAAACGCGCTGTATATACGTAATGTGTAATGATCAGAAAAATGGTTAATTTTTATTTTTTTCAAAATCGATTTACTTTAGTTATGGAGCCTACTAGGATGTCCGGTTAGCACCACATTAAAGTAGAAAGGTTCCTCTTTCACGTGGTATACCTCTACTATCGGTAACAAAAATGATTTCTTGACCAAAAGTGACCTTAAAGTTTTAACCCCGATCCGGACATCTCTAAACGCGCTGTATATAAACCAAATGTGTAATGATCAGATATACGGCGCGTTTGGAGATATACCACGTAAAAGAGGAACCTTTCTACTTTAATGTGGTGCTATCCGGACATCCTAGTAGGCTCCATAACTCAAGTAAATCGATTTTGAAAAAAATAAAAATTAACCTTTTTTCTGATCATTACACATTACATATATACAGCGCGTTTAGAGAAGGGTCTGTATCGGGGTTAAAACTTCAAGGTCACTTTTGGTCAAGAAATCATTTTTGTTACCGATAGTAGAGGTATACCACGGGAAAGAGGAACCTTTCTACTTTAATGTGGTGCTAACCGGACATGCCAGTAGGCTCCATAACTAAAGTTAATTGATTTTGAAAAAAATAAAAATTAACCATTTTTCTGATCATTACACACTTCGTATATACAGCGCGTTTAGAGATGTCCGTGACGGGGTTAAAACTTTAAGACCACTTTTGGTCAAGAAATCATTTTTGTTACCGATAGTAGAGGTATACCACGTAAAAGAGGAACCTTTCTACTTTAATGTGGTGCTAACCGGACATGCCAGTAGGCTCCATAACTAAAGTTAATCGATTTTGAAAAAAAGTAAAATTAACCATTTTTCTGATCATTACACACTACGTATATACAGCTCGTTTAGAGATGTCCGAATCGGGGTTAAAACTTTAAGGTCACTTTTGGTCAAGAAATCATTTTTGTTACCGATAGTAGACGTATACCACGTGAAAGAGGAACCTTTCTACTTTAATGTGGTGCTAACCGGACATCCTAGTAGGCTCCATAACTAAAGTTAATCGATTTTGAAAAAAATAAAAATTAACCATTTTTCTGATCATTACACACTACGTATATACAGCGCGTTTAGAGATGTCCGAATCGGGGTTAAAACTTTAGGGCAATTTGTGGTCAAGAAATCATTTTTGTTACCGATAGTAGAGGTATACCACGTGAAAGATGAACCTTTCTACTTTAATGTGGTGCTAACCGGACATGCCAGTAGGCTCCATAACTAAAGTTAATCGATTTTGAAAAAAAGTAAAATTAACCATTTTTCTGATCATTACACACTACGTATATACAGCTCGTTTAGAGATGTCCGAATCGGGGTTAAAACTTTAAGGTCACTTTTGGTCAAGAAATCATTTTTGTTACCGATAGTAGACGTATACCACGTGAAAGAGGAACCTTTCTACTTTAATGTGGTGCTAACCGGACATCCTAGTAGGCTCCATAACTAAAGTTAATCGATTTTGAAAAAAATAAAAATTAACCATTTTTCTGATCATTACACACTACGTATATACAGCTCGTTTAGAGATGTCCGAATCGGGGTTAAAACTTTAGGGCAATTTTTGGTCAAGAAATCATTTTTGTTACCGATAGTAGAGGTATACCAAGTGAAAGATGAACCTTTCTACTTTAATGTGGTGCTAACCGGACATGCCAGTTGGCTCCATAACTAAAGTTAATCGATTTTGAAAAAAAGTAAAATTAACCATTTTTCTGATCATTACACACTACGTATATACAGCTCGTTTAGAGATGTCCGAATCGGGGTTAAAACTTTAAGGTCACTTTTGGTCAAGAAATCATTTTTGTTACCGATAGTAGACGTATACCACGTGAAAGAGGAACCTTTCTACTTTAATGTGGTGCTAACCGGACATCCTAGTAGGCTCCATAACTAAAGTTAATCGATTATGAAAAAAAATAAAAATTAACCATTTTTCTGATCATTACACACTACGTATATACAGCGCGTTTAGAGATGTCCGAATCGGGGTTAAAACTTTAGGGCAATTTTTGGTCAAGAAATCATTTTTGTTACCGATAGTAGAGGTATACCACGTGAAAGATGAACCTTTCTACTTTAATGTGGTGCTAACCGGACATGCCAGTAGGCTCCATAACTAAAGTTAATCGATTTTGAAAAAAAGTAAAATTAACCATTTTTCTGATCATTACACACTACGTATATACAGCTCGTTTAGAGATGTCCGAATCGGGGTTAAAACTTTAAGGTCACTTTTGGTCAAGAAATCATTTTTGTTACCGATAGTAGACGTATACCACGTAAAAGAGGAACTTTTCTACTTTAATGTGATGCTAACCGGACATGCCAGTAGGCTCCATAACTAAAGTTAATCGATTTTGGAGAAAAAAAATCATTTTTGGGATCATTACACATTAGATATACAGCGCGTTTAGAGATGCCCGAATCGGGGTTAAAACTTTAAAGTCACTTTTGGTCAAGAAATCATTTTTGTTACCGATAGTAGACGTATACCACGTGAAAGAGGAACCTTTCTACTTTAATGTGGTGCTAACCGGACATCCTAGTAGGCTCCATAACTAAAGTTAATCGATTATGAAAAAAAATAAAAATTAACCATTTTTCTGATCATTACACACTACGTATATACAGCGCGTTTAGAGATGTCCGAATCGGGGTTAAAACTTTAGGGCAATTTTTGGTCAAGAAATCATTTTTGTTACCGATAGTAGAGGTATACCACGTGAAAGATGAACCTTTCTACTTTAATGTGGTGCTAACCGGACATGCCAGTAGGCTCCATAACTAAAGTTAATCGATTTTGAAAAAAAGTAAAATTAACCATTTTTCTGATCATTACACACTACGTATATACAGCTCGTTTAGAGATGTCCGAATCGGGGTTAAAACTTTAAGGTCACTTTTGGTCAAGAAATCATTTTTGTTACCGATAGTAGACGTATACCACGTAAAAGAGGAACTTTTCTACTTTAATGTGATGCTAACCGGACATGCCAGTAGGCTCCATAACTAAAGTTAATCGATTTTGGAGAAAAAAAATCATTTTTGGGATCATTACACATTAGATATACAGCGCGTTTAGAGATGCCCGAATCGGGGTTAAAACTTTAAAGTCACTTTTGGTCAAGAAATCATTTTTGTTACCGATAGTAGAGGTATACCACGTGAAAGAGGAACCTTTCTACTTTAATGTGGTGCTAATCGGACTTCCTAGTAGGCTCCATAACTAAAGTAAATTGATTTTGAAAAAAAATAAAAATTATCCATTTTTCTGATCATTACACATTACGTATATACAGCGCGTTTAGAGATGTCCGAATCGGGGTTAAAACTTTAAGGTCACTTTTGGTCAAGAAATCATTTTTGTTACCGATAGTAGAGGTATACCACGTGAAAGATGAACCTTTTTACTTTAATGTGGTGCTAACCGGACATGCCAGTAGGCTCCATAACTAAAGTTAATCGATTTTGAAAAAAAGTAAAATTAACCATTTTTCTGATCATTACACACTACGTATATACAGCTCGTTTAGAGATGTCCGAATCGGGGTTAAAACTTTAAGGTCACTTTTGGTCAAGAAATCATTTTTGTTACCGATAGTAGACGTATACCACGTAAAAGATGAATCTGTCTTATTTAATGTGTTGCTAACCGGACATCCTAGTAGGCTCCATAACTAAAGTTAATCGATTTTGGAAAAATAAAATCATTTTTGGGATCATTACACATTCGATATACAGCGCGTTTAGAGATGCCCGACCGGGGTTAAAACTTTAAAGTCACTTTTGGTCAAGAAATCATTTTTGTTACCGATAGTAGAGGTATACCACGTGAAAGAGGAACCTTTCTACTTTAATGTGGTGCTAACCGGACATCCTAGTAGGCTCCATAACTAAAGTAAATTGATTTTGAAAAAAAATAAAAATTATCCATTTTTCTGATCATTACACATTACGTATATACAGCGCGTTTAGAGATGTCCGAATCGGGGTTAAAACTTTAAGGTCACTTTTGGTCAAGAAATCATTTTTGTTACCGATAGTAGACGTATACCACGTAAAAGATGAATCTGTCTTATTTAATGTGTTGCTAACCGGACATCCTAGTAGGCTCCATAACTAAAGTTAATCGATTTTGGAAAAAAAAAAATCATTTTTGGGATCATTACACATTCGATATACACCGCGTTTAGAGATGTCCGTATCGGGGTTAAAACTTTAAGGTCACTTTTGGTCAAGAAATCATTTTTGTTACCGATAGTAGACGTATACCACGTGAAAGAGGAACCTTTCTACTTTAATGTGGTGCTAACCGGACATGCCAGTAGGCTCCATAACTAAAATTAATCGATTTTGAAAAAAATAAAAATTAACCATTTTTCTGATCATTACACACTACGTATATACAGCGCGTTTAGAGATGTCTGAATCGGGGTTAAAATTTTAAGGCAATTTTTGGTCAAGAAATCATTTTTGTTACCGATAGTAGACGTATACCATGTGAAAGATGAACCTGTCTACTTTAATGTGGTGCTAACCGGACATGCCAGTAGGCTCCATAACTAAAGTTAATCGATTTTGAAAAAAATAAAAATTAACCATTTTTCTGATCATTACACACTACGTATATACAGCGCGTTTAGAGATGTCCGAATCGGGGTTAAAACTTTAAGGCAATTTTTGGTCAAGAAATCATTTTTGTTACCGATAGTAGAGGTATACCACGTGAAAGAGGAACCTTTCTACTTTAATGTGGTGCTAACCGGACATCCTAGTAGGCTCCATAACTAAAGTTAATCGATTTTGAAAAAAAACAATCATTTTTTGGATCATTACACATTAGATATACAGCGCGTTTAGAGATGTCCGTATCGGGGTTAAAACTTTAAGGCCACTTTTGGTCAAGAAATCATTTTTGTTACCGATAGTAGAGGTATACCACGTGAAAGAGGAACCTTTCTACTTTAATGTGGTGCTAACCAGACATGCCAGTAGGCTCCATAACTAAAATTAATTGATTTTGAAGAAGAAGAAAAAAAAATCAATATTTTAAAACGTTTAGGCCACTTTTGGTCAAAAAAATCGGTTTTGTTACCCATAGTAGGTATTACACGTGAAAGAAGAAATTGTTTTCTTTGATTTGATGCTAACCGGACCTCCTAACTAGGTCGATAACTCAAATTAACCGATTTTGAAATAATAATACGTTTGGATCATAACACATTACCGCGCGTTTCGAGCTAATTTTCCCATTTGCATCCCACTCCTGTTAGGATCGAACGGTTTGTAGCCATCGAATTTCAATAAATCAAAGTGTTACTGGCTGTTTTTTCATACCACTTGTAAGAGGAATAACTTAACATCGTCATTGTACCCCTCTTGACTGTTGCATATTCTCATAAATTAATTGTTTAGACATTTGAAAAAAAAGAAAAAAAATGGTATAAAAATTGCCGCCATTTACGCCTTTCTCCACAAGATTTGGTAGGATCACAAGTTTCAGTTCAATATGGATGCAGATTTCGTCCACCATTAAATTCCAAAATTATATTACATGAAAGAGCAACAACTCATCTCTCATATGGTGCAATTATTGGCATTTTACAGTATTCATAGCGTTAATTATTATCGCTTTAAAACAGGTACGAAAAAGTAGCAGTCTTGTTATTGTCCGCTAATTTAGGCTGCCCTTAGTGGCTGCTGGGGATCAACTTTCCCGCCACAGCGTACCCAGCGCTCGTCACAGTGTACAAACATCAGTGGCCAACGGCGTGTAACGTTGATGTATACACTATTGGCTGCTGTTAGTGGCTGCTGTTAGTGGCTGCTACGTTCAAACAGGTGATATATAGCCGTCAGACGGTTCCCGATCAGCGTTACCAGCGACAGTTGACGAAAAAACGCTAGATTTGCGAAAATAAAACCCTAGAAAACGCTAACTGGTAGTTTCCCTAACATTCGTGTTGTTTGGAGTCAATTTAGCACAGATTCGTAGGATGATTGGTCACCGATCACAAAATAGATTTTGAATAGTTGATTTGAGTGATAGTCTGACCCAGAAAATTTGAAAAAAAAATATGGAAATTTTCGGTAGGAAATTCCGAAGATTGGGCAAAAATACTCAAAATAAATTTGGATGGGTCTCCAAGTAAGAATTTTGTCTAAAAAATCTGAAAAGTGGTCAATTTTTGGTAAATTTAACCAGTTTTAGGCAAAAAACGGTAGAATTACCAAAATTAGAAAAAACGTGCGCTAGAACCCCACAAATGACTAAAAACGCTAGATCTAGTGTAAAAACGCTAACTCTGGTAACACTGTTCCCGATTCCAGTTGACTATTTATTTCTGTCTGACATGCGCAGTTATCAATCTTGCGGACTTTTATTTATTTATTTTTTTTTTTTCAGTTTTTTATTTTTTATTATTCATTTTTCTTTCATTTTTTTTTTTTTTTGTTCTGTTTTGAAGTGACGGCTAAATAGTAAACTGGAATTGGGAACTGTCTGACGGCTATATATCAACTGCCTAATTTTTAAGTTTTGAACTTAGATTTCCCACTCTGCATACCGTAGCTAACGTTAGGCCTACCCTATGCAATTCTCGATATCGTAGTCTGTAACTGTAATCTGGTTTAGTATCAATGAGATGCCATTTGGCAGTTAACCTGCCGTTGGCTATGTCTAACACATGTTAGGTCTTCGTCCTAGCCTGTAGTAACGGCTAAAGTACGTTTGACTTATTTCCAATTTCACTAGGATAACTTCGCCTAGGCTAATTAGACTACGTCTATACTATAAGCTTACTTACCTTGATTATAGAATCAATCGGATAATTAAATAGCCGATATGTAGACCTAATTATCTATAGTTTTACTTTTACGGCACCTTACTGGCGGAAATGGAAGAGGAGATATTGTAAAGAGTATAGTATAGTCAGTATTGCGAAGTTCGCCATACTGCGAAGTTCGGGCACCCTAAGAAATACACGATTTTCACCATGAAAACCTACAGGAAGAGCCAAATTTCACCACAAAGTACGAAGCTACAGTTATTTTCTCTCCAAAATGACCCGTGTGCAAGAAATTACTTACATATTTGTCAATAAAATGACGAAGATCTATGAAGTCTGTTATAATTACTGAAAGAGCAACAGCGCCACCAATTTTTACCAGCGCCACACTGTAGGTTGCGTGGCCGAAATTCGCAATACTCTAGCAAGAAATACCAGTTCCACAATCACGAAGAATCTTCTTGGAAAACAACGTGAAAACAGTTTGCAGGAAAGAAAGTTTGGCCGTGTATCGTACTATAACAAAATTCTCCCACCATATGAAGTATATTTTCAAATGATTTATACCAGAAGATTTAGTTTTGGGGTGTTTTAAGTCTTAAGTGGGCGAACTTCGAAGTCACCATCCTACTATTACTAGTAGGCTACCAAAGATAATTCACCTTCCGAAGGTTGAATATCTTGCTAGGACTACGCCAGAGCCTTAAACGTATGTGGCTAGGCTCTGGAGTAAGCGCGCGATGTAGTGCATTGTTTTGTTGGTTCAAAGTTTGAACATAAATGGTGGCGTTATTTAGAAAACTTGTAGAAACTTCTGTTATTTTCTGTGCCTTTGGTCCTGCAATGAATAGTAAGATTGTCCTTATATACAAATATATAGCAAGATTCAATTGGGATAGGGTGGGATACGCTGATCAAAAACAGATAAGAGCCATTTATATGATTAATTTTGACTCCTGCATCGTCCCGACATCGTTTTAAGTAGGAACAATACGTCAGTGTTTGTCTCTCAATCACAGTGTTTCCGCATTACATTGGATACAAACTGACGTCACCGACTAAATATCCCAACCCTCTGATGATGGTAAGCAACTTACAGGTTACATGGAATCGGAGCAACACAGTAGAGGATTGTGTGTGTTAGGGGAGGGCTGGTTAAATCTGTTAAGATAGCGTCAACCGTTTTTACTTTCTCGCAATCTCTCTTGATTAGATCTAATCTGTGATCTTGAGCAGTACTTTTGATCTATTTATTTTTAATCTTTATTAATGTACTCCAATACAACACCGGAAGTGTCCCTTAAATCATTCTCCAGCCATAAGTAAATTATTTTCAGACAACTGTATTGCGAATAAAGATGTCACACCACAGTGGCTGAGGCTATATGTAATAACGAGGACTCAACTATCAGTTTTGCTTATACTGTTAAACTTGAATATGATGGAAACTCAATCATGTGACTCCTTCCATTGGTTGAAGTTGTCAAGATGACGTACTTGAGAGATACGTTCTAGCTATATTTTACTTTTGCCACAATTACCGTTAAAGGAAAGATAAACCTACTTAGTCATGACATAATCCGATATGCCCTGTATATCTCACACCATTCTAGTAGCGTAGATAAAATTTGCAGGAGAAAAAGCGACTTGCGACTATCATTTAAAGTCTTAAAATGACTGAAGATTGGGAACTTCATTTACTTGATTTATAATGTTGTTAGGACATTCCCAGATGGTTTCGGCGGAGGGGACCTCGTTAGGTAGAAGTAAATGATTCAACTCTAAAAATGAAAATCAGTATAATGTGCCAAGGCCTAAAATAATAAGTCAGGTAGATTATAACATATATACATATATATATATATATATATATATATATATATATATATATATATATATATATATATGCTGCCTTATCGCATTTTTTTTATGTTGTTTTATTTGGATCTTCTTTGACATGCTCTGGTGAATGAAAAGTCGTTGGTGACTGAAAATGTCGAGTACGGAAATAATCATAAATATTTTGTCCTGTGGGATATAGACAAATGTGTTAGATTCAAACAATGAGTCAGATCCCTCGGCAGGCATTGGTTAGTTTCAGTAAAAAATGGAAACAAAGGGAAAATATCAGCACATAGAGATGCCGCAACTACGTATCGTAAATATTTAATACTTACGTCATGACTTGATGCTATCTGCAGGAGTTGAATGGTCGATCTCTGGAGTAACTTGGTGTCACTCTCTTAAAATGTTAGACTGAAGAATTCAGTCTTCTTTGAGACTGAAATTTTTTTCAGTGTTATACACTGAGTTTAGACTGAGAAACACTCTACTTAGACTGTATTATCAGTTACACCGTTCAGTCGCTGTTTTGGACTGATTTTATTAACCAATCAGCTAATCACATGTGGCATGTCATCTTACCATTTTCAGTCTCTGTATTCCACTGAAAAATGTATCCAATCAGAGAACAGAAATGCGCCTACGTCATCCGAAAACTTGCAAATACGCCGCAAAAAAATAAGTGTGACAACGAGCGCTACAACTTGTGTACATATATACTACTATATTCTTCGCTTAGCCAGGTACTCGCTGTACTGTACGTACGCACGCCGTACACACAGCTAGGCATGAAAGAGACAGACGACCGTGTGTCTAAGCTAGAGTAAAGGTTATAAATTAGCAATGGCTGAGTATTTAAGAACTTTTCTTACAAATAAAGGTTTCCACGAAGAAGTGATAACAGTGTTCGAGGGTATGTATGTATGTTTTTTGTTGTTTTCCAATTAATACAGAATAAAAGCTTGGCAGTTCGTAACGTTAGTTATTCTAGGCTTGTGCGCGAGGTAGGCCTAGCTAGGCTGTACTATAGCAAATAGGGCCTAGGCTGTTGTTATAATTGGTGGGGCCTATTAACACGATCGTCGGGCGAATAAGCACGCCGGTCTGCATATGTACCCGATCGTCGGGCAAATCAGCCCGCCTGTCCTGCGTATGTACCCGATCGTCGGGCAAATCAGCCCGCCTGTCCTGCATATGTACCCGATCGTCGGGCGAATAAGCACGCTTGTCCTGCAGTAAGTACTCGATCGTCCCAAAATGAATCTAGGCTAGGTTAACCTCATAACAAATACTTGGACATAATAATGCTCAAGAAATTGCAAAACACAGTACTATCATGCATAGATTGTAAGCACCCTTAATTATTTGAAAAATGTAGTGACTGCTACAGCCATTACAGCATGAAGCTATCACGGTACCAGATCGTTGGGCAAATTAGCCCGCCTGTCCTGCATATGAACCCAATCGTCGGGCGAATAAGCACGCTTGTCAGGACTGCAATATGTACTCGATCGTCCCAAATGAATCTAGGCTAGGTTAACCTCATAACAAATACTTGAACATAATAATGCTCAAGAAATTGCAAAACACAGTACTATTATGCATAGATTGTAAGCACCCTTAATTATTTGAAAAAATGTAGTGACTTCTACAGCCATTACAGCATGAAGCTAACACGATTCTGTTAAACCATTACCATTGTATTTAAATCATGTGGAAACTGGAAAAGAATTGGTATGCTTTTGTTATTTTATTAAACATATAGTGGGCCATCAGTCTTTATTATAAGATTTTACAGTAATATTACCATTCACTAATGTTATGAAATCAGTTTCTTTTACAAGCAGATAGACATATTAGTAGGCTAAAATGTAAATCATATTCCTTGTTCACTGGTTTTCTATGCTGATGTAATGGAATCAGGAGATGTCATGAACAATTTATCCTTAAAAAGAGAAATTTCTGAAAACAACTAACAACAAACCTTGCTTGGTAACCATGTACCTGCCAAAATCAACATGATAACCCATAAATGTTAGGTTGAATTTGAATCCACCTTCACATAACACATCTCACCCGCCATGGATGACATATTGCTGCCTATCGTGAATTGATATATCTCCTTTGTACAATGCCAGTCATGTTCTTGTTTCTCCATTCTCTCCTAAATATTATTCTAGTCTAGTCTCTCTACCTCTCAACATATCTTTTTTTAAGAATGTTTTGATTTATACCATATTGCTTGTCCTTTATCACATTTATTTTTATCTTCACCAAACAGGAGGGCACAGATATTGAGAGTGCAGCACAGGGCAGACAAGGACAATATTGACAGCCTTTCATCCTATCTCTCGGACCAGAATTGAACCCCAAACAATTCTTCATTGTGGCAGATAAACTGGCCATTCCAGCTGGGACAGAGGCGTAGAACATACATTTAACATAGACTATGCTCCCCCTCTACAACACTAGTTTTGTGTATGGAATTTTGCAACCAACAGAAGTGAAGTCTCTCGTCCGTATCCATGCCACATCTATAAGGGCAGCCAGCATGGAGTTACTTCAAGGAGTGAATGTTACTTTTTTATTGCTCTGTAGTCCGGAACCACGTGTGTCAGCATGGAGTAGCTTTAAAAGGGTGTGAAGACTAGCGCAAAAAGAACGTCTAATGCCGGTAATCTGACCTAGTTTCGAATGAGGTGTAACAGAAGTGTTAGACACTGCCATCGATCCCAGAAAATACAAACACAGCTTGCTACCGTCGGTAATTAGACACTAGTGTACAGTCAGTACATACAGCTACGGTCAATACCCACATTACAGTGTATAAACGATACAGCGATGAACATCTCAGGTCCAGCTAAAGATATCAAGGTATCACGTTTCATTACTGTCTGTCTTTTTTAGCGACACGAACAAACATCACTTGCAAGCAACAGAAAGTTAACTTTTTCAGATGGCTGCATGCTGTTTGGGACAAATCTTCAATGCCTTTAAGGAGTAACTAACACATACCCTAAAACGTTAAATTGATTACCCGGAGTTTACAAACAGTTTTATATGAATAGGGAGGGCTCCAGAAATAAATATTTAATTGATTTTTGGTTTTTAAAAATGTTTTTTAATGATACTGATCTAATTATGAATGTAATTAAACAAACACCTAGTTGCCAAAAAAACTTTGTTGTATGATTTTTCGAGCATGTTATTTTAATGTTTACTTTAATGTTCCTACATTTCACTGCACTCACTATGTTGAAGGTTTATTTAATTAAGCAATTAATTAAGCTAATATTATTTATTGTGCACAATATTCCATAATTTGTTCCATGAAAAGTAAGTAACCTGATTATTATAAAGTCAGTAACTGTAGAAAATTCCATTTGAGAATATCCTTTCCTCATTATTCCCCCCCCCCATTTTTTTTAAATTTTAGTGATGTAATGAGTCAAAACTGTTTTCAATTTTTTAGTCGACTCTCGAGTGACATTTCTTTTTCAGCTAGAGGCCGACATTAAAGGATTCACGTGAGATAATTTATAAAACTTTAAAATTTGATTGAAATCCCAATCAAAATCACTATATATGATTACTATCAGAAAGTTAAGAAATAATTGAGGGTGGTATAATAGTCACATGTACTGTTTTTGCATACAAATTTGCTTAATATGAATGCCATATCATGAAATCGTGAATGCAGTATATAATAGTTCATGTTTATCTAATAGCCATTATGAAGTTTGTGCCATTCTGTCAACTGCTTGCTTGTAACATTTTGTTTTGTGTGTGCTGGATAATGACTTTCAGCAATCGCCAATCTATATCATTGAAACACAAAGTATTAAATGTTCACCGCACTGATATATAGTTTGACCATTCCTAATATTTTATAAATAACCTGCTGAAAATTTGTCATATGTTTCCCCCATTTTGAAATCATTCTAAGAAAATTGTTGCTACTATACATTAATGATTCACAACTGGAAAAAGGCAATGTACCAGATCCATTGTACTATCGTCGTGTTTCCATCATATCCCTTTTGTAAAGGCAGGATCGTATAGTTACTATATCCTTTTACAGTGGAAAATTTAAAGTTCAGTGAGATCGGGAGATGGGATCAGCTGGGTATATAACCACTCAATTTACAGCTGTGTTGTCAATGAATTCCAGGGTATTACCACCTGGTGGTGACATACAAAGAATTTAAAGTGCTTTCTGTTACAGTGGTGTTGCCAGACATTTGAATCTTGGTTGGTGATATGTCTATTTGTGAATTCCTTCTCGGGGAGGGGTTGCCCAGGCCACCCATTGGCGACACCACTGATCTGTTCTCAGCTCACCTAATCCTTTCCAAAAAAATTAAAGAACATTTTAGATCCAGGCCCAATTCAAGCAGAAATTTGACAGATTAATATTGAACTGAAAATATGTCACTGTTATGTAAAGTATCTTTATAATTTGAACGTTTGTTGCAAAGATAACATGTTTTGTTGAACATCCCTCAGAATATTGTAGTTTTGATTTCTGTTTTTTTTTAATATATTAAAAATTATATAAGAATATATAAGTGGGTTAGTGGGAATAAAATTACTGTTCGGTGGATATTGACAATTATATTTCTTAATGGAATACCATTTTTAATGTACTTTGTGTGTGACTGTCACAATGATTTTCTGGTCTTCATAGCCTAACATGATTGGATGTGAAGGTGAAGTAACTCCATGAAGTAGCACCTTTCAGTAAATTCCCCTGCATTAACAGATCATTGAATGTTGTCTTGATGACCTTAACTGCATCTTTATTGAAGAATTCCAGCACTTAGCCAACACGGAGGATCTATAGAAAAGCTTGTTCAATCCAGAATTTGCAATTTATAAACTTGACAGTATAGCTGTGATGTGTAATAATTCAGTCTAAAGGACCGACTGTTCAGTCTGATATCAGTCTTATAGACTGAAAGTATTCAATCTTATTAAGACTGGTGCTGCAATAAATCAGTCTAAACTGCTGACTGTTCAGTCTAAAGTGGTTTGATTTTCAGTCTATTAGACTGAAGAGTATTTAGTCTAATTAAGACTGACCTTCAGTCTTTACATTTCAGACTGGAATTCAGTCTAAGTAGTCTGATCCCTTATCCCATCCATCATTAGACTGAAATTTCAGTCGATTAGACTGAAATTTCAGTCTCTCATTTTAAGAGAGCATCCTCGCTGATTAGTAGTCCCTTAGAACACAGCTCTTTAACAGTCTCCATGATGCCATCAAACTTTCCACTTTGTTCCAGGATACAAAGAATGGCAAACTTATCACCACCGTTCTTGCTCTTCAAGTATTCGATGATATTACTCCCAGCTCCAGAGTTTAGTCCACAAGCAAATCGAAAGACGTACTGGAGGTCAAATGGATCCATCTTACCGAGACTTGGTTCTAGTTCAGCTGGATCTTTCACACCTGCAGCGATGCCCGTCACATGAAACGATGCGAACCATTCACAAAATATTTTATGGTAAAAACTGACCTCAGTCTTGGTCTTGATGTTCTTACCGGGAGTATCTGGTCCATCTGTAACAACAGAGACCTCCTCCTCTACTAAAATACCAACGCGGATGTGATGATTATAAAAGCCTTCACCTAGTCGTTTGATCAGCGACACTTTCTCCCAGACAATCTGTTGATTCTCTTTGCTGAGTCCTTCGAAAGCTACTTTACTAAGTTCCTCGTGGTTAGCTTCGAACATTGTTGCGTATCTTTCAACGTTGTATTCTTCTGCTTTGTTTCTTGTGTGATGGTGGAAACATCCCATCATGTAGCGAAAGAAATCAGTAACAGATTTGAATTTCTGAAAATCTTCCCTTTCATGTGTCATGTGAGAAAACATAGAAAAGAGGAGAGGAACCTGGCAGAGGTCATCAAGAATGACGTTTTCCTTGAGACTTTTCTTGACTTTAGCAACAGCCTGCTCATTATTTCCACAGACAGCCTTTCTGATGTACTCATCACGGGCAGCATCATCAAAACCAGTTAATTTAAATCGATTTGTATTGGATTTAACATATTCCTTTGGTAAGTACCTAGTTGTCAAGGTAACATCAGAGTCAGGAAACATCTGTAACATCATGATACGTCCCACGTCATTTTCTTTGTCCTTCTCTGGGTATTCATCATAACCATCTAACTGAAATGCAACTGACCTACAACTCTCTATTATTTCCCTAATGTCTCTTATCTTGATTCTTCTTTCGTCAGGTATTAGATACAATTTGATTGCTTTATATATGGACGTCACATTACCCATCTGTCTCAGCTTAAGTAGGATTAGAATCTCTACGTCATAGAGAGGGGAGTCCGGAACACCATTACACCAGTCATAGGCTAGCTGCAGCGTAAGAGTCGATTTTCCATACCCTGGTTCCCCTTCTATGATACGTCTGTTAGACCTCCTATGAGGATCGGTGAAAATCTTTTTGTATGATTCTAAACGTTCCCATTGTACAGCTTTATCATGTGACGCGGCTCCTCGAATCGACGCATTGACACCACTCTCTACAAAGACATTATCTACACAATAAAGTCTTTCTTGGATATAAGGAATAGGTTTTACTCCGTTATAATGGACTTTATATTTCTTCTTCAAAGCTGTTATCAGTATTTGTTTCTTATCTGTGAGAAAACGAGGGGGAATGAATAGTGAGTAATTTCCCAGTAATAAGGACTACTCTTATCGACAGCTGTATGTAAAGTTGTATTACGCTTATAAATTCAGACACCGTTTCTTTAGGAAGAAATCTGACTAGGCATGAGTAAGGTAAGGAAGCGAACATCGATAAAAAATGCAAAGAGCACTGCAAAATTGTAAATAGTATACTAAGGGCATTCGTCAACCTGCCAGTATATAAAACGTGGTTAGAGATTGTAGAAGTATACCTAGCTTTTTTTTAAGAAGACAGATATTATAGTTATTTATTCACGAACTGAAACTATATTATATTTTATAGTTTTAGCCCATTTGTGTTCTGATTTTTTGGGGGAAAGGGGGGGGGGTGGTTGGTTGTGGTTGGGGAATTGTTATAAGTAAGGAGTGAGGAGGGTACATGTAGCAGACATTGTTCGCTCTTTTCCACAAATGCTCTTAAAGTAAACATAATAGAATTGTATAGTTCTACATTAAAGAAGCAAGCAAAGCAAACTAGACATCGGAGTTTATTGTAACATTAAACTAATTATTAAGTATTAACGTTGTTCTTGTACCAGTTAAAAATAAAGAAGAATAGCAGACCGTACCTTCCAAAGTCTGTGGTTCCGCCATATCTTCAACAATTACTGATTCTTTTCTGATGGATCTTCGTTGCTCACCGACAAAAACGAAGTTCTTCTCGATGCTTGAAATTCTCCTTCGGTCTTTGTTGATGGAGCGGCTGACGTCACATCACCGTGGTAGGATGTTTATTACGTCATATTAGGCTTCTTCGTTGACTGACTCCTAGTCTTCCCTTTGAACCTTTATTTCCAATTTTGTATCGTGAATCTGTGAAATGTTTCAAATAAAAACGAAAACATGAAACATAATTTCGACGAATTCTGCAAAAAGATCTGTTTATCATTATTCTATGGGGTTGAAAAACAACCACTGAAAAATGATGTGTTAATAATGAACTCCAATCTGATAATTGAAAGTTGCATTTTGTGTTTTAAATCTCCCATAATGGTGGTATTAAACCTTACCTTTAAGGAAAATATTATGTGCCGATAATCTAGAAAAAAATCATTACAAATTACATAAGTCACTAACGTTGGATAAAAATAAAATAAAAACAATGTTGGGCAATATTTTAGAGATTATATCATGATGATTGAGGTTGATATACGTTTAAAAGCAAATGACTTACATGGACCATGATTTGTTAAGCCGATGTTAATAGAAACAATCCGTAAAGTAGGTCACAAACTTATGCTCATCATTAAAGTTAAAATAATTAATTTACTGTCTATATCGAAGGAGTGGTCGTCCTCTCCGTGATACGCGCTGTGCAATATGCACTGTGCAGATCAAAATGGCGTCTCTAAACGTATGATCGTATGACATCTGCACACTGCACGATCACTTCAAGAGCTAAACTCAAAGTTCATATTTGCATTCGTCGAACAGATTTAATAGTGTTTTATATGTTACACTTATCAATAGTTTTCCTTCATTCCTCGTGATCAATGTCGTACCTTTAAAGCAACATAACATGTTCTTGTTATATTAAATACGTTGTATTCCTTTTGGGTTTCTTGCGGTATGAGGTTAAGTTACCATTTCTAGTAAAGTCTCAGCGTACTTCTTTGTACTGTTCTGCGCACCTCGTCCTTATCCATAGAATTAACACGAAATGTGTTATATCACCTGTTAGATGATCCGTTAAATGTGGTCCAGTTAAATCACATTTTTATACATTAGATATATTAATCCGAAAAAAAGCGGAACCTCTAAAGGGTAGTACACGAATTTGTTGAACATTTGATCTATGAAAGAGAGTTATACAGAAATCATTAAAATGGTACTGTCCCATTGACTCATCGTTGCATTGATAACCTATGATATCAAAGAGACATTGTTACTTACTACTACAGACTCAAGTAGTAGTCTTACTGCATATATAACACTTTCGAACAATATTCAATTTAAGACGTGCAGGTAAATTGCTTCAATGCGTTAACAAGGTAACAATGTGTAGCAGTTATTGATCATGACTTACAAACATCGCTGTGTCGGCACAGTGAATTTCTTCAATTTTCACAGAAATGGTCTAGTAGAGGCCAACCACGTCATGAACGCAAATGATTTGATTACACCCTCTAATACACCTAGTTTTTATGTTACGTCATATTTAAGAGAGTGGAATGATTTCATCGTATTCATTAAAAGGTTTGCTATCAACATATATCCTCATACTAGTTGCAAAAACATTAATTTAAGGCTCTTCGAAACTCCCTAGACATATAGGAATGTTTTTTTGTGAAATTTTCTTAGTTATTAATGTTATTTGTATTTGTTCCGTTTCTGGCTGTTTCAAGTACCTTAAAATATCATAACATCATTAAATTAGATTGTCGATGAATAATAAAACACAAATATTTAGCCATAAAATTGTCATGAATCTTAATCCGCAGTTTATATTCAAGACCCTTAAATATGACGCTATGCTGACCTTTGACACTGTACTGATGGGTTTGGATCCTTACCTGCCGTACACTGGTACAATCTCCATAAAGATATTACAATGGTATCGTGTTGATATTGAATGCACAATGCCTGAGTTTATATATACGACACCAAATATTAACTACCTCAAAATATTGAAGTAACAAATTCCATCAAAAACGAAACTTGCAGAGAGAATATGCACATTATCTCTTATAACAATATAAAACCCGATAACAGGCACCGAACGTTGAAAAACTCTTCATAACGGTTTCCAAATCGGGTTGGTGGAAATCATGAATTATTGTGTGGTATACTTGCGCAAAAACTGACCGTAATGATCACAAGGTGTTAAATACACTTTACTATCGCCTACTCCGTCGTTCCCTTATTGAGCCATTCCAATTCAAATCTGGAGATAATTGATCGAGTTTAGGTAATATCAGATTTAATTTTGAGTCTTATTTGAAGAATGCTGCTTTTATCCTTCACTGTACAATGTGTAGTCCTTAATATAATTCACCATGCAGGATCAGATTCAGCTATTTTGAGTGTCCTCACCCCCATCTTTCAGCCCCATCGAGAAAAACATAAATAAAGAACGTGTTACTTCTTGTTTGTGTATCTGATTATAGTTCTAATTTAGTATATGTCTCAGAATGCATTATTTCAAGTCTGACATTTTCCTTCTTCCGTGTAAAGGACCCCAACATCCCTACATTGCAGCCGGCTTCAACGGTCCTTCTTGTTTAAAATACTATATCCGCCACTTCCATGTGATATATCATACCAATTTAGGAGCATGTTATGTTCGATCACTTCCTTAATATACAAGACCATACAACTTCAGTTCACAAAATTTGAATACAAAAAAAAAAAAACGGCATATGTGTTACCATCATAATCGCATTACGTCCTAATAATCTTCTCGTCAGACAACATTTATGACAAAGAAAACCTTAACACAATTAGTATACAAAGAACTTCGACTGGAAGACATTTGGTTTAGTTTGGCAACTATATGGCGCTGAGAAAGGAGGCCAGGCACGGTCCAATATTTGACGCCCATCCAACCCCTTATTTGTCTCAAAATCAAGGTCCTTGTAATATTTCACCCCCCCCCCTCCTTCTATCCTCTCTGTTACTTGTGAGCTCGTCTAAAAGACAACTTCCAATGTATATTATGCCTTAATAATCAGCAATAAAAACACAAAAAAATAAATAATTAAATAAGGAGTTTGTCAACTGAAGACAATTGAAAGGCAGTACTTTCTGAACATCATGTGGCGTTCGCATTCGATTCTGTCAGGCTGTGTAGTGGCTGGTCATGTGACATGTCAATATATTTTATGTCTGGTGTGCCATTTTACAGTTCATCAAACAGGTTATAATACTTATAATAAGCATGTCTGTTCATATATCCGGAGACCACTGAATCAAGATCATGATATTTTACTAACTGCCTATACTTTCTGTATACTAATGTGTCAGCTCATTTTCTGTCACAAAGCTGGCTTCATTTCATGTCGATCTACCTTCGACTGGTTTTAAGGGTGAAGGGGTGAGGTTGGGGCTGGTGGCTTCCGGTGGTAGCAGGAGTCATTGAAATAATTCATTAGAAAAAATGCGTATAATTTTTCTCATGACCTTTGAAAGGATTTATATGCACCGTGTAGATCTCATTATGCATTGCAGGTGCGTATCCAGGGGGGGGGGCGTTGGGGGCGCGCGCCCCCCGGGTAAGAAAAAGAGGAGAGAAAAAAAAAGAGAAGAAAAAAGGAAAAAAGAGGGGGGAAAAGAGGAGGAGGAGAGGAAGGAAGGGAAAAGAAAAGGAAGAAAGAGAGAAAAAGGAGAAAAGGAGGGAGTTAAAGAAAAACGCCAAGACACCGGGAAGAGAAAGAGGAACAGTGACATTATTACAGCGCTGATCCCTATTATATAAACAGGGTAGCCAGTGACGGATCAAGGATTTCGGAAGAGGCGTGTGCCTCACCCTACCCCTTACACCGACAACTCAATTGTTGACGTTTCCATTTTCTCAGTCTCTGACTCATGATCTATATATTCTATATATGGTCTATCATAACGCTTGTGTGTGTATATACGCCTTAATCAATTGTAGAACGGTGCTATGAAACCAACTGTGGCTGGTCTCGAACTCGACCGTGTCGTCGGGGAACATGACAAATTTCGGGAAGGGGGCGACCGCCCCCCCCCTTCAGCATATTTTTTTTTATGATATGGCTAGTAATTTCAAAATATAAAGTGCTTAGATGCAACTTACAAGGCCTGGAAAGTGTCATTTCCAGCGATCTGGGAGGCATTTTCGGCCAAAATTTGCTTGTACGCTTCGCGCCAACAAATGGTCCTGGGTAGTGCCATTTCCAGCGATCTGGGAGGCATTTTCGGCCAAAATTTTCGTATACGCTTCGCGCCAACTAATGGAGGAGCTACGCTTAGATAATTTGCCTACAGGCTTCGCCTTTTCCTTGGCAAATTCCTTGCTACGCGCCGGTTCGAATTTGTAAAGCAAACAGCAGATATCACATCATATCAGTGAGCATGAAAATGGCGTTCCAGGATGAACAGCCTCAAAATTGTCAGACTTGCCCGAAAAAAATAACCAAAAATTCCAACATGTTAATGTCAATATCATATAAACAAGCATCGGTTATTACATCAGATGCCATCGTGTACCTTACGGTCCGTGAAAGTTGCTCAGTATACCGCGGGATGCTAATGTAAACAACGAAATGTCTTATGTAGATGGAGAAAATCATCGAGGTCCAATTATGTTAAAACTCTCTTTTACATTAGTAATGGCGAATTAGGGGCTGCAGCCCCCACCCCCCGCCTCCTACGCCTATGTGTGTATTGTTCGGTTTCGGAAATATCTGCTATATTTTCATTTCCTTCAACCAAGTTTTATAATAGCCGTTATAAGAGGTTTTAATATTTGTACACCAAGAAATTAACTGTGTCTGAATTTTTGAAAATTTCTGACCGACATTCTTCATCACACGTCCCTCTACTCGTGCAATATTGACCGGTCTGTTAGGGGTTCAAGGAGTTTTAAAGGGCGGCGGAACCGGGGGCACAGGGGGCACGTGCCCCCCTCACTTTTCCTCAGGTTAAAAATGTGCCCTTTTTCTACATAAAAATTTAGGTGTCTCAAGTTAGCAAGAGGCCAGGGAACCAGAATGAACACTCGGGAAGGGCCGTTTCCGGCCATCTGAGGGGTTTGTAAAACCAAAAAAATTCTTGCACGCTCAGCGCCAACCGATGGTGGCGCTCCGCTCAGATAGTCGTGCATACAACTTTGCAAATCCTGGCTACGCCGCTGACTTTCTAATGAATTTCTGTGGGTCAAACTCAAAGCTATTTAGAATGGAAAAAAATTGTTAAGATATTAACAAGGAATAAACTCTAATTTGGAAGATTCCTACATTAGCAACTAGCATGATTTCACCTCATTTTGTCTCAAAAGAAACCTTGTTCCATGTTTCCTAATTTGCACATTGGATATTGCAGTGCTAGTATGCATATTTTCCTTGAGGGGGGGGGGGGGGGGCGTTGATGGAGTGATGTGTATACGCAAATAAGATAAATACAATAAGAGTTATAAATGGTACTAAATATAAGGCTGCATCAGTCCAATCGAATATCTGCAAAGTGCCCTTTGATGTCGGTGCCCCCCCCCCCAGATTAAAAGTGCTTCTGCCGCCCTTGGGTTTTTCTATATTGGTTGTCCATATAGATGAAATTTTCTGCAACATTATGGGTATGCTTTGAATTGAGTTTAATCCCCAGAAACGTGAATTTTCAAATTCTGAACAAATAATGGGCTTAAAACCTTGAAAAGTGGGGCTGACGGATATTGTGGGCCGCGACGTAGAATCACCTACAAAAGCAATGATCCA
Source organism: Apostichopus japonicus (assembly GCF_037975245.1). Taxonomy (NCBI): domain Eukaryota; kingdom Metazoa; phylum Echinodermata; class Holothuroidea; order Aspidochirotida; family Stichopodidae; genus Apostichopus; species Apostichopus japonicus. The sequence goes on along the minus strand of NC_092576.1, from coordinate 3,373,701 downwards.
CAGGACATGCGATGAGGTTGAACATGATGTGTGACTGGTGACAAACTTCAAAAAGGTTATGGATGGAAAAAAAAAACTATTGGGAAAAACTTGGTTCTCAGGCAAAAAGTGTACATCTGGTTGGTCATTTTCAAGCCCGAGAAGTGCCATTTCCGGTGATCTGGGTGGTATCAAAACCAGAAAATTTCTTGTACGCTGCGCGCCAACCGATGGTGGCGCTCCGCTTAGATAGTAATTCGCGCCCCCCGGGTTAGAAAATCCTGGATACGCGCCTGCATTGCACAACTCGGCGGTTTCGCCTTATAATGGTGTATACACGCTATACTGCACGCATATTAACACAAAGAGCTTAACATAGTCTCAAAGTTCAACGAGCTAATAGTTGTCAATATGAATATATCAGATCTCATATCTTTACACCTTGGTCAAATATTTGATATAAATTTATCTCAAACAGACTGCAAATACAATGTCCATAAACACGAAGCTGCTTAGATAAGAACAAACATATTTAAATTTAAATATAATGTAAAGGTTAACAATTCACGAAATGCAGCCAATATTTGGCATTCGCCAGGAAAAGTTCACACTAGATCGGCAGTAATCGTAAAATAGTATGGTTTAGAGAAAGACATATAGTCTTTTACTGTTGAATGAGATTCATGGAGATAATCTCATATCGTATCCATGAATCTGTCGTTTGCATGGGCAGTCTGAGTCAATACTGTACTCTAAAAGATGAATGATACCAATCCGTCCATAATTATGACAAAATGTATTCACAAAAAAAAACGACGACATTTTATAAAATTTGTGTTCAAATTAGTTTGATATTGTTCTTTATTTTCTTTTCCAACTGATTTTGAGCGGTTGATTTGATCTTGCTCGTAATTTCACTAAGTAAGGTTAACAATGTAATTATAGGCCTATACCGCTCGATCGTAACGTCTTGAACAAATCGAATCAATTGACTTGTGTCTCACTTTCTATTTCACATAGTCAATAATAATTATACAGTCAGTAATCAATGCCGTGACCTACTAGTTTTAAGATAATATATTTTCATTAGAAAGATATTTCGTCTATTTCTGCTGATGCACTTGTCTGTCAATCACTAATTGTGATTCAGATAAAATATTAACTGAGAAACGAAGAAGGCTTGTACTCTTCTTTTTGTGTGGATCGTGTACTCTTGTGTTGATGGAAGAGAAGGAGTGTCCAACTGCACTATTTGTTTGCTGAGATTGCTGGTGAATTATTACGTAATTATTACGTTAATTGTGTTGTTACAAGAATCTTATTTCATTGGTGCGAAAAACAATAAGACCAACAACGTTTACAATAATTCTTGGTATACATTTTTTTATAATAAGGTATTAACTTATGAACTTTGGGGAACCACATTTGCACAATCACTTTTGTCACAGCAAGTACTTCTGTAACACTAGCCACTTTTGTCCCACACATGGCCCACTTTATTCGCATCAGCCACTTTCGTGTCACATCAAGCAGGTTTGTCACATTCATAGCCCACTTTTGTCACAACCTTAGCTGAGTTAAAGTGGTAAGCATATCAGGTCTTGCATACATTTTTAAATAGTGGACACATCATTGTGTATCCGAGTTTTGATAGATGATAAAGAATGACCATTATATAATGGCACAACAATAATGAGGCATTTAGTTGAGGCTGAGCCGAGGATCCCGATCTCGATTCGAGAAAGAAGATTTGAAGATGTTTTCTAGTACTTTCAAGGATGCTGATTCAGAATCCTTGGGTAAACCTTGTGTAAACATGGGGAACATGAAGTTGAGGGCGCTTTCGAAAATTGCCTCCAAAAATGATGTGAAACAGCAATAATATGCATACTATGTGACCATGCAAAAAAGGGTGAATACGTGTCTTGATACTTTCGAGGATGCTGAAATGTGACGAAATTGGTTGCAACATGTGTATTTGTAATTTTATTAATAGCCTTCTGCAGATGCAGCGTATTGCATCAATGCAGAAACTCCACTTTGTATGATCAAGTTAATGTAACTTCCTACTTTTATAATAGACTCCGTTATTCAAAATAAGTTCATTTTTTATTTAAACTATTTTGAATTACCTACTTAATGTTAGCAAAATGAAAATCGCGAGACACAGGCTAATATTTAGTAAGGCCAATATATTGGACAATCAGCGCCGTCACAATGAAAATATTCAAAGGACATGCAGAGAACAGCATTTCATATATAATGACACTAAACGTTGAATAGAAAAAGCGTGGTAGAAATACACGACGTTTTTTATGTTAAAGCTATACCGAGTTCCTATTATAAGAAACACATGTTGTCTTTAGATAATTTGAGTATCTACGTCATAAACAAAATACAGAAAGCTGAGGGCGACATTTAAATGAACATTAAATATTCAGTTTATACATTTAACTTTGAGATATGTCTTTCATCCCGTCTTTGAATCTTTACCATACAGTACCAAGCACCGCTTCTATTAAAGATAATAAACAGATAATAGAGTATTGACATTATATGATTGTGTGCTTATACAGATTGTTTACCACCAAGTGAGGCAAAGTTCATTGCCACCCCCCCCCCCCCCCCAAAAAAAAAAAACTACAGATTTAATAAGAGTAAACATATTTTACGTTTTCATGCATACCTTAATATGAATATTAGCCAATATCATACAACGAACAAGTGTTACAAACGAGTAGGTACGCCCTGAATCTATGTCTAAATTTTTAATGATGATTGCTAATATTGCTAAGAGGTCAGAGTATTGGAAATAGTTAAGAACTTGCTTTAGAGGTAAATACATGGCTATATATTGAAGTCATTTATTCAGTTGTGTCATTACGTTAATAGGTGAATTTTATACCAGATTTTGTACTAATAGCCATCTGGAGATTAGAAGTTAGTCATAAATTTTAAACAATGCAAAGACCAATAAAACAACAACAAAGAAATGACAGAACTATTTCTTTGTAGATATCTCGTACGATTACGCAATCAGCTGCATTTTATGTTACATTTGTATTACTACATAAAGTGGGAGTCTTAGTAGGAAAGTATCTTGTTGTGTTTATTCCGTTATATTAACTTTCACGCGAGAGCTTGGAAAAGTGAAGAGTAGACAATACACACTGGTTCCTTTAAACAGTTAATCGAGACTGTTAATGTTTATATAATATTTGATAATCACTATTTTTATACTCTGTGTATTTTATGTGTATCTCTGGTAAAAATAAAGACATCAGACTTATACAATCTCTAGTATCAGCTTTTCTTAACTTACAGATGTAAATAAACCCCGATACATATCTGAAAATTAATGTAAGAAAGGCTTACACTTATATATACAGAAAATAACAGAAACATCAACGTTACGACAAATACACAGAGCCATCCTAGTCACTAAAACCAACATCACGATGATTGAGTTAAATATCATTCGCCAATCGCAAAAATCATAATTCTCACTTGACGACATAGATAAAGTATTCCAGAGTTAAAGGTTAAACCGATCATCAACGATTCCTTCACCCTGTAAGATCATAAATATTAAACATGTTGAAAGCGTTCTGGAAAACAATACAGGTATCACGGCAGTCGTCCTCGGCGTCTCTTTATGTCGGTTTGGATTGTTCCAGTCTTTTACGGATGTAAAACTATTACTTCATCACTCTGAGAGCAATTTGGTGTTCTTAGGTGCAAATCCCTTCTTAGGTGTTGATTTTCATTCTGATTAGAATCAAATTTAACTTTCTTAATAGATACATCATAAATAAAATAACCCTACTGCATCTTTTAATTATAGAAAGTACATTAATAGTTAACTGCAATTATTAGTCATGGTCCAGGTAAATGGGAAATGTATAAGGAAAAGTCGCTTTCTTTGATGATAATTGCACTGCGTCCTTGTATTATAGTCAATGCCCATTATAAGGATGGATACATTTCTTGGCACATTGTAATCAGAAAAAGAAACAAAATCAATAACTTACAGAAACATTTTTATACATTTATGTATACTTTTGACATATTTGTAAACCATGTTTTTAATAATGTACTTATGACAAATTGTTTATTTACTCAGCATTACACCAACATATATACGGATATTTTAATCATCGCCGCGTTTGACGTGAGGTAATTAAATAACACAAGTGATTTATCTGATTATCCGGCGGCGATGTAAGTATAAGACCGAATCACCTCCCCGAGAAGCATGGAGACGGAGTATCTATGTTTGTTTCTTATTACAATCTGTCTGTAATAAACTCATTAATACCTAATTAATGCCTATGACGTATCATTTATTCTGCTTACTGATAAACTATCAAATACTCTCTTCCGACGAGGATGATACGTTATGTGGTGACTAGTCTTCTACATACACACTTTACATACACATTACATCAAACTATTATGTACTACGAGCAGAGATATGGGACTGTCTCCTACAATCCTGAAACAGATAGCAAAGTATATTATAGCAGTATTGTGAGTATTTCACATACCTCCCTTTCAAGTTCCTCGTCTGTCATCTGGGTGCCACTCGTGTGCTATAAAACGACACAGAAATGATGTGCTTAGTTTTCAAAGTAGCGATGCTATTTAACAGATTTGGTTAACTGAAAACATCGTCTCCCTATAACCCCGGTAATTTTCTGAAAGCCTTGGTTTGTGAAATTTTGGGAGTCATTGGTTACATCATAACATTTTACCATATGAGTAGAGTTTAGTTAATTACTATAATGTTGATAATACAATGTAAATGCTTGATATTACACCGTCGATACTTGCGTTCCTTGTTATAGATGAAGACGGCGTTTGTTCGTTCTTTCATATACTTGTTTCTTACAGTCTAACCTCCCAAAGACCAGTTTGCAGATTTAGACCAAAGGAGACGAGTGAAGGATACCACAGAACTGCAAACCAATATAAACCATTGGAGTAAAGGTGAGACACAAATAAAATGATCAAACGAGCTTATGACACCATATGATAAAATCATTTGCAAAGAACGAATTGTAGTTTACTAAACCATTACAAAGTTGCTCGTTATTATTGTCAAGTAAATGAAGTATCTTGTTAATAAATTCACCCGGTATATTTTTATATGTTACTCTGGCAAGAATAATGATATCTGAAGCAAATACCTTGCACTTTCTTTCATGAAGCGTTGAAAGACTGGACACATCACTAAAACGACGAGGTATTCAACAGAATGGGAATCTATAAATGTACAGAAAGACATCCAAAGAATGAACCATATAAAATAGCATCATGTGTAAACGCCTTTTTCACGGATTAATTAACGAATATGGGACATGCACGTTGAATGTATTTGGTATTTGCTATAATGAAATCGTGTACTATTCATTCATCCTTTGTTCCAGGTATGAACATATATTCGAGCTTCCTTGATATTGGGATATGCAGCATGTTATACATTTTTCAAATAGGGAATTATCACTGCATCTGAGGGTAAGAATCTAGTAACTAAAAAAAGTTGGTATCTATAATTTTTTAAAGGACCATCTTTACACCTTTGCAGTATACCGGTTTATGTCCAATTGAATTGATATAGCATATTAAATGAGGGACCCTCTGATCGAAGACTATCAGTTCAGCAGCTCAATGTGGACTGCAAATCGATTGTTCAGGGTTTTACAAATGGGTTTTATCTTACGTAAGACAAACAGAAGTTGGATATATTTGCTTTCAAGGAAAACATACCATTTCAGACATTTAGATGGTTGCATTGCATACCAAGAGCACATTAATTTTAATTGAATACAGAACTGTTGACTTCAATTGCACTGTAGTTGGCAGGTTAAGTCAACAATGATGTGTTGCATTGTGATTAAACGAGATAGGTTCAATAATTTGACAAAATATATATTTTACATCAATCCAAATTTAATCACATCACTACAAAAATCCAACTAAATATTAATGTGAGCAGTCCCAATATAAAGCATCTTCAAGTTCTGAAACATTGACAATTATCCAGATCAGTTCTACTTTAACCAGCAAACTAAAATCAAAAATAAAGTATCAAAGAAGATGCAGGAACGATTTCCAATGGCGTACATTTTGCCAAACAAATGAACTATATATTACTTGAAGATGTGATGTTATGTATGCCTGTATTTCGTAATATCATTTTAGATACGGTGACACAGTAGTACGTATAACCCAAGCTATTTCATCATCCAGTAAAACATACAATAAAATACCCCATATTAGAGACAATTATATTCGCTTTCAATAATTTCCTGTTTTTAGTTTCTTCTGCAGGTTCCTTGTTTTTCCTCGATCGGTCAGCCTGTGTGTAAATGTCTTACATCTTGTTGTTTCTGGTATCTGTATTAATCATAACAGTATGAAACAAGCTTATTACTCTTACCTTTATGGAAAACTCACTCACATGAACGAAACTAGGTACATGAAGTACCGGTACGTCTACCACGAAATCCCATCTTGTGAGATTTTGACTCAAAATATCTGTTTGTAGACAAACATAACAATGCGGCCTGTTCTTGTTGTTCGATTAATAACACATTGAACAACTCATATGTGGCTAAATCCGGAATAAACAAATCACGATCGCTTATCAAAGCAACAGTTTGGAGTTATTGTGTTGTTTTGAATATTGGTGGAATGAAGTTATGGACACTTGAATAATAGAAACATTCCCCTGAATTAAAACTATAATCTGAATTTCATTTTATCAATATCAAACGTGAACGTAGTACCGGTACTTCTTGATCTAATATATTACTTTTAAAATAAGTTTGTAAAGTTTAATTAAAGGGATACTCATATAAATTGAAGAGAAAGAAAAATATTCATGACAGATTAGTTCCATGTAACTATGAATTTACCATAATCAAAGTTCTCTATGGAGTATGCAGAGGCGGTATTCTGACAAAAAGCGGTTTATCTGATATGGAAGTGAAAACATTCTTCACACAGTCAATTAGCTCAAACCACTATCCCAATGCGTTTTTCCTCTAGCAATGGAAGTTTGAAACTATTGTAATTGAATAAGCAGATGCATAAACCAAAACTTGGATCATAGTTGCCAATATGATGTAATCATAACATCTTGAAATGCGATACATTAATAATGGATTTTTATTTTTTAATGTGTTTTGATTTTGCAATTTAGAGATTCATCAGCCTGTATCTTGATACTGTGAAGATTATTTTTGGAAAATAACGGAGATGATTAAAATAATACATACAGAGAGTAGAATTCCAGAACTCTGCCAAGACAAACAACGGTCGATTGAAACAAACCAGGAAATATGAGAGACACAAGATGAAACAACAAATATGTCCATAACTTCCAAAGTAAACGTTTAATAACCGATGGGAAATCACTTTTCCTTTTGTTATATTATCAATCTAATATGTGAACTATGCAGAAGAAGAAACGCTAATGCTAATAAAAATTTCTAAACGGAGTTAAAGAATAGCTTGTCTTTGCCTGATATCAACGAGGATATACGCATTAGATTATAATGATGTAAGTATGCAATTCAAAACAGCGTAAACCGAGCATGTGGAAATTCATTGGTAGGCGTGTGATACTGTTGTCATGAATTACCACCAATTTACACATTTTGTTCCAAGAAAGCCTTGAACGTAATTATATACCACGTTTGTGGAAAACTGCCTCAACTTCTCCTATTCAAAAAGTTTAAATTTCCTGAATTGTTCATGATTTTAGACCAATTGACTTGGCAGGTATTGCTTTTAACAGTTTGCAGAAGATTTTACCGCATGTAATGAATAATGTTTACACAACTGGGGGCCAACCGTCAGTTTTCGTACAAGAATGATGTGTCCTGTACCTACGCTGAGCTGCTATTATTCCATGACATCATGTCTCATTTAAATAGCTATAAAAGAGCCATATCAGAAGGGTTATCAAATTTTATGAACTTAACGTTGGTGTGAACCGGGGGCTTGTTATTTTCATCAAATTCACAGAGCATTATCCTACAGGGATATGAAGTTCAAAGAGATGCTAAAATAATTTGGATATGTCCTTTTCTATGACTGCTACATCAGAATGTGAAGAAAACAAACTTCAATTCCCATGCAAGGATGTACAAAGGCAGACGCTGTAGCAAAATAAGCACCAAACAAGTATAAATTTAAAACCATAAGCAGCTTCTCATCATGAAAGAAACGTTTACTTTTACTTTTCTTCGCAATTCAATTTCTAACAAGAATTTAAGTTAATAACTCATCAATAGTCGAAATCACATTAGATTACTAACAATGTAAAATATCATACTTTACGTTCAAAAATAGGAAATCGAAAGAATGCTTTATACATCGTTTGTAACAAATGAAAATGTCTTTATTGGTGAAAATGAACTGACGGATCAGAAAGCTGCCTCCAACGTCTACAACAAATGAAGAAACCACATGACATTGCCAAAATAAATTATCTAAAGTCTCCTTCTCTTTTTGCAAGAAGAACATAAAGGGCTATCAATTAAGTTCATAAGAAAATAAGAGTTTATTCGTCCGTATTATAAGGTGAATAAAATTAAATTGTAAATATAAAAGTTAAGCTTTCAGAACCGAATACAGTGGACACTGAAAACACGAGGACTCATACTTTGTCGTCAAAGATAATGAATCGTTTCGTTTTGCAACTGCTTTGGAATTGCTACCAAAATTTGAACTATAAATATTGCTAACAAAGTTAGACATATTTTCATTAGTTTGTGAGGGTCCCAGGCACTTTCTGTAAATGGAGGAGACGGTACCCTCCAGCCGGCTGGAATGGCCGAAATAAGACCCCAGTAAACAGTAAATGGACACGTATTTAAATTAAATTTAAAAGAAAGGTGGCATAGGGAATGACCGTCTGATCACGATTCAGAACATCTTTTTCATAAATAACCCCTCTCTGGAAAACAAAAAGCGATCAAGGTTCTGTTATTTTTTACTTCAATAAAGGAGTTTTTCCAAATAATTTGGATTCCAAACTCACTTTCCGGGACCTTAAAAGAAGCATTGTGCCAAGCGGGAGCAACTTCCGCGGCATAGACAAGTATATTATGAATGTCTGCATCATTGCATCAAAATAGAAAGCTTATACCACAGCTATCAAGAACCATTTCCAGATGGGTTTACATAGGACCAATAATATTAAGTTATTATGAATTTTCTTTGAGCATAATCTACAAAGGAAACAGCCATGAGACTACAGCTACTACAATATAAAGATGATTGAAAAAAATTCTCGTTAGTTTTACCTATCATTATTCAAAACGTTGAGGGAACACAATATTTGCATAATGATTATGTTACTGAAAAAAATGTAGCTAAACATATAAGTGTAAGAGGGACTGACGTTTCGTACCAGCAGAATCTTGTACAGAGGTGAACTGAAGAAGATCCTGCTAGGATTTAAAGAATATCCTGATAGGATGTAAACGTCATGCCGTCTAACTTTTAAATATTAAATGTTTCAAAATGTAACATTTGAAGATGGTATGATAAGCAGTACGTGTGACACATCGAACATGAATTTCTACAATTGAGAGTAGTGTGACACAGAAGGACGACGTTACACAACAGAATGTATCTTAAATGGTGATTGCATGTACTCAAAGCCAGGAATACCACATTATGTACTTTGAATGTGGACTCATTAAATTCTAGCAAGGTAAGAAACACAGCTGTTACTGAAATGATCTTTATAGACGACAAAAGTCCTATGTTGGTAAACACGTAAAAGTTAAAATGTAACTTGTAAATGTATGTTGTCATGATGGTTCCTATTGGTCACCATCCAGTAGGACGTGCATATCACGTTTGTGCATTTTGGAAAGTTATCTAGGGGCGTTTCCAGTTTCTGAAGAACGTTCCTATATCCAATCAAACGCTTTTATTTAGAGTCACATATACATAATAGAGTTTGTTTACTTCCGTGATATCTTACTTTACTGTTCAATGCTGAGTTGAATAGTTTGCTGAGTGCTCGAAGGAACCCAGAATAGAAGTTGAGCTATATAACAAAATGGGATCGATTTTTGGACGTGAAGTCCACTTTCCTGATGTTTTAGAAGATTTTGCTGACGAAACCACAGCTCATGGTATACCATTAGTCATTCAAAAACCCACAATTCCTCAGAAACTGATTTGGTTTTGTTTGGTGGCAACGTCGTTCGTAATCTTTTGTGTACAAGCATCGAATTTGATGTCAACATTTTATTCATACCATACTAACGTTGAATTAGTAACAAGCGAGTCTGTACAGTTCCCAGACGTTACAATCTGCAACTTTAATAAAATGAGGCGAACTCGTTTGGTAAGTAACAAAAAAAGTCTTTACTAAATCATTACTTTACTATAACTGATTCAAATTGTAATCACAATAACTAAGCAAGTAGTAATATATTGTGTTTATAAATTCAGCATGATTGGTGATTCAATTTAGAGGATCCGATTTCTCGTTTGAAATACTTTGGTGACACAGTCTGCACTTCCAATATCGCGACAATTTGTTCTCATCCGTCCTCCACCCACCTGATCCTTATAAGGTGTCACTTGTCATATACACTAACTTCCGAATTAGGAAACTAGTACAGTATAGCATAGTACACATATCTGCGTGAATGGACGAGTTAAGGACGAGAATATATTATTTGCTTAAAAGTATTCTCTCGGCAAATCTTGTCTCAACGTATTCCTCGATTTTAAAATAAAATCAATGCCGCCCTCTGACTATAGTGGCAATATATTTATTGCTTTAATGTGGCATTCTCATCCTTAGCTATAAACAAAATCGGATCTGGGTACTGCTACCGTAAAGTTCCCAGGTGTTCGAGATTCCAATCCGTATCTCAGTTCTGCGTATCCTATAGGCCTACTGTGTATAATTGTACTGTGCTGTGAGTCCGAGCAACTTCCCGCTTGTTTACGAGGTTTGGAGGTTTGGTATGGAACAATGCATTTGTCACAGAAAACAAATCCTCCATGCGACAGGTGCAAACACTTTCTCCGGATTTTCGCTGGCACATCGTACGACAGGTACAGACCGAGGAACTGCTGCACATGAAACCTTTGCATCGCTACTCTCGTCCATTACCTTAAAAGAAACTTTTTGATAGACAAATAGCGATAAACTAAGTTTGCTTATTTTTTAATTTTGTTGCTGACAATCCACATCAAAAAATCAATTAAGGTTGATAAATGGTCAGCACAGTTTTGAAATGTCTAATTTACGGTAACCAAATAGATAGGCCTAGAAACACTTATTTTAGTTGTTTTATTGAACAGGCAAACAACAGTATTGATATAATGATTTGCGCTGTGTAATGAATGGGAAAGAAATCCGAGAACTTCTCACGTTAGTTCAGCCGAAATTCAAGTAGTCACATGGACAACTTTCAGGCGTCAGGCTGTGCATTGGTATACATTTCGTCTTTTTTTCAGTAAACTTGAAACGCTGAAAGGGTAATTATGTTGTTTACTTCTATGTTGTCTGTTATAATGTTGTTGTCTCTGTTAATGTTGTTGTCTCATTTAATGTTGTTGTCTCCTTCAATGTTATTATTTCTTGTTGATGTTGTTGTCTCCTTTACATTGTTGTCTACTTTACTGTTGTTCTCTCCTTCGATGTTGTTGTCTACTTTGATGCTGACGACGCTGCTCACTTTTATGTCGTAAAGCTACGAATACATATTTAACAAATTAGTGCTCCAGAACTAGTCAAAATGTCCGAGAGAGATCAAATAACCCGTCTTGTAGGGCTAGGTAATGCAAACAAAATGATAGCAGAATTGACGGAATCTCTGTAAAATAAGTGAAGAACCTACAAAAGTCTGTCAACTTAAGAAAAAGAGATATATGGTCAAGTTACAGGTACAGACCTAGCCGTTAGGTATATAATATACAGCCTTAATTAGTATAACCACTTTACCGCATTGCATGGATCAAAACTACAGGCTATGTGATGTCATTGTATGGGTAAAAATGAGGAAAGCAAAACTCTTCGATCAAACTTTATGCCCACTGTAAAAATAATGTGCTCATAATGTTTTCAAAAGGGTCAGTGTAGTTTAAGTATAACTGCAAGGAATGTGAGCCATATAGTGGGCTTTGCTATCCTATTGCTGTTTATAAAGTCCAAGTTTAGGACGCGCGTTTGGGGTAGATAAATGATGGAGCAACGTCATTAACATTAACAACAATATTAACGACGACAACATTGAAGGAGACAACAATATTAAATGAGACAACAATATAAGAAAAAACATCGAAGGAGACAACGGCAAGAAAGGAGACAACAACATCAAACGGCAGACAACATAGAAATAAACAACATTATACATTTCCTTTTCGGCGTTCCATTCATATCATGGGTTCATAGTGCACTAAATGCAGCAATCAATGTTTGTAAACGATAAATTCGTATGATACATTGAACTAACTTAGCGGCACTATATTACCAAGACACCGTGTTGGCTGTTGTCCGTTGTGGAGAGATGGCAATCATCTTACATAATAGAAATAGAGAATCACACATTAATTAAGGAAACAATCCAACACGAACACTCCCAGTTTTTACCCTTATATCTGCTTCCAAAACCTCCATCGTGTCGTAACACTACGTTGTACTGCACTGCTCCTCTAAAGGATGATACTGTACATCTTTAATATAAAAAGGAAATCAAATATTTATGGCTTTTGTGCGAGGACAAAACTTTTACAAAAATATACATATTGTCTTTGAAGATGGAATTAAAATGATTTTTCCAAGGTATGATTCCATTATTGTAATTATTTAAAGAAAAACGAATTCCGATTTCAATAGAATGGCTCAGGAATCTTAGAAGACGTAAATATATACCTAATGGAATGTATCGTATGCATCATAAGCAAGGTCAAAATGTGATCCAAGCATTAAAAGTAAGGTTAAGGCTTTTGAAGGTAAACCCCGTAACTAGACTTGTTTAAGTGTCAGTGTATGTATCCGAACTTCCAAGCGATGGTCATTATTGGTACTGACGTAACGAACAATCTGATTGGCTGAAAACTCCGAAATTGCAAACCTGTTTGGGAAGAAATACTGGCTGGCAGTGTTCTATCGTAAAATAGGATATCCCTTTTTCTAACAGTGTACAAGCGGATATACGGGACGAGAAGGCAACACTGATAATTCAAATATCATTGTTCTTAAAGCTTTAGGGTTATTTATATCATTTTACAAATAAAGAGCTTGCTGTTTGTAGTGAAATGAGAGAAACAGACCTTCCTGGGTAACCGTATAACTTGGGACTAGCTGCATTGTAGCTTTATAGGACTCTGGACTTGCAGCAACTGAAAAGAGTAAACATAAATATTCCATACATAGAGGTTAAACATCATAGTGACACTCCAGACGTTTTCAGACCTAGGAGGATAACATACTTTATAGTGATTCCCATGCTATTGTCCAAGTCATATGGTATCAAATACCTCACAGTATATTTTTTGAATATGAAAAACAGTAACAACTATTTGAAGAAAAGAACAGGAATAATGGTCCTTGTATAAATAGAAACCTTGGCCCAAAGGGCGAGTTAATCTTATTTTGGGCGGGAAGATAAACATTTCCAATATGCATTTAAGAGTGTTTCCAAGCTTTAAATCAGAAACAAAAAGCACGCCACGTGGGTATATGCAAACTTTAGTTTAGAGTGTGTTACTCCCAACTGTAGCCGGCGGTGTTGAGACAGTAAATACTGGCCTTGGATCAAAGTCTGGCCCACTCGGATGCAAATGTTATAGTTGAAAGTCACTGATCGATATTTTGTATGACGAATTCTAGACACTTGAGCCATGAGCACGTCTGACGAGAGAGCGTCAAGTGGTCTACAACACCTCGATGCCCTTGGACAATTAGGGAGCCATGAGAATGTGGGTTAGATAACATAATTATTTATAATCAATTTCATAACATTTATACTCAACTGAGGAAAATTGGACACCTCAAGAAGACGGCCGGATGACATATTTTTTTGTTGGGGTCACCGACGTGGCTCTCGACATGCTCAGTCAAACCGTGGCAACTGAAACATATAAATACGATAATTTTGTGACGTCAACGTATTTGATTGAACCTATCGACTGAATAAAGTTCAGATTAGGTTTAAATAAAGCTTGATAATCCTCGTTGAAGAAATGTCAAAGTTAAAAGGAAACACAGAATATTATTTCATGTTCGAGTGTTGATACTCGAAAGGGTTCCTACCCGTTGAAAGGAATATTGTTTGATTCCTTAGGAGAAAGATGAAAAATGGAAACAAATCATCGACTTTTGGAAAGTTACAGGAGCTGGTGATGACTATGGTTGGTTTTGGGATTACTATGATTCCGTTTCTTCTTCTTCCGATTCTTCTAGCAGCGATTCGATCACAGAAGAATCCTCGTTCAGATTTAAACGTGAGTACTAAGAAACGTTTATATCTTAGAATAGAGAAGAGAAATATCCATAAACGCAAGTGAAAAGAAAATTGCGTGTCATGTTCCACATGTGGTTCCACAATGTATCGTAGTGACGCATAAATTTCAAGTGGCACAATTGCAACAAGATATGTACTGCCAATTTCTCATTAGTAATCCGAGTGGAGGCAGAACAAACCTGGGATAACAATATATTTAATAACTCAAACCTTCAGTTCTATAGCATGCAAATGTACCTTGGTAGAAAGGGAAATAAAAAGTTCGTCCCAAATAAACAAACTCTTGGACGAAAGCCAACAGAGTGATGTCATGCAAAGCAACTTCGAGTCTCTGATATTAATTTGGTCAACATATAGAGATTGTTTCTTGAAACACACTAACATTACACGATTATTAATTGAAATTTCTTTAAATATTTCCAGGCGGAATTTCAGAATATTACAGCGACACGTCTTATTATTATTATTCAACCTATCCTGACTGGTTTAACGCGCCTGAATTACCTGAAAACCTGGGGCCGGATAACATATTGTCTATTACGAAATACTTGATACCCACCAAGGAAGAATTGACAAAGTTTGGTCACCAAGCAGGAGATTTAATACGAAAATGTTCTTTCAATGGTCGACCGTGTAATCACAGGTACTGTATACTGGGGTTTCTTCTACACAATACTTTTACTAAATGTTTATTTCTGATGCTTTAACGAAAGCAGATCATCATCATCGTTCACAGCAATTCGAAACTTATAAATAATTTTGACCTTGAGGGTATGGACATGCACTTTCGTTATTCGACAAGATACATTCATTACAGAAGCCTAGACTTGATGCAAATCATGATATATATATATATATATATATATATATATATATATATATATATATATATATATATATATATATATATATATATATATATATATATATATATATGGTATGTAAAGATTCAAAGCATTTCAGGAAAGTTAGCTACGTGTAAATAATATCATCAAAACCAAACGGATAATAACAAAATTATACGATCATTTATTACGTTAAGTCGTATTCACTTAATTAATGTACAAATCAAGCTTAAGTTTATTAATTGTAACCCTATTTATAAAAACAATTGCAACCGGTTATAACTTTGGGATAAAGGTGAAACACCAATAAAAATAAGCGTTTGCGTTTTGTAATTTAGCTTTTCAAATTCACATTATACTTTAGTCATAACTAGGTTACAGTTGATCAAACGGGCCCATCCTTCTAAAATTAAAAAGATGATAAGACATGCACTGATTTCATGTTCTCAATAATTCACGGTGAATATTATACTTCTATTACGCTATTAACTCTGTTACATTTAGAGTAGATTAGGTAATTACGTAAAACTAATGGTTTATTCCAAATGAAAATTAAGAGGTCATGCTAACACAACTTTGTATGGATCCTATAAAATATCGAGAAACACGAGCAGTGAAAACGATTCATAACGCTCCATTTAAGATGCAAGGGAATGCTAATTTATTATGACAAAAAAAAAACTTGTTTTAACTTTTGCGGGATGAGTTTCACTTTTTAACTTTAAGTTATATCACGATAAGAAGGTTGGAGGGTATAAGCTCCTATTTACGGATCAGGTACATATCTAACCTTAAGCTTGATTGCCTAAATAGCTCTTGGGTTTGTTGCTAGTATATTTTCCAGGTAGATAGGACTACTCATGAGTAACGAATAATATCTATTGTACATTCCGTAAGGGTGAAATATTTACCACTTTTATTTTGACGTGTGCGAAAATACTTAGTAACTAACGTACGTAAAACATTTCATGATGATGATTTTAGTATGCATGACTAATTGTGTGATGCTTTATTCTGTATGCCATCCCGTCCCACCACTCTTGAAATTATTTCAGTTATCTTGAAATTGTGGATGTGTAAATGTATGTTATGTATTGATGGGAAGGTAGGAGGATATGAGCTCATATTTACGGATCAGGGACATACTTAACTTTAGGCTTGATTGCAAATGCCTAAGTAAACAGTTCTTTACGGTAGATTGATTCTATGTTTGTCCAGGTAGATATGACAATTTAACTTAATGCAGAGTGAAAATGAGTCACACGAAATATTAAAATTGTAAGTTATATGATAAGTGGAATGTAAAATTCACTTTATTTTCTTATTCAACAGTCATTTTGATGTTTTAGTTTCACAAACAATATGGCAACTGTTTTACCTTCAATTCGTCTGGAATTAGCGGTGGCAAAATTTCAAAAGTTGGGGAAAAGCTTGGTAAATAAGATTACTGTTTTTTTTTTTTAATTTCAGCTATATGATATCGGTTAGTCGGCATACTATAGAAGCGGTAGGCTTCATAAAGAGCTTAAAATATCTTACAAATGTTATCAGTCATACCTGGTAAAAAGCTTCCACCAGTACACTCAGAGTAGACCAAACGAAGTAAACTACGAGTCAGAAGTTCATTCAGCGTGTGTTTGTGTTACAACGGTCAACGAGAGTGGCTTTGAGTGGCAAACCAGGCTTCGGTTCATATTTGGAATTTCTAAACGTTTCCTTATGCAATCTATAAAAAAAGAGAATACCATTATACTTCATTCCACTATTCACATGACTTTCTTTTGTCGGGCCAGGTGATTTATTCTCATATAATTTTTTTAAAAACAGTTACGATTTTGTTAATCACTTGTGATTCTTGAGATGGTAATATTCAGCTTGAGCTAGTGTGCAAGATACACTATTTCTTGACTCTCCTTTACAAAATAATGTAAAATATCGCACTAATGCGTCAGTAGTTAAATCAGAAAGATATCTAACGTTTGTATTAACTCTTCTTCCCCCAATATCGAAATTTGCTCTTATCAATGAACAGGATTACACTTGACGTTGTTCATTGAAAACCCCGAGTACGTCGGTTTACTTACGGAGGAATCGGGCGTCAGAATGGCTATCCACCCAAGGAATTCATACCCCTTTCCTGAAGACATCGGTATTTCTCTCGCTCCTGGTTTTTTTAACCTCAATTGGACTTCGTCAGGTTAGCACCATTATTATGAGTATAAACATGCAACTGGATATATGATATAGTTGTCTTACAAGTATTTCGCATCTCTAGGGGCGTCGATCCATTTAACCCTCCATGATTGGAGTAGACTCTGCTGAGTCTGCTCAGCGACACGATTGAGTTTCCCAATATAAAAATATAAAATTGCTATTATATTGCTGTTGCTGAAAACTGCTGTTAGATTTTCCTCCCCTAGAGGCAGACGCAGTCACAGAAACGAATCACTCATACCGTAATGAGTATAAAGGATCGACCCAGCGCATTTGGCGAGAATAAAATGGCCGATACGCCTTAACAAAGGTTACGATTGGAGGGACTGCATAATCCAAATCAGATTAGCCCTCCATGAGTACAAAGTCTATCGATCAGAAACAGGCTCGGAATACGCCCCCCCCCCCCTCTTTCCCATTCGTTCCTATTTTGTTTCTAGTAATGACATATTATGTATTACAATCATTTCATTTTCGTTATACCAAGGTCTTAACATTCATTTTAGAGTTTGAAAACACACTTATCAAGTTATCACATTTATTGTTTAATTCATTCATCCGTTTGTTACTGTTGGAAGGGCCCCTTGCTATAACCGTCGGAGAGCAACTTCTCCCTCGGCATGAATGGTTAACGCCCCTGGGGCATCCCTCGTTGATATGAAACCGGCCAAGTCAGATCCCTCTTTGTACAGGTGGAACTAAAACGATTGCCATCCCCTCATGGTGAATGCACCGACGGGAAGGGATTCGATCATGTACAAGGTGAAAACTATATTTACGGTGTTATCTCCTGTCAGAAGAAATGCTTTCTGCAAAATCTTAATAAAAGTTGCGGTTGTGTGGACGACATCTACAAAGACTTTCAGAATACAGCACAGTGCTCCCACAATAACTGTAAGTATGAAAACGAGTATTCGAAAATAACAAATATATACTTAATTCCTGCAACGGTTATCGGTGTGAATATGAATTTGATAGCATTTTTAACTCAATGATGTAGTCTTAAAATGAACATACTATAAGATCATAGGACCCCATTCAATCATGTTTTGCTAAATTTATCATGACATGTAATTTTCTTGTAGTTATTACTTTCGCTTTTTGTCTTCATTTTACAGCAAAGTGCCTGCAGTCTATACAGAGAAGGTTC